>NC_044279.2:74329548-74637254 GCF_004027225.2 Strigops habroptila
CTCCTAAGAAACCTGTGATAAAAAACCAATGGCATTCAGACAGTCTATACCAGATTTTAGTTTCCATTGTATTGGAGTAAATAAAAAGTGTTTCTTTTTAGTTGCTTAAATTGTCCTATTTGGGTTTTTTCTTTACTGGTCTGAGCTGAGTTCATAATGTAAAGTTCTCCATGTAATGTACACAAATAGGACACATATATGTATCTAATCTAACAATTTAAAGAATCATTTGAAAGTGTGGTATTTTTAGCTTGATCAAGACAATTCTTTATGTGAACATAGTTTGATGAGTAATTATGCTGTCCAGCACTCTGAAATGCCCTCTCTTTATTGTAGAGAGACCATCATTAGCAGGTTAAATTTAGATGAAAGACTCACACATAAAAGCTTAGTAGAGTATCCAGGTGCCTAAACTGAGAACAGAAATTTCTATTATATGACAGGAGAACCCCAGGCAAATGCATAGTATTAGTAAACCCAGTGCTTTTTCTTCTGAAGTGCAAGTTCACTTTCCAGTTTCTCATTGTGCTTATAAAAGTGATTGAAAGGCAGTTCTGTTTTGCAGGTACGGAAACAGAGGTTTTAGCCGTAGTCCCAAAACAAAGAAAGAGGCATCACTGTTGGACTCCATCTTTGGAGTCTAACAGGTAGCTGGGTGCCTGTCACAGAAAGTAACAGAGTAACTAAGATTTCTTTTCTACGCTTTTATGTCAAAGCTGTCACCTCTAAGTGAGTGCCAACAAAAAACAGTTTAATTTGGTCATAATCAGATGATCAGATCAGAAAGGATCTCCAGAGATCTTCTGGTCCTCTTCCCACTGAAAGCCAACTCATGTTGCTCAGGGCCTTTTCCAGTTGAGCGTTTAGTATCTCCAAGGATACCTCCCAAATCAGCCTGTTCCCGTATTTTGATACTGTCTTGGTAAAAAAGGTAAAAAATAGAAGTAAAAATTCCTAATTCATAATCAGAATTTCTTTTGCTGCATTTTTTGTCAGTTATGTCTCATTCTGTCTCTCTGCATCTCTTAAAAAAGCTTGGCTCCATTAAGTACTTGTAGACAGCAATAAGAGATCCCCTCAGCTTTCTTTTCTCCATGTAGAACAAACCCAGTTCTCTCAGCTTCTTGTACATGTTCTTCATGCTTCTAACCATTTTGGTTGCTCTCCTCTGGACTTCCTCCAGAATGTCAGTGTCTAGGTTTCACTAAGGAATCCAAAACAGTGTACTTCAGATGTGGTCTTAAAAGTGCTAAGTAGAGAGTGGTAATCACTTCGCTTGACCTAAGGGGGCTGGCTAATGGAGCCCAGGACGTAGTTGGTCTTCTTTGCTGCAAGCTTGCATTGCTGCTTATGTTCAACTTGCTGCTCACCAGCCCTCTAGGACTTTTTCTGAAAAGCTCCTTTCTATCCAGTTATCCTCCAGCCTGTGCTGTCCATTCAGGAATAGTCCTGTGCAGAGCTTTTCGTTGAACTTTATGAGCTTTCTCTTAGCCCACTTGTCCAGCCTGCCAAGGTCCCTCTCTATAGAAGCCCTGTCCCCAAAGTATTGGCCACAGACCCCAATTTGGTGTCACACGTGACGTTGCTGAGGATGTGTTCTAGCTCATCTCCATCTCATTAATCAGGATGTCAAACAGCATCAAACACAGTATCAACTCTGGTGGAATACCACTTGTACCTGGTTGCAATCTGAATGAACACAACCCTCTGAGCCTAGCAGTCCAACTTATTTTGCAGGCACCTTGTAGTCCACTTATCCAAACTATAATTCAGTTTGCCTATATGAGCATGCTGAACAGCTCCACACACATTTTTCTCCTTATGCAAATGCATCCCCCTATTTCTGTTGTGAACCTAATCCTGTCTCTCTGTTACTACAAGAGAAATGGTCATGGAGGGAGGATTGACCTGCAGCTGACCTTTAGGTTAAATCATTGCATTAAAGTACATGGTGTTTCCTGTTTCTTTGTTCAGGTTTTTTTAATGCTATAATTAATTTTTAGGCTTGTTCATTCTGTACGGCTGCTTTTATTTCCTTAATCCATTTCTTAGACTGTTCTATTCCTCCTGAATTTCATCCAGTCAATAAACTGCCTATTAGAGGGAAAGAAAAGTTGTCTGGTTGCTTGTGAATGCAAAACCCCAAACCTCTTTGTCATCCAACTATAAAGAAATACTTGAGAGGCTGTTCAGCCCATGAGTCACATCTCCTCCTCTGTTCCTAGGGCATTGACTGAACACCAGACCAAGAAAAGCTATGACGGGTTCGTGCTCACTGTGCCCATCCCTTGTGGACCTCTGTTAGTATTAGAAGCCAGCCAAAATAATTATCACCTGTGCAGGGTGCATTTTTCCTATTCACATAATCCAAAGTGGAAACCTTGTAAAATTGTTGACATTTCAAACCCTATTAAATATGATGCTTTTGAGAGGATCAAAACCAGAAAACCTCACATAATTTAAAGCAATGGTCCCTGTTACCTTTCACTTTTTGCTGCTTTCTGAGGAAGAAAAATATATAGATAAGCATCATGGATAAGGTCCAGATCTGATATAAATGCCTAAGTCTTGCATTAAAGAGACCTAAGCTGATTTATAGGAGCTGAGGATCAGGAGATAGATTTTTTTCTTTTAAAGGTTGGCGATTCTTTGTTGGAGAGTCCAAGATAGATTAGTTTTGGAAGATGTACTTGCTTTTATCAGGACAAATATCCTGCAAATTCCAGCAAACCTCCTCATTTTTTAGCCATGAAAACAAGGTTTGTGTGATCCGTTTTTCCAAACATCCTGCACAGGACTGGACCTCCTGCACAATAACCCTGTACTATACTGTACTATACTGTAATTCCTCTTCAGGACGGCTCACCTGAAGTCCAGTTAATCTGGGTTGATGTGGAGTTGTGACACTCACTCACACTTCTGTGTTTTCAAGCACTGACATGTAAAATTGTACACTCAGAAAGAATGAAGAGTTGCATGAGAGTCAGTCCAGGATAGATAATCAGACGAACATGACCTTCAGGTTTAATACAGTTGTCAAAATACTTTGTGTGATCATTGGATGTATAAACCGGGACATTTCAAGTATGAGAGCAAGAGATTATATACTTCCTTTTGTATTGGGTGTAGACTTTTTACTCCTGACATACTGGATGTCTATGCTGTCAGATAGCTTAGCTCCCTAGGTTGTTCTTTGCTCTTGGCACCCTAATCATCCACAGGACATAGAAATCAGTTGGTACCCTGTCTTGTCTTTGCCAAGAAAAAAGAAAAAAGAAATTGAGTGTAATTTTTTGATAGTTCACTCTAGGAAGTATTTCTGGAAGGTAGAATGGATAGGACTATGCTCTGTTTGGCACCTCTTTCCAGTCCTTCAACACTGCATCAGAAGACTTTACACTCTCCAATATTCCTACGTGCCTTGATGACATTCTCCAGTGCACACAACATAGACCTTCAATTCCTTGCTGAAAGCTCCAATCTAGAAGATTGTAACATGGCTCTCTCATAATGTTGGATACTAAGAAATGCAAAAAAAATAATTGTTATGTCTGAAAATTGAAGGAACACGAACTAGGCCCTCAGAGACAAGTGCTATGTGGTGTGGATGTGGCCAGCCTGCTCAATGAAGAGCTAGACCCTGGACAGTATGTGCAACCACTCTGCAGTCCTTGATCTGGGTGCTAGGGATCACTTCATGGAGTGGATTTATTTTACAATGTAGATTTATATACTTGTCCAGGTCTAATCTTCACAGGTCAAAGATAAGTACTTACTTATAAATTAACAAAGTTCAGAGAAAATACTGGATAAAATCCCATAAAGTTGGGGAAAATAGCTCCAGGAGCTTATTTGGGAGCGAGTCAAGGGATAGTTTGATCATAGCTTATTAGTATCTGCAGGATGAAATAACATTTCTTAATAGAGGGCTTGCCAATTTAGCAAAGGTTCAGCAAGATCAAATGACTGCAAGTTCAGAGACATGTTCAAATCAGAAATAAGGGAAGTATCCTTCATCAGAGCAATTATGCATCAGAATAACTTGTCAAAGTTTGTGATAGATTATCCATTATTGTAAATTTTTAAATCAAGACAATGTTTTTCTAGAAGTTATGTTCTAGTTAGAGCACAAATCGATTTTGAAAAATCCTATGGCCTCTGTTATGCGAGAGCTGAAAATCATTCTCTCTGACTTTATCACTTAAATATGTATTTAACTGGGATTTTGTTTTCCTCTTGTCTGAAGTCACCTAAGCACCCAGGGAAATGAAATCACAGATAACCTGTCATGTAAGAACTCTGCATTTTTAGCGTTGAAGACAGGAAAAGTTCTTTAAAAGTTTGTAGAAATTTTCCACATTTCCCCCATGTCACTATTCTTTTTCAGTCTCACATTTCAGAGTGCTTGATAAGAACTGGACCTGACCATCCTTTTGTTAGTGTCAGCTTTTGACGCCTCCATCGTGACTTCCAGATATGCACAGAGGTGCACACTGAGTAACTGTTGGCTGATGCTTGTGCTTGGCAGTGATGTGAGCCACCTCTTTGAGACTACTCTCCTCTGCTCCATTTAGAATGTCCATTGCCATTGTGCTACAGCACATAGAAGTGGAAACCTCCCTCCTCTCTCCCATTGCTGGTCTGCAGTTAGAACGTGTTGTCTGAAGTTTAAAAATTCTGAGCAAAAACTTTACCAATCTTTTGAATTTGGGGAGAATTTAATGATTCGCGTCTTGAAAGCCATATTCCCAGTTTACCAGCTGAGAAATCCCTTGAGTATTTGTTTTCCAATGCCTTTAAAATGTAATCTCTGGACCCTATATGCTCACAAGCGCCACAGAATCCAAAGGAGGAGCTTTTTAAAACCCATGTAAGGAGCTTCTTCACAGGTGGTTTTCATCTCCCACAACTCTTTGCAGAGTTCAGGAAACACAGGGATTCCAGAAAGGTTACTATACTTTCTGTCTTTACTTGACTCCCAAAGCAAGTAGAGCAGCTGGAAGAAACTCTAGCTTCCCTTTCTGATTTTGCTAATATTTGTCTTTTTGTGAGTCATGTTGTTTTCCGTTATAGGATTTAGGAAAACTTTATCAGCAATTCGGGCAGGAAAGTGTATGACTTGGCACTTCTTGGGATCCGTGTAAGAGAAGGCCAATTCCTCTGGGTCCCAAGGTGTTTTTTTCTTTGCTGACCTCTGAGAGTCCTGAAGAATTGTTACTTCTCTTTACTAGACTCCAGAAGATAGGAGGGGAAAGCATTACTTAGCAGGACAGTCTTTAAGTAGCAGAGATTTTCCTCCATAGACTTCCTAAAAGTCTTATGGCTTATGACTCCCCTCCTGTGTAGACCTTTTAGACTCCTGAATCAAGGAAATTTTTCTGTAGCAGCCTATGGGGATTTAAGAAAGTTGGAGAAATTCCCCAGAAATTGAAGTCATTAAAGAGAAGACAGAAAGCATATGTTTCTTCTTTCAAATTGCTGAGGAAGAATAGCATCTAAACAATAAAGAAATAATTAGAAAACTAGGAAATTCTGAGCTACAGTCAGTAGCTCTATAAGAAGTTTGAATCATGCTTGAGTACATCTTTCATCTTAATTTTGCCTAAGGAGAAACAGCATACTTCCGAAGAGGAGAAAAAAGAAAATAAAAGTGTTCCATTTCATTAAATGGTCATCAGGAAGTGTAAACAAAATGTTTATAATGCTTCAAGAGGAACCAGGCTCCCAACAGAGTGACTGCGGTACATTTCAAAATGCACTCTATCACAGCTTCGTTTTCAATATATGTGCAGAGAAAACAAGGGCTATTGCATTCTGTCACCATGCCCGGAGGGACACCCACTTTCCATTTCAAAACAGCTTCTCAGCCCTGTTCCGTTTTCTCAGGGAAAAGTTCAAATGTGGAGTTGTTGTTTATTCTCATTTAACACACTGTGCATTCCTGCAAGTTTTTATTAGGGTTTTTTTACATTTTAAAAGGCTTTTTTTTTGAGGAAGAAAAGGCTGTGTAAGTCCATAGTTAAATAATGTACCAGGATGCAAAAATATGTTATAGAATTACAGTCCTGTGGTCATACTGTGTTAAAAGTTATAGACATAAGCTGTGCTTTTATTATACTAATGATATGGCTAGTTAGATTATGAATGGCAGTTAGATAGATGGTCTATAAATCAAATGAAATAAATGCAGTGGTTTTAATCCACACAAAGACTTAAAATGAAGCTTTAAAAATGTGTGTAGTGGCTTGTTGTGGAATTGCAGCTTTAATTCATTTTTTTAATCCCTAACAGCCATATAGTTGTGTTTTCCTATTTGCTCTCGATACTATGAGTAGAGAGCAGAAGCCATAGTCAGTAGTGTGGAGGTGTGGGCTAGCAGATTCCAGATTTAGTCCTTAGCAATACTGGTAATTTGGGCCCTGATCCAGCAGAGGCATAGTTGCGTTCCTAGCATTGCACTCTGTGACGACTTCTGTTAATTTCAGGTACAATAAATTGGAATTTAAATAATAATAAATATTTGCCAGAGCACTAAGTGATCAGCACTGCCATGGCACTTCTCCTGGGATAGCAAAGCTACAAGCCCCTTCCATAGTGCTTAAAACTGAACTCAACCTTTTGGTGCCAAATCTATTTCACAAAACATAGTAGCTTACTGTTGTTTGTACTGCCTTAAATCTCTGTGTCAGTTATTTATTGCAGCAAATCTCCATAATGTCAGGTCCATTTAACATAATTTCTAACAGCATCTAAGACTCAGTGTTTTGGTTTATGGTCTTTGGTATGCTGGTTAGGTATTGTAAAATCCCAGTAATTCTTTTAAAACTCACTATTGCTTTGTAATATATTTTGAAGTGTGTCTTGCCTGTCTTTCTCAGATACTGTAATGGTATCTACTTGCTATCTGTCTAGATGATTCACCGTTATAGACATAGTTTTGAGAAGAGTTTTTAAAAATGTGACAAGGATAGGCTTTGAGATGCTGCTCACATAATATGGCATTGCCTCAACAGCTCACAGAAGCGTCCTGTTCCACCTGAAAGAAATAGGCAAGGTAGTGCTTATAGAAAATGATTTCTTAGTAGCTATACTTTTTTTCCACCACAGCACTGAGCGTTTTTTCAGCCATCTTAAAAGGGCCATTGTAATAAATTGATGGAGTTTGAAAGCTTGTCCGGCTTCGCTATAACTTCTGTAAGTGATCCTATTCTATCTTAAAATGTTGTTTATTACTTCCAGCTCTGCTATCTAGTCACCTCTGAATTCCAGGAAAAGCTATAGTCTGTGTTCCTGAAGCAAGAGATGGGGATGCTTGGTAGCATTCCAAGGAAAATTGCCGATGTTTCTGTAAACTTTCACTTACTATTCAGAAAAATTAAATATTTTGTAGTGAAACCATTGCTTAGTCAAAACATTGGAAAACCAAAAAATTTTATTTGGATTTAATCAAAAAATGGGAAAAGGACAAAAAATTTAGGTGACCCCCAGAGTTTTGTTAGACACAGAATCAAATATTTGTTTTCCTTTTCAGGTCTTGTAAACATTTTCAATAAGATTTATAACTTGTATCAATTTTGGAGTGAAAAATACTATTTTAGAGTAAGTTGTTTTTTAAAATATGCCAAAATAAAGTATTCCCAACTGAACCGTTTTAGTCCAAAAATGTTAATTCCGGTTTCTTGCCCTGTTTTCTCTGATATATTCACCAAATTCCATTTTTTGTTTGTTTGTTTTCCTTTTGGGCCTGGGGTTTTGTGTGTGTGTCCTGAAATTACACAATTGAGAAACTCCTTTGTTGTTTGCTTTCTTATTTGTTTGTTTGATCAATCCAGAATCTGTCAGATTTTGTTAGTTCAAGTAAAGTCTCATCAAGCAGGGGGAGAAAATGGCATTCGAGTGAAAACTAGACTAGGACGTGTTCCACAGGTTTAGTAATAAAGCATTACTTTTCCAAGACCTCTTTGAGGTATTTGCATCTCTGTATACGCCTGAACTATTTCCTCAAGGTGACAAAAACAGGGTATTCTGTGGCTGATCATTATTTGTGTAATACTCATGAGACATTCAGATTGCCACTTCTCTCTTTTTGTTTATTTGCTGCCAAGCTTTGCCTTTGTTTTTCTCAGGTAGGTTAGGGCAGGACAATGCTGCACTCATCAAAAAATGAGAAGTCCCACTGCCTGGGGCCAGATGTTCATAAAATATTCCTTTGATTTTTTATTTTTTTCTCCAGTCTCTTCCTCCCCCAGCGCAGCAGCTGAGAGTAAGTCCCTTTTCCTGTTACATTCAGCTGTATGTCATCTTAAATTTAGTCTGAGGTTTCAGTCAATTTCATTCCGAGGGAAGGGGCTCCTGAGGCAAATATTTCCCTTATTTCAGACATTTTGTCTGCAAACTAATTGCGCAGATTGGAATAAGTTCATTTTTATGTTTGCTTTTAGTAAGAGAACAATATAGAAGAATAACTGAAGCACTCTGTGCTGAAGAAATGTAATTTTTCCTTTGCATTAACTGAGTTCCCAACACACATGGTTTTGCTTTGCTTTTGCGCTAAATAACACTAATTAGGTGAATAGTATTAAATTCTCCTCTTAGTAGAAATCTCTTATTCTCACTTATTCTAACGAGTAAATATTTAATCTGGCTATAAATATTTTCCAGTAGTTATTTTTACAGCAGCAGTAAATTAGAATTCCACAGTGCAAGAAGCCCTGAACACAGGCTGCACAAAGGTGTTAAACCCAAGCCTGTTAGTGAATTAAAATAGAAATCACATCAAAATTAGTCTTGACGATGGAACATTAAAAGCCTGTGAATATTTTCAGTAGCCATGATTACATCATAATTTAATACATTCTTTCTCACATCTATTCCAGTTTTTCCACCACATCTGCCTCTTTTTTTCTCAGCTGCTACCACGATAGCCCCTCAGGACAGCATGATCTCTTTAGCCGCAATGCAATAATCTCCTGCTAGCATAAGAGTGGAAGACAAATAAATTGGAGAATAATGCACATGTTAAAATATTTTCCCTTCTCCTCCTCAGTCTGGAGGCTTAAAGAAATTAAGAAAAATTGTTTTTTTGTCTATAAATTGTAAAAACTATTACATTACAGTTAACCGAATCTTACAATTATTTTTTATTTTTCTTAATAAAAAATCTTCTCTGTTGCATTTCACTATTGAAACAAATCTGACAGTTCTTGCCAGCTGGAGAAAATCCACTGCCAGAGAGGAGCTTATCCCACCCAGTTTATTGCTGCAGTACTAGGAACCTGCTTCACATTGATGTCGAATTTCAGACAATGCACAATGGCTCTCTGAGAAGCTAATGCACGCACACTACACACTCCAAATAGGCTTCGGTTATGCTGGAGAGAAGACAAACACACTGGCAGAAATAAGTTGTAGCATGTTGTGACAATACGTCCCTTTCCCATCCAACAGCTGGAAGCAGAAAGGTTGACTGAAGATGAAAGGGGATCCCTCCAGTACAGGTTCCAGCATCCTTGGGAACCAGATGGACTGAAATGGAAAACAGAACTAAAATAGGCCACAAAATTCACTGCCAGAAGAGCTTTTCTTTTTATTCATGGCAGTGCCAGGTTTTACTAGAAAGAAATTTGCCATGTCAGAAACTGAAGATAGGAATGAACTGGAACCACCTTTACTCTCTTCCCACCAGTGGAGGATTGTTCCAGGTATACTTTCTCATCTTTGTGTAGCCTGATTTTAAAGATTCATGAAATAAAGCATTTTATCTGCCATTTTTAGGTTATTTCACCACAACCGCTTTAGGAGGATTTTTCTAAAGTATTCAGATTACATTTCCTTTCTTATTCTCATTACTTTTAGTTTTACCATCTTAGACTCCCTCGGGCAGTTTTCCCTAGTGCCTGCTTTTTGCCATTTCATATTCTCCTCTATAGCTGTTATGTTTCTTTACAGTTGCCATGCTATTTTTTTTGTAAGACCTCTTGTTTAATGTCACTTGCAGATGTCATTACTATTCTGTTCACTTCTCCCTTCCACTAATGAAGATGTGAAACAACAGACTTTGCTCTTACTAGGTACTTCCTGTCAACTTCCCAGGCTGCTGTTTATGAGTACTTCTCCTTTATGGTCCTTCAGTCTGCCTTCATTCCCAATGACAGTGCTCTTGTCTAAGTCTTCCCAAATTAATTTTTCATATAAAAATTTCTGACACACTGGAGGAAAGGTTTTGCTGATGCTTCAATCCAGCTTCATTGCTTCTGCTGTTTTCCCTTCTTCTACACTAGGGATTTTGTCCAGGCAAAAAGCAACAGAGGAATAATGCATGTTGAGATAGCTCTTTTCCCGCTTGTAGTGTAGCTTTCTTATCTGAGGATCTTGCTCTATGAACACTTGCTCCCTTACTGGTGGGCTCTCGCAAAGGCAAGGTTGTATCCAGCATTGATAATCTGTTACTCAGAAAAGTTTAAAGGGCTAGATGTGTCAGATGGTAAACTTCCTTACTGGCTGGAGCATGGGCTGCAATTTCATCTTAGGCCGTGTATGTATTGCATCCGATGCAGTTAAGTATTAAGGGCCAGATTTCACCCCACACACATTGAGTAAAATGTTTTGTATCAGTGAAAAACATTTTCTTTCTCTCATCATAATCTTGATTATAGGCCAGATAGAAATTCATTTAAACAATGGGATTTTGGAAGAAGCAAATCTCTGTTCAATGTGAAGATGGCAGAAATGGAGTCCCGTGAGATAAATCAGGATTGTCTCTACCCTTTCCCTAGTAGACAGTGACATGACAGAGTGTCCTTTCAGAGCCTGTAGCTTTTCAGAGTAAGGAGTGGGGAGGGTCACTTCTGACTGTTAAAAGGGTGCTGCTTGCTTTCTTGTAGGATATTGTCTAACTCTCTTTGGAATGATAATGACCTTTAGATGGAGTTAACCACATCACGTGAATCACCTCTATTGGTTTATTTTGTAAGGAATAATCCCAATGCTAACCATGTCATAATGAAATCAAACTGTATCAGTTAAGGAGACTACTAGAAATACAACATCTTCTCTTGTCTCTCTTTTTCCCAGTTTCACTCCTTTTTAGCTACTTTAGCCTTCTGGCAAGCATGTATAACTTAGCATTCATCTGTATGCTGTCTCACCATTTCTTCTCTACAGCCTCAGGGGTTCAGGAAAACTTTCTTATGGCCTCTTGAAATCTGAAGCTTTTTTTTAGTCGATCTCCTGTGATAGCATGGGGTAAGAACTGCAGTTTCCACTGACAGATATTAGCTCATGTCCTTGTTTTACCTGCTGATTCCGAACACGGACAGGGTGGGCCCTGTCTGGCATGTGACATCATGGCTTCTCTTGTTCTCTGTGCTGTGTTTTCCTTCAGGGGTTATCTTGCTGCTTCTTGATAAGTTACGGAAGATGAAATGGGAGCAGATGTGGAGACTCACAGCAGAGCGGGAGTTAATGAGCATGCTATCCACTTCACTGGCTGACCAGGTGAGTAGGACGTTGCAGAGGAGTGGTACAACCACTGCTCCATGCATTGAGGAAAGGGAAAGAGGATAGAATTTTGGAAAAGGTGGGGGAAAGACATTGTGCATGTTTAGTCGTCCTGGGGAAGAGGTGCAAGAGAGGAATGGAGGTTTACTCATGAGGTTTTTCTTACTACACTGACATTTTTACCTCCTCTGCACAGATGATTCACAAGATAGACAAACGGTGTTTTCAAGCTTTAATTTTCTGTCCTCCTTTCTTGAACATAAAACTCTCCAGACACTAGAAGTCCAAATATACTGTGTCTTTTCCTACTGGTTATTGTCTAAGCAGACTTTAGTTTTAAAAGCCTCCAGATATTTCTTTACTGTTTCTGGCAGATGAGTCCCAGCAGTCTTTTAATGTACTCCGTGCCACAACACCCCTATGAAGACAAGCGCTGCCTTTCTCCCTGCCCCAGATGGGAAACTGAGGCCAAGAAAAGTTGTCTGCCTGTACACAGAAATGTATATTTTCTCTCTTTGTGCTTCCTGCTACCTCTCAGTTTTAAATCCAGAAACCCTGTTTATGTACTACTTAACCTGAACAAATAAGTCTTGCTCAACAGCTTGAGTGTTTTAACTCAATTCAGCATTATATTTAGATATTTCTACTGCTTCTGAGCTACATCTGTTTTATGAGTCCTGGGGTAAAGGTTGGACTTGATGATCTTAAAGGTCTTTTCCAAACTAGCTGATTCTATGATTCTACGACTAGTCACCACTAAAGAAGCATGCTGCTTACTGTGCACATAGGGTTGTGCACTTGTCTACAGTATCTTTGCAGGTTGATCCAAAAGCTACTGAAGTTCATTGAAATGATTCTTAGAACTTCACTGTGTTTTCAGTCAGATCCTGAGTTGCTGTCTAATACCTGCATGGGGCAGAATTTTGAAGAGTGGACCAAGGTTGCTAGTGTCTTACCTAATACCTTAACCACAAAACTGTCCTTGTAACTTACTTTTCCAACTGGATGGCTGCAGAAAGGCAGAACACATTCTGTGCCTTCATAGTGTAGGCTGTTCTGCAAATCTGTCCTACCTGCCCTTTCCATGAAATACCTAGAATACTTACAGCAACAATAAAATGCTAGCTAAAATCCCACATAGTAATTCACCTTGAAGCAGCACAACTGCCAGGATTACTTTCATCCCCTTTATTGAAAAGTGATGCAGTACTTACTAACAACAGGCAGTTTGTCATTTACTGCTTGTTACTCTCCCTGGTGACTAGAACAGGAACCACATCTTTTGCCAGGAGTACAAGATATATGTTTTGAAAACTTTGCTGGAGCCCGTTAGCTCTGTGTGTCAAGAGAGCCTGTTCCTCTTGTTCAGACCTATACATCACCCCTTAGATTGATAGCACCCTCTATGAAAACAGAATGGCGAAGCAAGGTTTACAGAGTTCAGCTCACATAACCAATTGCATCTCTACCTGTGAGGAGGAGAACGACACCAGCTCAGGCTCTGGGAGGGACTGAGATCACCTCATTGTAGAAGCAATGTACCGAACTGTTTCTCTGGTTTTGTCTGCTAGGATATCTTCAATGCAGTCATCAAACAAAATCCCTTCCTTGTCTACCAGCTCCCATGTTTCTGGAATGTACAGCTGTCTGATCACACCCGTTCTGAGCAGTGCTACAGAGATGTGTCTGACCTGAAGGTATGTTTCACAGGAGTTTGGATGGGTGGTATCCTTTGGGATAGAGAATGCAGGACTCCGCTGTGGCAGAAAGATGGATGTCCCTTTGAGTGGGAGTTTGAGGACAACCAAGCAGGGGAAGCAAATGTGGCTTGGCTTAGTGCATTTTGACTGTTAGAAAAGTCAAAGATGGATGCTGCTTTGGGGTTTGGCAAGGAATTAGAGTAGTGCATCACCTTTTTACATTCTGTACCTGTCACCTATGCCACTGCACCTTACTGCTGAGTTCCTCTTGCTGTCCCGGTTATTAGCTCTTCCTATCCAAAGAATATGAAACCTTTTCTTTTTGTACTGGACAATTTTAAAACTCTTTAGTCAACATCATTTAATAGAGTGAAATTCACAAAGAGGGTTGGGCAGACCCTAGCTAGAAATACATTAGTGAAAATTTAAAGACCTTGCACACTTCAAATTTAGCTTCTGCATACACTTAACCCAGCCACACTGCCACTCATTTTCCCAGGATCTGCCCTGGAAAAAAGGCTGAATAGAAACTTATTCATTTAATAAAATGAAGCTATACTATCAGTTTAATAGCACATTTTTTACTATTGTCAAGTAGAATATAAAAGCAGGATGGATTGGAACAGTATGGGTAAATTAACATCAATTGTTCTGTGGTCATTTTGAAAGGCCAGACTCAAATGTAGCATGCAGTGAGTTCAGAATTGAAGCTGATTGAGCTTCTACCAGGTGTAGAAGCTGGTAGAAGCTTCTGGCTGGCTAAACAGCAGTAGATTCCACCAGAGCAGACTAATGGCATCAGAACTACATAAAGTGTTTGGTGATCCATTTTAAAATTTAGTTAAGATTCATATACTTAATTGATCTTCAAAGAATACTTCAGTAAGTGAGGTTAAAAAAAAAAAAAAGAGAAAAAGAAAACCACAGAACCATAGAAAAGGTTGCAAGAGACCTCTGGAGACTGTGCAAACCCCACTCAAAGCAGGACACACTTTAGATCAGGTTGTTCAGCGCCTTGTGCAGTTGAGTGTCAAGTCGCCAAAGACTGAGATTCCACAACCTTCCTACCCGCCTCTCCCAGACTTTGACCACCCTCCTGGTGCAATATATTTCCTAAATCTAACCAAATTTTCCCTGGTAATAATTTGTAGAGTAACAGCAGGAGTATTCAGTATGAACACCAGATACCGGATGAATACTGAAAATCAATCACTGATTTCAAAACCTGCATTCCCCAAAAAACAGAAGATCTACTGCATGGGTTAACTGACATGTCAAAGCTGGCCAGTATTGCTTGAATTTCATACATAAAGTATTTATAACTAACTGTTCAGGTGTGGTCCCTTAAAGGCAGCTTTTAAAGTTGGATCAGTATACTGATTAGTACACTGATAACTAGATGTTTTATAATTGATGGTTGTAGGGCAGGATCAATACAGGGACTGAAAAGCATCATCATTTTATGACTTGTAACAAAGTACTGGTAGAGATTTAGTTCTGTGCTGATGTTGGGAATCATGCATGACAGCATACAAGGCCTGAAACAAAAGAAGAGATGCAGTAGCAGGGAAAATGTTTTCTAAAAGGTGAATTTTAGAAAAAATATGCCTCCTACCTGGGAGATATCAAAGTATTTTTCTGTGACTTAGAGGCTGACGTTAATTCATATGATCCACTGAGACAGACCGGATTCAACACAAGGTTAAGATACATACATTTACATGAAAAAAAATATTGAAGCTAATAACTGAGAATCTATGGCTTGGTTCAATTGCCTAAACACAATTAGAGTCACCATAGATACTCTCAGATATCCGTATGGGACTGGCAGATACAACACAGACCTGCAGGAGACTATACCCTTTTGGCAAGGCAGTTGATGGGCCAGCGGGATAACACTAACATGCTTCCAGTGTTACTATATACATCTGTATGTAGGCAGCTCAATTGTGATCCCCGTGAATGGTTTTGGAGACTGGTTAAGCTCACCTCAGAGTACACAACTGACAACTAATCAGGCAAATAAATAACTCTTTAGGCTCCAATGACTGTGTTGACTTAACTGCTTCACGTGTGCGTCATCTTGCTCATATGTAACATCTATAAGTAATTATTTAATAGAAGTATCTTAAAATTAAATTGAATCTTTTCTTCACTGTCAATTAACAAATTTATGTTTACAGGTATAACTTAGGCTTGGTTGTTTATTATAGTATATAGTATCACGCTGTCAGTTCTATTACAGCGTAGGCAATGGAGCCTAAGATGCACAATATCCTCCACTGGCTTTCTGGTCTGAGATATTTTACTCAACAAGGGGTGCAAACACATGAGCAATTTCTTCAGCTGAACTGGACTTACTCACGCTGCTAAAATTATCCCCTAAATACTGAATCAGGGCTGAAACTCTTTGCTTTGAAAGAGAGGCCAGAGCCTTATCATCTAGTGCACATTAGCCCCTGGTTTCAGTAAAGCTCTTCCCATATTCAGCAGTTAAAGAACTAGCCTTCAGGCAGAACTGTTTAAAATTCTTCATGCAATTAAAAAAAACTATAAACCAATTAAAGCTGTGATTTGCCAATGGAAATGAGCAAAAATCTAGTTCAGAAAAGAAACCGTCTGGTTTGGTATGTTATCCTCTCAAAAAATCAACAGATGTCATTAGCCCAAGTTAGAAAATTTACTCCTAAAAAATCACCAAAGTTAGTCAGTTCGATGGCATTTAATATAAATGGTATGACACAACGTATGTGGCACATCCTGTATTTCATGAGAAGACTGGAATGGGAAACGAGGTAAAAGAAACCTCTAGGGTAAGAGGGAGAAAAAGGCTGTGAAGTTTGTACTGGAGGAGTAAAAAGAATAGCATAGGAAAGAAGGAAATGCAGGGAGAAATTTAAATTCCAAGGTAAAGCTGGCCCAGTTAAGTATTCCTCAGTCAAATTGGACTGCATTCCTCAAGTCAGACCAAAAAGGCGTTGATTTCATTCCATTCAGCTTCAAAGTCCACGGGACTTGAGAATTTGTCATCTCTTACATACAACATTGTGTCAAATAAACTTGGACCCCCAGGGCTGACTGCTGTTCAGGTGGCAGGGGGTATATATACACACTTCTTTGCTGGTTTGGTCACATTCATGCAAACACAGGATGGCAAGCATACTTTTTGCAGACCTGTGGAGCACTTGGATATTTCATATTGCTTGAAGAAGATTCTAATCACATTTTTCTCTTTATAGTACTCATTAAGTTGCATCTCTATCTGTTTTGTTGGGAAAAAAAAGAAAAGGTTTTTTTGTACTGTTTTATGTTAGAGGTCGGATGTTTGACTACCAATGAACTCTTCTTCCTTGCTACAGCTGAGCAGCAAAAACAAATGTAGAAGAACTTGCATATGGGGGTCTTTTAGAAAAGGCATAAGAATAGAAATACTCATAACTAAGTTCTGCATTTTTAGTGACCACTAATTTTATATCTATCTAAAACAACATCAAGATAAGACTAGTTTGCTATTTTTACTCATATAAATGCTTACTTACCTCCTGTGTCATACTCTGTAGTGCTAGATGCCACACTGTACACAACTAGATGGAAGTCTGTGAGCTTTGTTCTGCTGTCCATGGCATATGGAACCAAACCTTACATAAACAATTACACTTACAGAAATCTTCCTTTTCCCATCCCAAAGAAACCTGTAATAAGGATGGTTTGCATCAGTCAAGAATGTCTTGAAATGAACAATTATAATAGAAAACAAAGGGTAGGCTAAGAGGAAGCAGATGCCCTTTAATTCTTTTTGCCAAGTGAGCCAACTGCAGTCTCTAAAGGCCAGAGGTGTTTGGGTTTGTGTGTCGCTTGTTACACCTTGGAGAAACACTCAGGAGTTGTTATTGATGACTGGCCAAAAGATATGCAAGTGCTAATAGTCATTGTATGTAGGCATCCACTGTCTGTCTTGCTTATCTCAGCTCTTCACATGGTCCCCAGTAGCTTGTCAATGGACAAGCTTGTGTCCTGTAGGACCATTCCTTGCTGGGCTTCAAAGCCTGTAGGGATCTGCCTGGAACTGAGGTTCATTTATGCATTACTTTTGCTGGTTTGGGCCCTGTGTTTGCTTTCGTTTTTGGTGAATAGTTTGTTCCTGTCTGTGAGGGAATCTCAATTACTATGATTTGGCACAAACCAAATGGCAAGAAAAATCCTGTGAAAGAAGGTAATGAATTGTGATGCCTCTGACAATGAATCATGACCTCATTGAATGAGTCAGTCTTGAAGAGAAGTCTGGTTGTCAAGGATACAGAAGCTATTTACACACAGAGAATCTGGTAATTCACAATCACAAAAATCAGATGCTGGATTCTTCAGTGGGAATATGTCAAATTATTAGACTTTTACCCTCAGCTTCAAAGTAAAAAAATGCTTAAAAACCTGTTGATAGTTTTTCAAACTGGTTTTGAATACAGCTGATACTAAATTAGCAGATAAATAATTAATCTCATAAATTCTCCATTCTGAAATTACATTGTGTGATTCACTGTGTCCTCCCTGGGAATGTCTTCTATGCTTTGTGAGATTGCTTGCTAAAGTTTAGACAGCTTCTTGTCCATAACCCAAATACATCTTTTTCATATCTGCTTCAAACATAACCTGTTGCCTTCTTGCACCTTTCAATGCCAACCAAGGTAAAGCTACACTGAGTGGAGAAAGGGCTCAAGAGGGTTAAACATACCCCTCCCTTAAGTGAACATCAGGGTCAGTAAGGTGCTTTCACTCCCCCAAAAAGGGAGCACTGTGGTATTATAGAGGTGTTTTTGGGGGGTGTTTTTGCAGGCAGGAGGCCTCTCATTAGACATTGGTATGATAGTTGAAGGGAGAGCTGCAAATCCTTTTGAGGAAAAACTGAGAATTTTGAAAAGTACAGACACGGACAGTCTGTCACCTTATCGCCATACAGCACAGGCAGTAAGCTGGGGAGTAAAGCAATACCTGGGGCCATGGGCACCAAATCAGGCAGGGCAGGGATTTGAATCCCACATCCAGAAGCAGTGCCTGGACCTGTGGGTTGCTGGCTACTCTACCATGAGCCCCTTCCGCTTATGTAGTTCAGAAGTATCACTCTGAAACCTCCCTGATGACATTTTTGTGAAGTGTTTGATCCTTTCCAAGGAAATTGGTTCTTTTATTAAACCATATATTTCTGACAAAACATAGTTTAAAAATAAAATTTCCAGACATCTCTAATTGAGGCAAAAGTTACACACGGGGTGCTTGTATGGAGTGTGGCTTGGGGCATATTTAAACTTTTCAGTAATACTAGCCTGAAAAAAAGCCTGTTGAGATGGCATTAAAGTGCCATGTATTACATGGCTTTACTGTGCAGATTTGCTGAAGACTTAACTCCTGTTGGTCTCAGTGGGAACTGTCTGGTTGCCTAAACAAGTAGACTAGTTTTTAAGCAGAAAAGCTCCCCCTCTACAAAATGCCACTTTCACTTACTTGAATCGTGAAGTGCTCATGGGCTTAATTAAGAATATCTCTTCAGTGCTTTGCAAAATTAAACTTCTTTAGACTTAAATATAAGCTGAATTTATTCTTACTTTTTACCTTTTCAGCCTGGAAAGTATGTGTACAGGATATCCTTTATTCTCTGATATTATAAGGGCTGAAGCAGAGTGAGAAATTACCAAGATGTGTCTTTAGGTAAAAAAATGGAAGAGGTTGTTGTTAAGGAAATATTTGGCCAAATACTTATGGAGAGAGAAGATGCTTCAGGGGAAAAATGGATGAAAGTACCTATAGAAATAATGTTGTGTTGAAGCTTAACATTTAGTGGGTTGAACATCAGATTAAAAACATTTAATCTCCCCAGAGAGGACAATGAAGCTGGTAACCTAAGGACGTTTGCTGGGATTTTTGTTTTCAGTGTATTTCCATGAGTATAAATGACCTTAGAGCCCTGTCCTATAATCCACCAGCATATGACATCCTCTGTTACCTTCCATCTCCAGCTGTGTCATCATTTGAGTGCTTTGGGTCAGAACCTGGTGAATAAATGGGAAGTACTGATGCAGTTAGCCTGTTTCACTAGGTCATAAGTGTATGGCAGTATTTCAGGAGGCTGGCTGAGCGTAATCAGTGAGTGGTAACAGTTGCTGATTAACTAGGATGGTATTAACAGAAATATAGATAGTGCCAAGTTGCTTAATGACAACTAACCAAGTGTTAAATAGATGTGGATTTTTAAGTTCTGATCTTTCAGTACTTAAATTGCTAAATGAAGATTTAGGAGAGTATTTTTCTTAGTTCTCAGGATCAAGTTGCCTTGATCAAGAGTGGAAAGAATCTGTTGAACAGCCTGAAGGTTAGCACTGTTCCTGAGGTGTCCACCCAGATAATGGCACTGGAATTTTATATGTTCTAGCTGCAGTCCCCTCTGTAAGCTAACAGAGCTTTGGAATAGCTCAGAAATTAGGAGAGAAAATAGAAGAAGAAATATACACAGTATTATGGTGCTGTTCAGTCTTGGAAAGGGGATGTAGTAATGAAAGTTTTAGTTTCTAGATTCACTTTCTTTTTCTAATGCTGAGGTAACAGTTGCACAGTCTGCAAATAAAATGGATTCTAAGTTTGAGGGCTTTTTCGCTTCTGATTTCTCTGTAGTCTCTAATTGACTTTTTTTTCTTCCAGTCAAATCATTGTTGCCTGCAATAAACTTTCTAATGTAATGGCCATAGTTTTACCTGTGCAGCCCATTGTCTTTATCATGTACTTCACTGGTGCCCATGACAGGACGTCATACATGCAAGGATGTCTTGGCCTGTAGAACTTCTGCTATTGCTGATGTGCAACAGACCAAATCAGACAGCTACAGTCAGAACTGAAAGTGAATTTGTGGGCTGACAGCAAAATAAGAATACAGTCTTTGGATGCACTGTTCTATGTCAATGGTTAAGAGTGTTTCTGCTTTTTGAAACCTGCTGTTCTCTTTTATGCTTTCAAATATCAAATAATATTTATCTAATCATGTTACATTTGAAAAGCAGCCTGCTTTTTCACTAGACCTGTTTTGTGGTTTTCTTACCTCAGGTCATCCAGATGGTTGCATAGTTCCTTGATGTTCTTTAGCACATCATCTTAAGCACACATTCACATGTGCTGTCTTTCTTGATTAAAAAATCAGCTTTTATGGATAGTCATCAGCTCCATTCAGCTTTCTTGAGTTCACTCCAGGCTCCACTGACATCTGTACACACGCAGCGTCCTGACATGTTTCAAATCTGATCAGATGTGAACCACCAGCTAGGCCCTTGACACTTACCAGCTTTTACACACACAACACATTTTGAAGCACAGCAGCAGAGAGTCTCTCTGCTGACAACTGCAGTTGCCTGGCTTTGACATCCCCCATACAACTGGGTAGAGGCATCAACACCAGTACTTGGCTGTGATGTGACATAGTGTATGTTGATGGGAAATTTCTACAGCACCGGGAAGCCTGTCCCATAACAGTTACTGAGTTTATCATCATTAGCCACTTCTGTGCTCATGGTCCCCAGGGTGAGCGGTCAGAGTGCTCACCAGGGGGGTGGCTCGTGAAGCCATCCGACAGGAAACTCACATGAAGTATAGGAGTAGTATGGAGAACACACAGAGGATTTTTCTGAGCGAGTATTTTTTGTCCCACTTGCCAGCTTCTCAGATTTCTTTGATCCACTCTTTTAAGTGCAAGTTACCAGCAGACAGTTTCCATTCTATGCCTGCTTGTAAAAAATGCATACTGGTACCCTGTGAAACTGTTAATCAGCCCTTTAGGTTCCTTCAACCCTGTGCTTCTATTACATGTGCCTGTTTCCCTGAGGTAGGATTCAATTGTTGAAATTTTTTTGCATGCATTTAATACCTTTTGCTGCAGTTAAATGCAATGGATTAAATGTCAAGTTCTTTTCAAAGAAATAAGATTTTGGAGATCCATTTTTCAGTGGAGGAAATCTGTCATATTAAGTTTATGTCCTAACCTCCCTAAAGCGCTTTCTGTTTCTGTGATGTTCTGTATTTTTAGCAGCAACATGTTATTGCACAGATAAGTTACACTTCCAAACATATGGACAAATGTAAAGCCAGCAAAGAATGCAGCATTACCTGGGAAAAAATATCTACACTGAGTATTTTTGTCCAAGCAATTTCCCAGATTTATACAGTGTGTAGATGCATCGTGATCTTGATTTAAAGTGTTCCTATAACTGGAAAAAGTGATTTGCCAATTTCTGAAATGTTTTTTTCTTCTTTCCTTACAGTTACTTTTCTTTAACTGCATGTATGGTTTTCTGACATCCTAGTAGCCTTAGCAGTGAAATCCCAGGAAGGGATAAAGCTTTCCCTATCAGGAGGTGCTTTCATTGGTGTTAGGTACATAGAAGAGAGTGCCATAGCTTTTATAGAAGTATAAACATTCAGCGGAGAGGCTGTGTTGTTTGCTCAAGTTAGTACACGAAGAATTCAGGCTGTGCCCTGCTTTTTCCTCCTCCAGTCCACTCATTCAGCAACAGATAGTATGATTTCAGAGGGCTCCCTGTTCCTGTGGAGCTGTGTTGCTGACTCCAAGGGAACTGCATTCATCTGCTCTGGGCTGCTTCTGTTCTACGTGCTGCACTTGAGCTCTGTGCATTCCTTCCCACAAATGCAGTGTTCAGAGCAAAACTCACCGCGCGACCGGCTCAGCCCGGCTCAGCAGCTGGCATTGCAGCTCTGTGGCTGTGTGTGAGTGACACTGTGCCTTCATGCAATTAACTTAATGGATTCAGAGAACCTCCAGAACTCCTAGCTTGGAAGTATTCCCAAAGGAGACTTTTTTTTTTTTTAAACTCTTCAGAAGTCACAGGAATAAAACTGAATACAAAGCATTTGGTGGTTTTTTTTTTCTTATGCCTAAAATACAGCCTCTATAAAATGAAATAATTCCTGCAAGCCACCTGTGGCTCCCTCTTAGTTTTTCCTCTAATGGGGCCTCATTCTCGTTCACATTGGCAGCAGTGCAAAGTTGCCTTGATGTAAATGAGAATCAGGCCCTTTATGTCAGCATTAGAGTTAAATCTAGGCCAGTGTGAAAGTCATCTCTCATGAGCAGAGGGTAAATACCTGCTAGAAATTGGAATTCAAAGGGTAAAGCATTGTACTGCATCACTGTGTTTTGTAACACAACTGAAATTAGTCTTGTTTAAAATAATGGCAAAATGGAAGTCAAATTAAATTCAGTCATTTTTGAAGGGTGTAAATGGGTATAGGAATTAATTTCAGTCTTTTTCTTCTCAATACCTAAGCAGAGAAGAGTCTGCCTGGCCTGAAACAGTGGATCAATTTCATTAGCTGAAACAGTCATGTGGAAATCTGAGATTAATGTTTAATACCCACTTCCCTGTGTCCCTCGTCCTTCTACCTTCTTCAACAGAGTCCATAACCTATCAGCTCCCTGATTAGAGTTGTGGCAGCATTTATAAGGTGCTGCATCACAAACTAGAGCAGCACCCTAACTCAAATGTGTAGGTAATCCTGTGGAGGAGTTTCAAAGCACATCATCTGTAGAGTTGCAGTTACTTGCGAAGGATGTGGAAAAGCCTGCCTTTTAAAAAGACTGTGTAGTTTTGGGATTGTTTGTTTTGTTTTTAAGAGGGCGGCAAACTGAACACACATAAAAAGAGGAGATAAAGCAAATCTGTATTCTAACAGCAGGATGTGTTTTCTCTTTTTTTCCCTCTGAGGTGATTCACTGGAACTCACCAAAGAAGCTGCGAGTGAAAAACAAGCATGTGGAGTTCTTCCGCAACCTCTACCTGACATTCCTGGAATATGATGGGAATTTGCTGAGACGGGAACTCTTTGGCTGCCCCAGTGAGGCAGATGTTAACAGTGAAAATGTAAGTGGGATGTGTAGGGCTTGACAATTTAAAGGATGGTGCATACAAGGCTCAGGCTACGTGAAGGCTTGGAGAGTTGGTGGTGCAGGTAGTGAAGAGGGACTCAGAAGAATTGAGGTCAGTGCTCGGATTCCAGGAATAACACTGCATATCATGTAATCCCTCTGTGCCTCAGTTCCTCACCTGCAAAACTGTGATATTAATCCTGCCTTTCCCCCGGTTTTTGTTGCCTTTTTTTTGTCCACTTTGCCTTTAAAAATCCCCATGAAATCTAACATCACAAACTAAAAATGAGGATTTGAGCTCTTCATTCCATTAGGCAGTTTCGCAAATCTCACCCTTAGACCTAAAACTTTCCAGGGGAAGGGCTCGTTTCTTGTATTTGTTCTGCAGATAGTGATGTCAGTTTTGGCTAGTAGATACTAATGCACAAATAATGAAGAAGAAATGGAAATATTGAGACTGCTGGATTTAGGTCTACAAGGTTTTGCCACGCTGCAAACTAACTACAGGATGAGTTAATATTTCAAGGTACACACAGGCTGTGAGGCTGCAGGTTTTTCTGCACTGCCCCTAATCAAACACAGCAGCGTTTATGTGTATCTGCATAAAAATTGCAATCAGAACTATTCAGACAAAGCAAATCATTTGAAAATGGTTGAAATCAGGGATGTTTATGTACAGATGTTCTTATGTATGTGTATGCCTTAGTACCTATAATTCCAAAGTAAAAACTGTTAACTGAAATGTTTATACACAGATTTATATGAACTCCTTGCTTACAAGGGCATGTAGGGATAGGACAAGGGGGAATGGCTTTAAACGGAAAGAGGGGAGATTTACATTAGTCATTAGGAAGAAATTCTTCCCTGTGAGGGTGGTGAGGCACTGGCAGAGGTTGCCCAGAGAAGCTGTGGCTGCCCCATCCCTGGCAGTGTTCAAGGCCAGGTTGGACGGGGCTTGGAGCAACCTGGTCTAGCAGACCAGGTCCACTTGTCCTTGCCCCTGGCAGGGGGGTTGGAACTGGATGAGCTTTAAGGTCCCAACCCAAACTATTCTATGATTCCGCAATGATGTGGTCTCTGGATGTTTCTAGAGCAAGTACCAATTATGCCTACATATTCTGAAAGGAAATAAATAAGTAACCTGTAACATTTTGTGTTATCTTCAAAAAAAAAGAATTCTAAAATATGCATTGTCTATATAAAAATCAATAAAGCAAAGTGAGTATCATGTACACATTAGCAGTTAAGATGTAATTGGCAATCAATAGCATTGTTGAGACTTGTAGTATTTCTATTTAGTCTGTTGATAAAATGACCACAGGAGATACCATTCGCTATTTTTTAACTATAGCACTCATAGCTTGGATAGATATATTTTAGCCTAAGGCATGACTTCCCAGATACGTATTTGACCATGCCACTGTCTTCTGAAAGGAGTGGGGAATGATGAGAAACTGGAGATCAACATTAACTGGAAGAGACTGAAGCAGGGATGAGAGAGAGAGAGAGCACAGTGAGAGCAAAAGCACATGGAGAAAGAAAATCCCCTGCAAGTGTGAGAGGCTTTTAGACAATCAAGTGAAGCGAATGTGATAAAACACCACTCAGAGTCTGACCATCAGAGACATCAAGATACAATAGACACGGTAGAGGGTAGGAGGTGGAAGAGAAAAGGGGAGTGAGACATTTAAAAAAAAAAAAGTTGAGAACAAAACACACCTTCATTGGATTTTAAAAATTCAGGTTAAATTTATACTGAATTCACAATATATTGTCTGAGTTCGAAGAGCATGAATGCAGTCACAGACTTGTTGCTTTATTTTCCAGACCTCTGTATATCCTTATTAAATAGATTTATTCCAGACAAGTTGCTGGGTAGCAGCACACAATGAATGCATTTTCTTGCTACTTGAAAATGGCAGTCCTGAAAGTTTAAAATGGCTCATTTTACTGAACTTGTATCTAGTTGACAGACACTGGAAATGACTAACTGTTCAAGCCTGTTTCGTATTCAAGACAAGTAGAACGCAATATGGTATATGGTATGGCTTGTGTCTGAAAAAGAAATGTAACTCATTTTTCCATTTATAAATAATTAAAAAAAGAGATACTGAAAAAAGAAAGAGCTAGACATACAAAAATATATAAGTCCTAACTTGCCAAGAGACACCAAAAAGTTAACAGCTTTCTATCCAAACAATCAGATACATAAAGAAAGCTAACTTCAGATAGCTTAAAACTAGTCACTTAGGAGAAGACATTGTTTTTTATTAGTTACCCTAGATGTAAGCTCCCCTCTAAACTTGGCTGTGTCCTTTTTATTGTAGAATACAAAAAGCAAGTTTCAGCTTTGAAGTTACAAGACCCTAACAATAGGATTATTACAAAACCCACTCTCACTGTGACACATACAGTGTCACAGGTGTTCTATTAAAATACAGTACATTACTACAATCTATTGCAGGATAATCATTAGAAGTAGATCATCTTGTAAGGTGAGCAGGGAACCTCTGTCATTCCTCCCAGTACAAGAACTAGGGGGCATGAAGTGGAAATAGCAAGTAGCAGGTTCAAAACAAAGATATTTTACCACGATGTAATGAAGCTTTGAGCAGGAAGTAATGTTGCTAAAAATATACACATGCTCGAAAGTGACTCTTCACAGAAAGAAAATCAGTCAGGAACTGTTTAGCTTTCGTGCATAAAGTCCTTGAACCACAAGCTCAGGATTAGGGGAGTGTTCTGGGAAAGCATCACTGTACACTCACCCTGCTTTTACACTCTTCTCTAGGCAGCCAGGTCACAGCTGGAGGCAGGATGCTGGGCTAGGTGGACCTGTAGTCTGACAAGAAACAGCCATACATTTCCAGTTGGATTCCTAAGTATATATGTTACATAAAAGGCTATAATTTCTGCAAAGTAAAGTATGTGTAAAGTAGAAATTGCTATTTGGTTTATCTTAATACCTGTTATTTTTCCTTTCTTCTCTGAATTGAGACTATCAGCCCAAAAACACAATTGGGCTTTATTGTGCTAAGCATTGTATATGGGTGAAAGGTGGTCCTCCAGCTGCCTATGCTTCTCTGCTCTGTGCACTGGTGGACAAAATGTTAGAATAGCTCTGCTGGTTTTATAATCAAAGATGATTGCTTAAGCACTGAATGCGCTGAGCCCTGTTGAAGCAGAGGCTTGGTGTGAGTCTGTCACTCACAGTCTGGCTGTATTGGAATCTACCCTCAAGTTCTTGCTCCAATATATCAGTCATTGCTTCTCTTCAATTTAATATTTGTAATGCTGTTTTCTTCAGAATGCAACCTGTAATTAAGGAATCTCATTTGTAATTGAAATAACATGGAAAGGAAGTATGGCAGTGGGTACCATTGTGCTGGTTCTGTTAACTCTAAGGCCCTTTACACTTATCAGTACTGAGATGGTCTTAAAATGAATGTAAATTATGTATCTTCACTTTTCAAGGACTATTTACAGTGCTAGAGAGATGTAAAGGGGCATTAGTTTAAAAGGTAATCAGACCTTACATTAATCTCTGTCACTCTGTGTATGTGTGCACATGCATGTATGCTTATGTGTCTATATGCATGTGGAAGGGTTAGTACTTCTCTTCTTTTAACGTTTGCTAAGGAAGTATAATACCACAGACTGAATTTTAACAGGTATAAAGGCAGTCTTTGGATCGTATACTGCACAGTCCTGATCTAGTCAGCTGTTGATCTTCAGTGCATCAAACAACATTGTTATTAGGTTCCAAAATATTACAAATAGGAATGAACAGAACAGATAGGGCTCTGAAACTGGAATATTGGAGGCAAAGAAATACAGATGTGGTAATTTTTCTGTTTTTGTAAAAATGCTTATATGTATGTCTGTGTACATACACGTTTCATCCTTTCCTTGAAATAGTCAAGCAGAAAGACCTTGTGTATTGCAGCGAAAGGCTGTGGGCGGGAGGCTGCCACATGCTTCTTGCCATAGAGCAGTGCTGTAAGTCCTCTTTAGTCAATATGTGCTAAAATGAGATTACAAAGAGCATACTCTTCTCTGCAAATTGGTATTACAGTTACACCTTTCCCTTTTGTGCAGATTCTGGATGGGAAATACAGAATATGAACCAAATCCTCCTGTAAACATAGCCATTGACTCAGGTGGCCTTTGGAGCACCTACTTAGTCACTCCATCCTACTTATTCCATGCTATTTCTCCCTTCATAGTTCTTCTTTCTTATTTTGATACAATGCAGAAGATTTTAGGGAAAGCCACAAAGGCAAAGCTCACAATGATATCAAATTTGAACATTTCCTGTTGGCATTTAATGCTTATGTTCAGCATTTCATTCTAAAGGACCTAAAATAGTCCTAATAGACCTAAAGTCTAAAATATTTCAACAGGATCTTCTCTGTACCAGCCTTTCTCTCTATAGTTACACTATGAGATAGATATTGTAAAGCCTGATTTTAGCACATAGGCACACAGTCAACTCATAAAACTTCTTTCCTGCAGACAGCTTCTCATCAGGTACATCCGCCAAAGCATTAAATCTGAAGGTTGAATGGAGGTGTCCCATATTAGTGAAGCCTGTGTCCTGATCCAAAGTCCAGAGCAAGATCAGTGGGAAGTTTATCACTGATTTCGCTCAGTTTAAGAAAAGGACAGTAGATTCCTATTAGAGAAGACTTTCAGAAAACACAGGAAAAAAAATCTCTGTAGATTTTTATTTTCAGACTTTCAAAACAACAATACAAAGAAACAGTGTAAAAAAAAATCTGGTTCTCCCTGAAAACACTTGTTTAAGTGTATAATTACTTACTAAATGTGTTTTTACTTATTTATTTCTTTGAGCAAAACCAGAGATTCTTAATACTGGCAAATAAATGGCTGTGCATGCCAGCTTGTAATACCTACCAGAAGAACAGGAGATTCTATCAATGTACCACATACTAGAAACTCTACTAACAAATCTAGCAAATTTTGAATGTCTAAAAATAGCATGCAAAGGGAACTTCCAAATCAGTATCAGGGTGCTGAATGTGTAGTCAGACTGATGCTTTGAATACCCTTTACTCCTGCAGAATTTCATCATTTGTAGGACTGGGAATTAAAGTTACTATTTTGTGATGACATGGTTTTTCTCTAGTAATAACAAATGGTATACGGCAGTTTTGAGGTGAAATCCCGACTTCCCCAGCTGTGTTGTTTCTATTATTATAAGTGTTATTGTTATTAAATGCTGAGCTGGTATCCCATCCTATTAGTTGCCTGAAAGTTGCTGTTATACTGCTTTCAACTGCTTATAATATTGATAATGGGGGATCATGTGGACTGGGATTTTTTTTTATGCCATGCTGGTTACCTCTTTCTTTCTTTTCTCTAATTTTTTAAAGTGAAACATGGGAAAAAGCTTGGGAGTGTGTTGCTCACACCACAAGTTCTGATGACTTCTTCATGGAAATACTCCACACCTCAGAGAAGGAACTGACTTTTGGGCCAGGAACTTGTCTTTTGCCAACCTGGTGAAAACTTAGGCAAATTACAATGCTGAAAAATGCGGTTTACACACTGTTGATAATGTTTTATTTGACTTTAAGAAGGCTCAGATCTCTGGAGACTCTTAAAGAGATTTGGCAGACTACTTTTGAGTAAGGACCATGGGATTAGAAACAGGACTGGGACTGACCATGGAACTTGTCACACAAGAAAGAACAGGGCTAGAAATAATCTGGGGTAATAAAAGCAAGGAGACCAATCTGTCATGGCACTGTGCTGCGAGGGAGGTCTGGGAGCAGCTCATCCAAGAAGGCTTGGCAGGGACCTGGGGAAATGAGATGCAGAGGATTGCCATGATCCAACATCAGCAGCTGAGATCAACAGAATTTGTACTTCACATATACGGAACTGTCTAAGATGTTATGCATGCCTAAAAATTGGGTTATTAGTTGTGTTGATTATTTGGGATCAAGAGAAGACATTACTCCCATTTAAGCAAGAGCGTTAGCTACTTTTTACATGCTGCAGCAAAATTCCTCTTGCTAGGTAGGCTTGCTCAGACATTATCCTCTTTGTCCTCAGCACAGCTTTGTTTCACAGAAGGCTCAATTTGACCCATAGCAAATGTACAAAATGTTATGGTGTGGGAGGAATAAAGGTTTAATTGACATGAGATTAGTCCGGCTTTTATTACTAATAATTGGAGAAGCCAGAAGTACTTTATGTAGGTCATCCCAAACAAGACCCAGTGAATGGTCTTGTTTGGCCATTTTCCTCCCAACATCATCATCTGCTTTGTTTTTGCTGTGCTGAAGGCAACAGTTAATTCACACACATTGAAACTGCTAAATGTTGCAATCCAAATTGCCTACTGGTGAGAACTGGGACAGCTACACAGGAGGAAATGAAACTGCTGCAGTTTATAACCAGATTATAGTTTCATCCTGGACTGGTGTTAGTTCTCATCTCAGCAGCTAAGCTGAGTTGATTTTGTGCTATGAATCTTAACTGCACACACTTGGGAGAAGGAATGATGATCTGAAAGGTAGAAGTTTTCATCTAAAAGCTGCTCGGTTCCTCTTGTATTGGCGTGATATTGAGTGAATGACTTAAGCCTAGTGTCAACTCACCTCACCTGAACACTTGATGAGGGAGAGATGCCTACATTAGTGTTCTTATCCTCTCCCCAAGATCTAAATAGCCACTAGACACAAAGCGTTGCTTGTTGGTGGTTTTTTAAATATCGCTAATCCCTTGAAAATACATCTCATCCTGGATTTTGGATTGATCTTGTCTGAGATGAAGTCTTGTTGATTTTGGTGGGGAGTAGATGTTTTCTGTGGCACAGCAGTTAAAATGAGGCCAATCACAAATTTGCTTACGGTAGGAACAGCCTTAGGAAGGAATATTTATGAACAGACTATCCAGTTTGCTGGTGAAAGGTTTATGTTGTGTGCCGTGTATCACATGGGTCTACCATCTATCACATTGATAGAAAACAGCACCTCACCTCATACAAATGTATTAGACAAGTAGACCTGGTAAATCATGATAATTTATGGCAGAGTTGAATACCTTCTGGCCTGCCTGTGCCACTCTGGCCAGCCTAGCTTCAAAGACAACTTTTCCTGAGATGAAGTCTGATCACCTGCCACAGCTGGTTGCCCAGAGAAGTAACTTAGTGTACATTTCTTTTTATGTATTTGTCTCTTCGTTTTGTCATGGTGCATGTCATGGCATTTTTATTGCCATTTTATATGCCATTTTTATTTCTGTAACATCATGATGCTAATGAAAGCACTTGTTTCCCACTACAGTATTTCCTAGGAGAACATCTACCATGCACAGTCTGAAAAGAATACATTTTTCAACTGTGATAGTGTTTCGTAGAGGTGACATTTCCCACATGCTCAGTGGCAAGTAGCCTTAGCATTGAAAATCTTGTAGAAACAGTGAATCTTATGCTAAGCAGGTACTCACTTATGAGAGTACATGCTGTCGCTCTAAGGTTAAGAAGTCTTTGCTATATTAGGCATATTGTTGTAAGTATAATGGAGGGGTCCATAATGCGGATGCCATATTTTTATCAAATCCAGCTGGTATTTTGATGGTGCACTGGTGCAGTGTTTAAGTAAGCATCTGTTTGCATAAGTCTGTCAGCATTCCCATTATAAACCCATCTTTTCCAGAAGACGTAATGTGGCGGCAGACCTTAAACCAAGCTGTACGCTCTTTGTCTGTAAATAATGGACCCCTGCAATGTGCATGCTGTAGATAAGATTATATCATTGGAGAAATTTTATGTGATCATGTAACTGAAAATTAATATGGGTAACTCAGAAAGAGATAAATTTAAGGGGGTGTGTGTGTCTGTCTCAGACAATTCACTGTCTTTTGCATGTAGTTCATCTTTAACATTCTTCATTTTAAATATGTGAGTAAAAAATGGCATATGACTGTGTGCAATATGTATTTGTAGGTTGTATGTGTCTCTTCATAGTAAAGAGGAAGCAGTCTTTATGTGTATGTGATACAGGGACATTGGTGTCTGAATGTATAGATGAATATATATATGAATGAAGGGAACAAAGAAAGTGAGAGAGAAAAAAGGCTCTTAAACTGCATTAAATGTACAGCACCCAGCTGTTGGTCCTGATAATTTGTCCAGGTCATACAGCTACCTTTAGAGAGGTAGCTTGTGATCTTACAGGTTTTGCTGGACCAAATCTAGGGTGCCTAGCATGTTTAGCATTGCTTCCAGCGGGAGAGGTATTTTCATATGGATAATCACATGCTATTGCATTCCAGTGCCTGTTGCCTCAGCATTGCAGGATAGCCCCATCCTTAACGCAGACTGCTTGCCACATATGCAGAGACAATGCTACAGGCCAAGTTACAGCCTGTCCTGTGCTGGTTGTCCCACCTGAAGGAGCGCACCTTAAGTAAGCTGTGTTTGCCCAGCCTGCAGAGCATGGCTCCTAAGGCTGCCTAGCAGTTTAGGCTCATGGTATGAGTGGACAAGGATTGCACAAGCAATTCTGCAAAGTGCTGACAAAGCTGTGTGTCTGATCCTGCCAAGTGATGCCTGCATATTAGCCAGGGTTCTCTGACAGCCTGTGCTTGGGCTTCCCCCTGGCAGCCTGCCTGCACTTGAGAGGAGGGTGCTGGGGGCAGAGGCTGGGGGAGATAGAGAGCACATCATGCCCACAGTCCTTCTGGGGACTGCTCTCTCCAAGGGTGGGCTGTGTTTCATATCCTAAGACAAGAGGTGAGACACAGCCATCGCTTGGGGCCCAATGCTACATGCGGTACTGAGCACAAGTCATGGGAAGTGCCAGGGAGAACCTCGCAGACTATCAGCATAACTGCAGGCTCAGAAAAAGTCTGACAGGACAGAGACAAAATCCTGACCCTACAAGATGCAGAGGAAAGAACGAGATTTCTCCTGCCCTGTAGCAGAAGGGATCTGCTGTTTGCTGCTCTCCTTCACCTCCATCACCAACTTTGTGACTCGGTGAGTTTCACCATCTGGGGTCTCTAAGAAGCTGTCTCCTCCTCTTCTCCCACCCAGGGCTCTGTAGAGTGCAAAGCCATAATTTAGCCCCAAATGTTACTGTTTAACTCATAATTAAGTATTTATATCCTCTTAGCTTGCAACCCAGATGTAATCTGATAATGATTCAGTGACTGCCTGATTAATAGCTGTTGTGCAATTACCAACTTCTAGCCTGGTCATTTGTACATACAGCAGGATAGTAAGGTATCCCTGAAATATGCTTTGCTATTGTCTTAACCATTTAAACTTCAATTATCTCCTTGATAATTCTGTTAAGGTCATACTAATGTCTTTTTTCAAAGAAGAAATAGAGAGATGCAATAGTCTTTCTAATCACTGTTGTAATTATTGGGTTTAATTCAATTATTGTTAGAATGTGACCTGGAAAAGAAAGTACAGGCTCAACTGAATGACAGTTTGTAAAGCAGAATGAATGAAACTCCAAGAATGTGTAAAAGAACTCCTGATTTCTATTCCACCAAAAGAGATCTTGATTTCAATAGAAGTTTTGCCTGCGTAAAGATTTGTCAAGATTTGGACTCGCTTTCTAAAAGCAGTCTCTCTTGAGGGATGTTTGAAGATCTGTGCAGAACAATAGCACAGAAGAATGAGAGCCTGATCCAAAACTCTTTGAAATCAAAAGAGATATTTCCATTATTCAAAAGAAGATTACAGAGTAATGTACAGGAAAATATCAGGAATTATTCCATCAGCCTTCACAGGAAAACATTCAGCTGTAAGCATTATTCTTGGTGGCAACCATTACGTTTATAGTTCCAAGAACAACAGCTCTTCTTAATACAGTATTAGAACAAGAAATGTCTACATTTTCTTTTTTTTTTTTCTTGAAGGTGGGGAAACTATTACTTTAAATCATCCTGAACAGGACAAAAAGAAGAGGTTTTAAAATATAAATGAATGTCTGTAATTCAATAATCTGTTGCATGAAATGCTTTTGAAGTGCACTGCTATTTTTATCAAAACTTGTAAAATTCCCATTAAATGAATCTTTGTCTTATTTACTGATAAATATGCAATTGTATTCTTCTGATAGGATGCTTTCTAAAAATGAAATATAAAAATACCTTTATTAATAACCTACGTTTCAGAGCAACACAGAAAGAACTCTATTTGACCTCTATTGTAAAGACCATATGTTATTTTCATCTTCATTACATTTTGTAGTACATTTTAGAGCAGGTATGACTGATTTTTCCTTTTAAATTAATGATTTTAAATAATCTAGCCAGATGTTTTCTTTAAAATAATATAGTTTAGGGATGGAATTAGTCAGCTGCATAGACCTTTGGTCAGTTTTCTCTTCCTCGTTTCCTCAGAGCTAAACTTTTATTCTCTTAAAGCTACAGGTCTAAGTGACTCAGGGTTGAATTGCTCTGAGATGCCCATTTTAACTTTGAAGGGGCTTGGTTTCCAAGGGAGACAAACCAATACCTGTTCTCTGCTAATCTGCCATCCTTCGGACTTCTCAAACTAGATATCCAGAAGCATAAATCCCATTAAAAGTGTAGGCTTAATTCTGCAGCTGAAAGAATATTTTCATTGCAAAAGTGAACTGGTGCAGATTCATAAGTCTCAAGAGACAGAATAATCATCAAAGATGTTTCTTGCAGCTGTCTGTCCATGCTGCTGGCAGCAGTTACTATTCTCCAACAGAGGCAGCAGAATGGGAATTGCTCAGTCCAGTGCATACAAGCTTAATGCGCTGCTGAGTTTTGTCTGCTGAAACTGTATGTCTACGAGTAGTTTGAAACACTGCTTCTAGCAAGGAATAACATTATGCGTCACATTGGAGCATTGACCTTGAAACTTGGGATTATTAAACTTGTGATAGTTCACTGTTTCATTGCTGGTCTGGATGTTGAAATACAGATAATATATACGATATATAGACCATAATACAATGGTCAGTCTGCCTTATCAGTTTACTTACAAGTGCTTTCTTCTAAACTCTTGCCCAGTGATTTGCAGCAGCAATGCTACTCTGTATGTTCCACTTCCACTCCCCATTGCAACATGCTGCAAGTTGCCAACCTCATCCTTTCCGATTTACTAAAATAATTACAGAGAATTTATCTTTCCTTACAGCTCCAGAAACAGCTATCTGAGCTGGATGAGGATGACTTATGCTATGAATTTCGTCGAGAACGTTTCACTGTCCATCGCACTCATTTGTACTTTCTACACTATGAATACGAGCCTGCTTCAGACAATACTGATGTAACACTGGTGGCTCAACTGTCAATGGACAGGTAGGGGAAAACTCTTGTTCATCTGGAAACACAAGGCGATATTTTCTTACAGAGAAATCCAACTACATAATGCTTTGGGGAGAGAAAAGACTCACTTTCGTAGAATCTTGGATGTCATATTGTAAGACTGTTCTTGAATTAGGAGTAGCACAGGTAGATATCACTCATACATCCAGACTTCAGCTCTGCAGTACACACACGAGTGTAGGTAGAGTTCATGAGAGGCTGAATACTGGAACTGCAGGGGTTATTACTTCTCAGATTTGTCAGGTACTATTAGTTTATGGAGTTATGAAGGGTTTTTTAGAAAAAGCAGGAGATGTTTGTAATAGTGTCAGGCAAGCAGTTGTAGCTGATGAGGTTTTACACTCAGTATTTCCTCATTAGGCAGTGCAAGTTTTGCTTTCATTGCTATTTTCCTTGCAGAAAAGCTCAATTAGTGATTCTTCTTACAGTGAAAATCAAAACTAAACATTTTAGTTTCAAATTGGGAAGTTGAAAATTAAACTTTTTTTTTTTTTAATGTACTGGTGTGAAACAGAAGGTCTTTTGAGTGGAATCATTGCATTTTTATACAAGTTGATTTTCAGGATAACATTTCTATTTTAATTCTTTTCAACTTTCAGTTCTGGTGTAAAGTGAAATTTAACTGGTATTTCATTTGGGAAAATAATTTATTTCATGAAAAGTTTTACCTGCATCTTTCTGATTCTCACCATAGCAATTAGTTGTCATTTTTCAGAAGCTCTGGATAAGCCAGCTTTGTGAAATTTTGAATTGTGAGTCTCCTTTTTCCTCTTGTTCCTCAGTTTGAATCTGGACCAAACTTTGTAGATACTGCTATGAGAATGGGTTACAAACCAGGTCAGATCTCCTTGAATATTGGCTAGGAACTGATATTTCACTTAGCGGAGCACATACGGAATACAACATGACCCGTGAACACCACCACTGCTACACTAGCAGAAGGTCAGCAATATTCCAGGAGGGTCAGAGAAAATCAGATCAACATAACATTAACAGCCTGTTTTAAAAATAAACATGAACGAATGAGGGTTATTCTGTTTGGCCAGTGCCTCAGCACTGCATCCTGCACGTTGTGTTATGATTTGCTCTGCACATCAGTGTCTGTTCTATTGATTTTTAATTGAGGAAACATTTCTTAAGTGTTCACAAACCTTTGAGTAAAAAACTAAAGAAATAAATTAAGCCAGACCCTGAGCGAGTGCCACAGTAAATTAGTAAAGCTGATGTGTGCACATGGTATATATTCCCCCTAGAATTTAATTCAAAAGAATGAGCTGGGACTCAGTGCTTATTCACTGGCACTGATGCAAAGTCTGAGCATCTGTTTCTCTTTCTAGATTCTCACTGGGGCACATGTTTTTATTGATAGACAGGACCACACATTTTTATTCAGGAAGAACAGCCATCCTGGTACATGCAGGAAAAATCTGAAAAATCTTCCCTGCTTCTTTGGTGTGTTGCTATAAATTATTGATTTGAGTTGGAAATACCTTTCAGCTAAAATCAATAAATAATACCATACCAAAGAACTGTTTAGCTGCTTTGTTTTCTTTCACATCTTTCAGATACTGCCTTTTTTTTTTTTTAACTTCTTTAAACCACTTTTATTAAACTCCTCCAGCGTAGCTGTAGACATTTAAGAATTGTGTCTCAGATGTAAGATGGCATGTACATAAACAATGTTCTATATGCTACATTCGTGCATCGTTCTTTCAAATGATCATCCAAGATGAGGAAAGGCAAAAAAGCAACTTCTGGTTTCTCCAATTATGGTCCTGGTGGAGATGAGACTGACATGACTATCATGACATGCTTATGTTTGCCTATGCTATATGCTTGAGGAATGGTAGAGAGGAACGAGGTTTAGGATGTCTTTAGGATGTCTAATGTCTTTAGATAGAAGTTTTGAGACCAACTTCATTCAGTGCTGTTCGCTACTGGTTGTCACCTTTTATACTGATGTGACGTTTTCTTGGATAATGGCTTGGTTGCATCACTGTGGGTTTCGTGCGTTGTTTTGGCTAGGCAGCCTTTCTTAAAGATGTAGCATGTACCTGGGGTTGAGAAATCAGAGTGGGAGTTACAAAAATGTGAGACTGAGGTGTGGACAGGAAAGACATGATTAGCATTACAACACTTGAAGTCTGGGTGAGAATGTAAATTGTAAATTGGTTGAGTATTCTTAAGAAAAGCGAAAACAAAGAACCTCACAAAGTAATTGAATTTCAGCAAAATTCAATTGACTTGAAACAGACCTTTAAAAAATTTACCAACTAAATGATGACCTCATTAATATGCAGTACAGCAGTACATTTATTTTCTCTAGAGTCCTTAAGAGGATGCATTCCTCAAGACCGCTAACAAAATCAAGACAACTTGGTCATGTTGTGCTTAGAAACTCATAATTCTAAGCTTTATGGTGAAAGGAGACTGTTGTAACAACCTACAGAGAGTAGATTGTGGGGGATCATCCAGCAGTCCCTGCATCAAACTCATGGAAGTGCAGCCTGTCAATGAGAACCCTGCAGCAAAATGGAGTATTCTGAAGGGCGCTGAGCTGTCCAGCTGGAAATTTATACCAGCAAAACCCAGTTCCCACTTAACTATCGTGAAAAGCTTTGCAAGCGTTATCAGGTGTGCCATTTAAATAAGTTATGTATGCCATTTATCCATTGCGTGGAGTCCTTGAAAGGCATTTTGCTGCATTTCTTGCTAGGCAAGTATTCCATTTTTTAAAGGCTGCCCCTAAATCTGAGTGCTGATGAATTGGAGTCTCTTGCTTAATAGGTTTCCACTAGGCTGGAAAAAGGAGAAAAAAAAGTATTTTTCCCTATTTATTTTTTGTACAGCCAAAAGCCTAAAGCCTTCACATACTTTTTAGATCTTTTTTATTGATTTGTGTTTCTAATTCAGCTGTATGTTTCAGGCTGATAATAACCTTTGTTTCAATAATAGATAAAAAGAAAATAATGTACCAGGTGTAGACTAGTAAAGGTAATATATCTAGGAAAAAATGATTGTATCATCTTGGATGCCATCACGATCATTCAGAAATGCAGGGAAAAGCTATTAATGTTAAATCAGAATGTGTGTTTGCTGGTATATCATTCCTTTCTGCTGCAAAGCTTAGAGAGGTAGTCGGAGGGGGAAATTATTTTCTCTGATTACAATGATGCAGAAAACTTTTCTTGTATTCTGTATAAATATTAATAGGAACAATCTAGTAATGTGGATGTGGAAGGGAGAGAAGATAATCATGTTGCGTAGTCTACTCTTCCTAATTTTTAATAGAATATCTGACTGGGCCGCATAGGTTCATTTCCCTCCGTATTAACTCAAGAGGCTTTCTAATCAGTCCTTGCTGTATTTTTGGGTGTCATATCTTAATCTCTAAGCAATTCTCTATAAATTACCCAAAGTGCTTAAACGATTTTGGCCAGCCTGGGTTTGATTTGCATTTGTGTATGAGGTCTTCTGTTGTCATTTTCATCAATAGTATTGTAATGGCTGGAAGTTTTAAAAAATACACATTGATACAACCTGTTCTGGAAATGATTTAATGACATTTGAGATACTGGTAGAGCATATACAAATTAGTAGTTTAAATGATGGTTTTGTCTGAAATGTTCTTTGGATATTCCACAGCGATGCCATGTCTCTCCCTCCTTCTCTCCTTACTCCCTATACACAGTAGATCCCATTTTTATTGATGTGTCATCCTTTTGCCCTTTCCCTGACAGTGAGGCTTCTTCTAGTCAATGCAAATGTTCATATAAGTTAGTATTCCCTTGACCTGTTGCTTTTAACGTTTTTTAAGACCTGACTAACTGCCTTGCAAAAATCTGGGGAAGGTTTTCCTAAATAGGAGGTAAAATGATCTGTGGGTCTGTACATCTTTCTCCTCCACGAGCTTGTTGAAGAGTACTGTAGTATGCTGTAAGTAAATCCACATAGACAGATCCCTGCAACTGCTCAAAGCTCACATCAGATGAAGTCACATCATCCATGTGGGTTTTCCTGCAGCATCAACACTCTAGCCAGAAAGGATGGTGTTGATTTCACCTAGCTTTAGGTATCTGAGTTGTATTTGTGTGTATCTAAGCTAGGGCCAACTCTAGGCTTCCTTGTATTCAGTGGAGAGAAGTAGGCACATCTAGGGTGCCACCCATCTTCTCTGGAAGGAGACATCAACTTAGATGAGATTAACTGTGCTGTAGAAATATTCACTGCTTTCCACAGCATATAAAGTGACCCCAGTCTCTCTCACTTAGAGACAGATACCTGCATTCGGTCAGATGAACCCAGGCAAAGAGCCCCAGACAGGAAGACAGCCTTTTCTTATTCTCACCTTTCCTCTTTCAGGCTCCAGATGCTTGAAGCCATCTGCAAACACTGGGAAGGTCCAATCAGCCTGGCACTCTATCTTTCTGATGCAGAAGCCCAGCAATTTCTGCGCTATGCCCAAGGCTCAGAAGTACTTATGAGCCGCCACAATGTCGGCTATCATATCGTGTACAAGGAGGGCCAGTTCTATCCTGTGAATCTGCTAAGGAATGTGGCCATGAAACACATCAGCACACCGTACATGTTTCTGTCTGACATCGACTTCTTGCCCATGTATGGACTCTACGAGTACCTCAGGTAAATGAACGGTGGAGGAATTTCCACTGTCACCTGCATTTTCAGCCCCTTCACACCCCATCTGTCTCATATATTACCAAAACAATGCAGTTTGAGCAGATCTGGAAGAGGCAATTGATAGATATTTAAGTGCACAGCAAGGTGCAAGAGTTTTTAGGGTAAAAGGCTGTAACTGGAAGGAAAGCAGTACAGTTATGAAAGAAAAATCTTGGGTCTAAATGTGAGCCCTGTTAGCCATCAGAATAATTCCCTCAGAGCAGCAGAAGAATCAATTTGAGAATTGAACTGGACGAAGTATTATTAAATGTGCAAGAGCATCCTGTATTAGCAGAGATGTGAACCGGATGATTTGCCTAAAAATCCCTGGTTCTTAATGTCAGTGACAGAAAGAAACATTCAAAGCATTACTGAACTTACTGTCCTCTGACACATTCTTAAGCCAGTTCTGTATCTTGAAAAGAGGGTGATCGTCTAACCAGCTCAAAAATATGACTGCAGTGCCAGCACCCGTCAGGGCAAAACAGTTAGCATAAGGAAACTGGGAAGAGTAACCTCAGTGTGTATTGTATTATAACGAATGTGAGCAGGTTAGGCTGAGCAAGCTACAGACCTCTGATCCATTAACTGGGCTTTTTTTAATAAAGACCTTTTTCCCCTGCAGAGGCTGGTCATTTGAGGCCAGCGCGTAGAGCAAGGAGGACACCCTGTGGCCAGACAGGAGGATTTCAATTCTTTAGTTCTGACCAGTTTTGCCTTTTGTCTCTGTTCTAATCTGGTAAAAGTTGATCAAAATGTTCCAATGAAGATCTGCCTGTAGGTGACACTTACGCAGTGTCAGTCCATAGGCCCCAGGTTTTGGAGTGTAAAGGGAAATATGCATTATGGTGCCCCCGCCTTACTTACATACTTATGGAGGAATTCCTTTGTTTCAGGCTTAACAACTCAGTAAACAGCTTCTCACTTCTCCTTCATGTGTCCATATATGGGGACAAATTTGCTATTGGGAGGGATGGACCACCTCTCCTATGAAGAAAGGCTGAGAGTTGAAGTTGTTCCACCTGGAATAGAGAAGGCTCCAGGGGTACCTTATAGCAGCCTTCCAGAACCGAAAGGGGCCCTATAAAATAACAGGGACAAACTTTTAGCAGGGGCTGTTGTGACAGTACAAGCGGTAATGGTTTTAAACTAAAAGACCTGATATAAGGAAGAACTTTTTTACTATGGTGTTGGTGAAACACTGGAACATGTTGCCCAGCGAGGTGGTAGATGCCCCTTCCCTGTAAACATTCAAGGTCAGCTTGGACAGAGCTCTGAGCAATCTGATGTAGTTGCAGATGTCCCTGCTTATTGCAGTGGAGTTGGACTAAATGGCCTTTAAAGATCCCTTCCAACCCAAATTATTCTATGATTCTATGGCTTTTAAGACACTGTTTTCAATTATATGACTGAAGTTTTATCACACTCTGTCAGCTTGTTTCCCACTTATTTTAAGGATATTTCTTTTTGACCTGTGCTGTGAGGACTCCAAAATAATTCTGTCCTTTGCACACATTAGCTGTCTCAGGATACATGTAGGGACAGTTGCTGTTAGCTTCTCTGTTCTTTGACGTTAGTGTTGTATACTGTTACACTTTTTCAGATTGATGCTGGACACAGTAAGGATAGCATCTGTTGATACCGGCATGTGGTACTTAAAAAGAAACTTGTTCCTCCATGCTGCTTTGCAATGCACCTATGGGAGCCAGCACTGAAAGGAAGAAAAATGTAAACAAAATGATGTACCACAACATACTTGAGATATTACAACCGAGAAATAATTCTTGTATGGTAATAATGCATCATAGAACTAAATGAACAGTGATACCACCAATTGGCGCTGTTTCAGAAAAAAAACAACACAGGTTCACACTGAAAGCTGTTGCATCCAAGATGTTGTGTTACTCTACCAGCATTTTGTGACTCCCATACCACCTTAAATCTGACTGTGAGTCTCAGTTGCCTGGGAATATTGAAATTGCTAATCTGCTACTGCCAGCTCTTGAAAAAGGGATTGGATTTTTTTGCATGTGTTCTAGAGGCTTTTGTTGCTTTTTCAGTAATAATTTTCCTGAGCAAAACAGCAGGGAGGTGCAGTGAGAATATTTTAAATACAGATACCCTGTATCTTTCTTCATTGAGTGTTCCCACTGCCTCTGCAAGTAGCTGATTAGTGCTATCTATCTGAGTGGCAGTGATTGATTGTTAGAGAGGTGTACAAACATTTTCATCTTCATTTCCTCAGATAGAATAACCAGAAGCAAATAGAAATAGTGTGGTTTTTCAAGGTATCGCTTTGTACAGGATGAACCAGACAAGTCCCTCTCACTGCAAGCTGGCTGATTTATATATATGGTATATTGTGTCTCTGCAGACAATATATTCTCAGAAAGAAAGGAATTTTGAAAAACCTTTTCACAATATTTCGAAGCTATGGTTTGTGAAAGTTTACAGCCAGTTTTAAAAAAGATGGTCCCTCTAGTTCTCTGTTGTTAACACTTAGATTTGTGCTAATTGAGCTTTTTCACAGCTGCTAAGTAAGACCATTTGAATGCTTTTAATCTCCGTCAAACCCCCTACCTTACTCTTCTGTGAAGTACAAAAGGAATGTATCATTTAAAGATTTCTTGTTTATGAAACTCAGACACTTTCATGGTCTGTGCTGAGTGGAAGTCTTTTGTCACCTTCTCTCATTAGTTACTGAGGTCATCTTGTCATTGCCCCAGAGGTAAAGGCTCTTTCTGGTTGCTACAAGTAAGGTGTGTGGGTCATCCTAAAGGTTCTTCTAAGATAGAATAACTAGACAGGCTGCTTATCTACACTTGTCACAGCTAGCATTAAAGTTCTTCCCTGACACATTTTGTGTAAAATATGCCCTTCACTTCCAGTGACGCATTTAGCATGATTAGGTCTTTATCCACTCAGGTTTTATACCTGTCCCCGCAACATCAGTTGTGAAGTATTTCTGGTTTTTCTTCAGCATCTCAGCAAGAGACACACTTCATGTTGTGTCTCTTGGTTTTTATTTGTCGAATGCCTTTGTAGGCTACGCACTCAATGCTTTTGCAGAGAGAAGGAACGTTCTAAGAATATGAATTCAACAGTGGACTGACAACTCTCCAGTTCTTACCGCAAACTCTGACTGCTGTATTCATTGATCTCGAACTAACCACTTACTGAGTCCTGATGGTGGAAGTTGATTTTAATTAATGGACCTTTTTCTTTTTCCCCTAATTCAGTGCTTTAGGATAAGATTGATAACCTTTCTGTGTTTGAGCTTCTCTATCCTCCAGAAATGGGCATGATATTATTATCTGCCCCATGATGATGAGAAATCTGTGTTAATTTTTGGAAAGGACTATGGAGATAAAAAGATTGACATCAATATGCTGGAGTTCATTTAACCTGTGAGGAGACTTGTGATTTAAGATTCATTTCTTCCAAGCTTTGCAAAAAATAGGGTTGATTAGTAGATTTAGAAATTTAACCTAACCTTCACTGTGTCAGAATGACATACATCAGGTCTGAACACAAAGATGCCTGGGAAACGGTTTCCTGGACAACACTAGCAAAGAGAAAGCTCTTCATAAAACCATGTATCCTTATTTTGGGGCTTGGGGGAAAAGGACAGACAAAGGAGAAAGGATACTGAATCAATATTACTGAATCCAAAACTCAGCCATCATAAGGATAGTGCAGGAATTAAGCAGTTTACCCAGTGCTAGTTTGGAAAATAACCTGAAAATTTTCCTATTCCAAGTACCACAGAACCAGTCAACCAGCAAATGGCACATCCACTGAAAACAGGATAAAAAAGTCACCCCATGGAAAAGGAAAAGTAGATTTGCTTTGAATAAGAAGAGGCTATATTTTCAGCTGGTTGATTGAAGAGCAGACCACCAGCCAAGTCATCAGGAGAAAATGGAAGGAGTTTTTTATCTACCAAATCCTCATGCCATTCTCACATTTTACGTGGCTTCTTCTGTCCTTTGTCACTCAGATTCAACATCTAGATGTCAGCACTGATTCCTCCTTCCACTTACATTAGTTCTTTATGTCATCTAGTTCACATCAAAGGCAGGCTATTCTACTCGGAGGTCAGTGTGGCTGGACTTCTTGACTGAGCATATCTCAAGTCCCAGATCAGTTTTGGTGAACCTCTCCACTTTGACCTTACTGACATGCACCTTAGATGCTTAACATATCTCTTGAAAATATTTCTGCAGAGATTATCCCACTGTTCTATTTCACTGTTGAAGTACTTCCACCAGTTCTCTGTGACTGTATCTATTACAAGCATCTTGCTTTCAGACTTCTGGTTCTCTCCACTTACCTATCTTTTCATGTTGACCTTTGACAGTACAAATGATTTCATCCTTTTGTATCAGTTTATCCCCTCTGCCATTTGTTTGTCTTCATGATGGTAGTCATCTATTTTTTCCAACAGTTCTGCCATTGATAGCTATGTTAAATTTGCAGATGACAAGAATAGGGAGTGTGCAGAATGGATTATTGATACCCATGTTGGTTTTGTGCTTGTATCCCATATCTTACAAAATTAGTCACATTCAACACTAGTTTCAGCACAGCTTGCTCTGTCTGACAGTCTCTGCTGTTACCCTTCCTTGATACCTGTCCTGGGTTCAGCTGTAACAGTTATTTTTCTCCTTCCTAGTAGCTGGTGCAGTGCTGTGTTTTGGCTTCATTCTGAGAACAGTGCTGATAACACACCGATGTTTTAGTTGTTGCTCAGTAGCGCTCACTCTGATCAAGGACCTTTCGGTCTCTCATGGTCTGCCAGCGAGGAGGGGCGCAAGAAGCTGGGATGGAGCAGAGACAAGACACCTGACTCAAACCATACAAAGGGGTATTCCATACTACAGCATGTCATGCCCAGTATATAAACTGAGGGGAGTCAACCAGAAGGAGCCAATCACTGCTCGGGTTGGGCTGAGTATCGGTCAGCGGGTGGTGAGCAATTGTGTTGTGTATCACTCGTGTTTTCTGAGCTTTCATTTCTTCTCTTGTTGTTTCCTACTATTACTGTTATTATTGGTGTTCTTTCTATTTTCACTATATTTTATTTTAGTCATTAAAGTGTTCTCATCTCAACCCGTGGGGTTTACATTCTTTGATTCTCCTCCCCATCCCGCCTGGAGTGGGGGGAAACAGAGGGGTGAGCGAACGGCTGTGTGGTGCTGAGTTACCAGCTGGGCTTAAACCGCAACAATACCTATACTTACTTCAGCTTTATTCAGCTTCATTGTCTCTTGGTGGACAGGATGGTCTCTTCCTCCTTGACAGTGCCAAGCACATCAAGGCCTTGATTTTTGCCTGGTACTTTTGAGCTCCCCATCAAACAAAGAGACAGTGAGATCCGTAAACGGAAGCAGCTATTTCCTTGCACAGCCCAAAGGGTGAGCATCACTGCAAATGTTACTTGCTCCTTCCTACAACTGAATCCCCAAAGCTTTACCACTCAAGGCTGATTGATAGATTGCACAGAGACCAGAAAGCCTGAGATGTTGGAAGAGAAACTATGTCAGTGTCCTCTGCTCTCAGAGAAGGTGTGAAGGGGGAGAAACATTAAAAGCATCATAAAGACTAGATGCTGGCACTACTTAATGATTCTGGAAGGTCATGGAGGCTGACTGTGAAGAAGTCATCTATTTACAAGCAGGTATCTTGGCCATTAGTGATGGTGAGGGAGAAGGTAGTGAAGAAAGTACAAAAAAGTTATAAGATGCTGTTAAAATCCTTCAGTTGTGAAAAGTTCACTGGAGTGTAGCAGGGCTTCTTTAAACAATGCGAACTTTGCAGTAAGGTGCTGAGAACAGACTTCTTTTTATAGAACAGGCCTATAGGGTGGTGTGAATTTGCTAAAATTCAGGTTTTATTAAATAGCCCTGCTCCTCTTCTTTTTCTCTGATGGCACTATAAATGAATTCTAGATATTCTGGGCCAAGAAAGGTGGTTTGTTTGGTTCTTCTGTTATTATGACAGTGATCCCAATTCCTTCATCTTATAAGGCTGTAGAGAGTTTGCTGCTTGTCAACATTGTCCTTGATTGCTTGTTGCAGTAACGTAAAAATCAGGACAGTGAATCCTGTTAGAGGGAACTGACTTTGACAGGGAGACAGAGGCATATTTCTCCTATGAAATATGAAGATAATGAAAGGAGAATCGAGACAGAGTTATTTCTAATGACAAGTACAGTAAGATTCAGTTTGGGGATGAAAAAGTAACTTCCTTTTCTTTTTCTTTGGGTTTTAGTTTTTTAGGAAAGAACAGACGGAATACCTCTGGCAGGCAGGCCATATGATCACTAATTCCTGGCTCCATGACTGTTGTCAGCATCAGAATTTTGGGGGTTTTGACCATGGGTTAGTTTTTACAGCACCAGGCCTGCACGCGGCAGATGGGGTACGCCTGTCTCAAAGGGGGAAAAGGATTCTAGCCCAGGAGCTAGCAGGGCTTATAGAAGGGGCTTTAAACTAGGTTCCTAGGGGGAAGGGAATAACACCAGGCTCACTAGACAGGAGCTAGGGGGTAGCGTGTGCTGCTGTTAGAGTCCAGATCCACAGGGCAACTTAAATGCATTTATGCCAATGCCCGCAGCATGGGCAGCAAACAGGAGGAGCTGGAAGCCATTGTGCAGCAGGGAAATCATGACATAATCGCCATCACAGAAACATGGGGGAATGGTTCGCATGATTGGAGTGCCGCAATGGATGGCTACAGGCTCTTCAGAAGGGATGGGCAAGGAAAAAGAGATGATGGGGTCATGTTGTATATCAGGGAGTGCATTGGCTGCCTTGAACTCAATGTTGTGAGTGAGAAGACTGAATGTTTGTGGGTGAAGATCAGAGAGAAGGCCAACCAAGCTGATTTACTGATAGGAGTCTGCTATAGACCACCCAGCCAGGATGAAGCTACGAATGAAGTGTTCTTCAAACAACTGGGAGAAGTTTCATGGTCTCTTGCCCTTGTTCTCGTGGGGGACTTCAACCTGCCAGATGTCTGCTGGAGGTACAACACAGCAGAGAAGAAACAATCAAGGGGGTTCTTGGGGGGGTGTGGAAGGTAACTTCCTGACCCAGCTGGTGAGTGAGCCAACTAGGGGAGATGCCTGGCTAGATTTGTTGTTCGCAAACACAGAAGGGCTGGTGGGTGCTGTGGTGGTTGGAGGCCGTCTTGGGCAAAGCGATCATGAAATGATTGCATTTTCAGTCCTTGGAGAAGTCAGGAAGAAGGTCAGCAAAACCTCCACCTTAGACTTCCAGAGGACTGACTTTGGCCTGTTTAGGACACTGGTTGGCAGAATTCGTTTGGAAACATTAGTGAAGGACAGAGGGGTCCAGGAAGGTTGGACACTCTTCAAGAATGAAATCCTTAAGGCACAGGAGCAGGCAGTCCCTATGTGCTGAAAATCAAACCGATGGGGAAGAGACCAGCCTGGCTGAACAGGGAGATACTGGTTGAACTCAGGAAAAAAAGATAATTTATCACCTGTGGAAGAAGGGTCTGTGACCCCATGAAAAGTACAAGGATGTTGTTAGGTTATGTAGGGAGAAAGAAAGGCGAAGGCACAGATGGAACTAAATTTGGCCACTGCCATGAAAGTTAATAAAAAGTACTTTTACAAACAATAGTGTTCTTGAGAGCAAATATCTGGTCCACAGTGGTGTTAAGGTAACACCCACCCTGCAGGACAGGCAGAGCTTTAAAGCAGAGGTAAAAAGCAAGTATGATGGCACAGCTTAGCATGGAGAATAGCTGGGCTGAAGTGCAGCCAAACTTTCCAGCTCTTCATCTTGTGAAGTCACACTGAATCCTGGATAAATCCAATTTTTTTTAGAACTGCCATTGACTGGACAGCTCTTTCCCATGTATGTATTAACATTCAGCTATGTTTATCTTAAAAGGGTGGTCATTTGGCTGTGCTCAGAGTGCTAGGTCAGTCCTGTGCACCCCTGCACATGCAGGGCATCATTGATCAGTCAAACATACAAGCTCTTTTTGAACTCTTGTTCTCCTTGCTCAAAAGTAGAGGAAAATATGAAGCACCCAGGGAAAAAATACAGGCCATAGTTAAATTTACAGTATCAAACTGCCCATTCTCTGAACTTAATTTTGAAAAGCCAAGTGATTTGCTCGGTTTGAAGTTTTCCTACTTTTATTTGTTGTTTCTCTTCGCCAGGAAGTCTGTCATCCAGCTAGACCTGGCTAACACCAAGAAAGCTCTGATTGTACCTGCTTTTGAGACCCTGCGCTACCGCCTCTCCTTCCCCAAGTCAAAAGCAGAGCTGCTCTCTATGTTGGACATGGGAACCCTCTTCACTTTCAGGTAGTGGCAAGTACTTTTGTTGAATGTGTGGTCATGATCTCTAAAGATTGTTTTTATGTTCTTGTAAATGTTTGATTTTTCTGTCTCACTGTCAGCTAGGTAGCTCCATTAAGAAACCTGTTGAAATTTATTTTTCCTTTTCATAGAGAGGCAGTGAAGAGAATCATATGTGGATATATTCCATCTGTAAGCTCAGCATGTTATCTGGTATTATAATCCTCTACTGAAGGACTTCAGTTGTTAAATTGAATTTGGTTTATTTCCATCATTTTTTATTGCGCTACAAAATCAAGCACAACCATTACATTCATGGGCACGTAATTTGCTTTTCAGCTGCCAAATACTGTCCAGATTGCTGTGTCCCTCATGTGACCAGAAATAATTTCTCTCTGCTCGTTTGTTCATTTCCTTGCTGAGTTATGGGAAAAAACAAATGCAGGCTCGTCATGTGCTCTTTCAAAGTGTGAAACAGCTGCTTAAATAGCTAGAGTTTCTCAATGCAGAGGTAAAAGTGTACTCTGACTAGAAGTTGGGAAGTGAGGAACACCTAAATTTGGAGCTCCTCTCTGAAGCAGGCACCTTTTATGGCTGTGAACAAGTCAGTTCTATTATCTGCCAGACTCTTTGGTTTTAAAATGCAACTACCAGGGTTAACTGTCTCTTGGGGGTGTGTGTGTGGTAAGGTCTGATTAACAGACATTTGTAAAGCATCGCAGTGATGGGAAGAGTACAATATGGCCTTATGATGTTGCACAGAGAGGGGGCTTAGGAGACCTGCGTTCTCTTCTCAGCTCCACTACTGCCCTGCTGAGAGGTGGTACACGAATCAGTTCGCTTTCTTACATCTCTGTTCTCCATCTCTGAAATGCAGGTAATAATGTTCACCTCTCCTTTTTATAGTATTTTGAGATCTAGAGATAAAAACTCTGAAAAAGCCAGGTATTATCCATGGCCAGTGGAGCTCTTTATCACCTCTCCCATCCTTCTCTTTAGAGCTTTCCTCATTTGTGTGTATTGCACACCTCTCTCATGGCAGCAGCCACCCTTCCCTCATGTGGCCGCATAGCAAACGCCCTGTGTGAGCCTAGAAAACGTAATCATGACACTGCCTCTACCAGTGGCTGACTTGAAATAGAAACTTGAGGCATACCTCTCTCTGGAAAATTACTTAAGGATACTTACTGATAGAGCAAGTGCCTTTCACTCTTCCATCATTCCTTAATAGTCAAAAACGTACAAATTAACAAGAGATTTGTTGATAGGAAATAATTGTTTCTCCCATAGTTGAAAGAAAAATATCCTTCTAGTGGAAAATAACACCCTCAGGATTTTCAGATGCTACATTCCACCAACAATCAAATTTTCAGCTTCCACAGAAGTGGCCTTCCACTACAGATTTCATCCTCAAGCTATACAGCATGTTGGCATGTTACATACACAGATAGATTTGGAGGTCCTTTCTCAAGTCTCACTTAGGCAAAACTGTCTTTAACATCAGTGGGAGTTTTGTCAGAGCAAGGTTAAATAAGAATTGAAGAACATGCGGTCTGTAGCCGGTGTACATATTAATGTAGGACACAATTTGCAAATGCTGCCCCAGTTTGCTTTGGCTCATTTCATTGCTCAAATCTATCAACAGCCACAAAGCAGTTGTGATCTGGGATGAGAATTTCCACCTCTACCTTCAAGGTGCTTTAATAACACTGCAATTCAAGGCTGAACGGGTGGGAGTGAGTTGGGGAGGACCGCTGTGACAGTGATTGCTGAGAGTGCCTGCAGCATCCCAGTCCCTCATGCCACGTGGTAGATTACAATCTTTTCCTCACTGAAATTGCTTTTGCCACCTCTTTCCCAAATGGTGACCTTTCCTAGCTCTGGGCAACTAAGAAGTACAAAACGGCTCTCAATTACATCCCCCAGTCACCACCAGAAGAAAAGGGAAGACGTGAGCATCTGTGGCTGGCAAGGTGTGCTATTTGGAAACCCTCCACGGAAGCAGGTTGCTCTGTGCCAGCTTCCTGGCTTTGTTTGCAGGTGCTGACTGTGCCTCCCGAGGATGTGCCCCCTCAGTGCCTGGGTAATAGCTGATGAACCACAAATGTACTGCCGACACAGCTTTCAGGCACAAGGGAGACCACAGCTGGTAAAAGATGCATCACATTGGGAAAACATAACCAGTAACAACTGATTAACTAATTAACTGATTGCATCCACAAGCCAGCAAAATGTTTAAGCATCTGAGAACAGATCTCGAAAAGTTTTTTCTTTCATTGAATCATCTTTCTCACTGAAACAGGAAGCTTTGAGGGAGGAAGAACTCTTTGAGAAGAATAATGATTTAATTTCACTAACTTTAGCAAAATTTACTACAGTTTTGAAGTTTTATTTTAAATCAAAGCAATCAATAGCACAAGTAAGATGAAACATTTGATCCAAAGTGGTAGGTATGTTTTCTTCCAGTTGTTTTCCATGAACTGTGGGAAAGAAATTCATCAGCACTTTATGGAGATCGAATGATTTTGTTTGGATTTGCCAAAATTGCCAGTGTAGTGAAAAATACGTTGCTCACAATTTTCAGGAAGTTCTGGGAGTCAGTGAGATTGAGTGCAGCCTTAAAATGTGACGTGTATTTACATCTTGAGTGACAAGGGCTTGAGCAGGAAAATTAGTCTTATTCATTTATCCTGTGAGATGGAAGACCAGTACAGATGGTGGAACCACGTCCCACAGCTGCATCTCTGAGAGTAAAGTCTGTTGGAAATGACTCACTCTTTTATAGTAGTTTTCTCTATATGAACATCCATGTAATGATCTCTGCATATCTTACTTTGCAGTACATGTCATTTGGTTATCAGCCATTTGCCATGACCCAGCTCCAGCAGATTGTATGTGTGTACGTATATATGCAGACTCGTATATATTGTATGTACAGATATGTACGTAATCCTGAACTCTCACAGTTCTTGTTTCCGGTCTAATTATTCCTTTATAATTAGTGTGCACGCACCTTATCTGAGCATCTTTGTCCTGACCTTAGCCATCCTTTTGTCTTCCTCTTTCCCTCTACTCACATCAGTAACTCTGAAGAGGCAAGTAGATCATCTCTGGTATTATTTTGTTTGGTACAATCAGGTCTATTCCTTCCTGCCTACTTTGTTTCATCTCTCCAATCTCAATTCCATATTTTCCCTTCAATGTCTCTTCCCAATTTTTTTTCCCTGCTGGTCAGCTCCCTCAACTCACAGAGATTATACCTGAGCTGCTGTAACAGCTTACACTGATATCCCCAAACAGGGTGGAAAGAAATTACTGGCTTTTATGGTTAGCATCCTGTTTCCCCCCTGTTCAAATCAGTGGGAGAGTGTTACTAGAACAACAGCAGCACTTGACTGCTTCTCTGCAGGGATCTCTCAATTAACTGAAGTTTGTATGGGGCTTTTAAGATAGAAATCACTTTGTAAGTGTTTAGTAGTCATTATTATTATTATCATAATTAATTTCAAAATGCTGGAGGTAGGATTTTAGAAGATAAATCATCCTCCACACTCCCATATTTTAAACCCCACATTGTGATTATATTTTTTTTTTCCAGCATAGACAGCTGCCCATAACTGGGTGGGTTACCCCCTCATTTCTAAAAGAGACCAAGAAAAGGGATTAGCTTTTTGGAGGTGATTGCAAAGGGCATTAAGCGTTGTAAGCATCTTTGTGAATCTGGCACTCTTTTCTAATAATCTCTGGAGAATTAATTCTCTGTCAGGTTTCTTAATACAGAAGGGCTGTTTTCCCAGTTCCCTGAGCCAGATAACTGAAAGTGATGCAACCTGTTTACAGTTTACAAATGCAGACTTCAAAGGGCCATACGTTACTTGGGACCCCAGTGCTATCCTAATTATTCTGTCCTCCTGCACTGCCCCTGAACAAGGAGAGTCAACACCTCTCTGTTTTTCCTGTTACAAGCCATACAAATATACAGTCCAAGTGAAAACTCCTAGGTGTGATTTTACGTCCCTGCTTTTAGCAATGGCTCACAATGTTATGAGGATTTCTGGGGTTGAAACATTACCTCAGGTCCTAATTCTGAAAATATTTAATGCTCAAATCTCGTCACTTTTAGCACAAGTCATCCCTGTGAATTCAATGTACCTTCCATTACAAAATGGCAGGGTGTTTGTTTTGCCCCTTCTGTTACACATCCCTGAGCATTGTAATACAGATGGCCAGCTATGCCTTTGTTTCATTATTTAATCTATGAGTCTGCAGAAAGAGCCTGTCTCATTGATTTTTGGAAGGTGTAAGAAGAAGTTGTTGAGAGAATCATTGACCCTGGCACTAATGGGATGCATTCAAGCTGTGCTTGGAAGAGACCTGCTGTGACCTAAACAAGATTAGCGAAGTATAAAAGGATCTTTTTCTGTAAATCAAATTGATTACCTTACTAAGGATCATATGGGTACTCCCCACAATGTAGAAAGTACAATAGGAAGCTTTTATGTAATATTTTACTTATTAATTTAATTATGCACTTTGGCTCCTGTCATCGTAATCACAGTAACTAATAAAACAGAAAATCTATCCAGAGCTGCAGGTGTCTCTCATACAAATTATAAAATCGCATATAAAACAGATAGTGAATGTCAGTGTGGTGTAGAAGGAAATAGCTGATTTTAGGGACCTTACCTGAGCTGCAGACTTTCACACTGATTTTAGAGCACTGATACAGCCACTTGGTTGCTAGGTACAAGCCACAGCACTTTGTAGTGCAGATGAACTGTCTGCGTACTTTGTAATTGTTTCTCACATTAGCATTAGGTAGTGTTTTCACACTATCCTTCACCAACTAGATGTGTTTAAGCATTGAGCAGATAGAGGCTTCGGGAAGCATGCTGGAAATACTCCTAGAAATTGCCTCCACTCTGTCTTTAAAATGATGATGTGAACTGTATGCTAATGTCTTTATTTTTGAGCATTTCATCTAACAAGATACATTTTGTTGCCTTGCCAAGATGCATTCTATCTAATTGCCTTCCCACATCCATGCCATTTATGTCTGTTTCAGGTATCACGTCTGGACGAAAGGGCATGCGCCAACAAACTTTGCCAAATGGCGAACAGCCACCACCCCCTACCGTGTCGAGTGGGAAGCAGACTTTGAGCCATATGTTGTTGTGAGGAAGGACTGCCCGGAGTATGACAGGAGGTTTGTTGGATTTGGCTGGAACAAAGTAGCTCACATCATGGAACTGGATGCACAGGTGAGAAGACAACACCGGCATATCTCACCCAGCGGCTGGGCAGGAGGGTTGTCAAAATGAAATTGGTGTTCTGCAGAAAGGCTTCAGGCTTCTCATCACCAAAGTGCTCATCTGGCCTTACTGAGCTCCTGAATGAGTGCCTCTTGAGTTCGGAATACTCAGCTTAGTCCTTGTCAAGCACTAAAAGCAGAACTATGTCCAAGTTAGTGTATTTGTCAGTACTGAGAAGTTGTTTTGCAGTGGCATAGTCCCTGCAGTGCCCATCTCCTGCCCAGCAGCGTGCCCAAGCGTTGCAGCACTTGTTGCCAGTTTTATAACCTGCTAGGGGATCTGTAGGCCTAGCTGGAAGTTTTTTCAATTAAACAGAGGTTAGTGAGTCCCAAATGCTAATTTAGAATTCAAAAAGCAATCTCAAATTGAATCCAAAGCAAGCTTCTTCAGCTTCTGGCCTGGATTTGCAGGGCATCTCTGCAAAGCCAAGGACTTTGTATTTCCAAAGTCTCTGGCTGTGGAGCAGCATCTAGAGGATCCAGGTACTTGAGCCTTGGGCTACCTCCCTCTTGGATCTGTGACTTGGGATGGAGTTGCTGGGCAAAATAGGTAAGAATAAGGATTCAGAGAAAGCTCAAGAGTCCCAGACTGGCACTGGAGTTCTCAGTTACCAAGGTCCCTGCCACCGACCTACATCTTAGAGTCTGACAGTAACTATGGCTCCATGGGAGCCTGGTGCTGCTGCTCACTGAAATGGCAGGGTTTGCATCTCCCTGCTGTCCTTGAACGTGAAGCTAACCACTGTGCTCATCAGCAGGGTTTGGGTCATGGCATTTCTTTTTAGTTTGGGTTTGTTTGGGGTTTTTTGTTTGGTTTCAAACCCAGTTTTTGAACTAGTAGCATTTCATGCTAACCAAAAAAAACATGGGGTTTGGCCATCTGTATCCTCCTGTGATAGCTTCTGCTATGGATCTGGAAGAGAGCTGATCCTTCTCTGCTCAACTTGTAACAGTTTGTATGAAGCAGAGCAGCACAAGGCATACAGCAAGTTACTGGGAGATTGTAATGGGATGTAGGATATTTGTGTGCAGGCACCTATGTGGAAGGGGTATTTTCTACTGCTTACAAAACCACGTGGTCACCTTGGGCTGGCAGCCACTTGTCCTCTGCTTGCAGAAGGGCATTCCCAAAGAATTTGTACCTACTTATGTTGAGAAAAAAAATTATTACAGACTAGAAAAAAGTGCCTCTTATATTATTGTTAATAATAATACTTTGCTCTGCTATAGCACTTTAATTTTCCAGTGCACTTTACAAACACTAATCAATTAACCATCAGTTGCGGAGAGTGCTAAGGTAATGATTTATCATTTGTTAATCTGGGTAACAAGGCTTATGTTCCCACTGGCAGCTCTCATACAGCACTCACAATTTAACTCTTCTGTTCAGAGATGTTTGCCCAGAATACAGATTTACACATGGGAAACCGGAACATTTTGCAAAGTTGTTCATCGTGCAGATATTTTAAAAAGCCATGGAGTTGGAGCTAACTCTGGGGAATTGTTTTTCTCACTCTTCCAGCCTTAAAAACATTCTCACATTGAAAAGAAGCTCAATTTTCATCTGTAGCAACATAAGTATTGGCCTGTTCTCCCACAAAATCAGCCTGGAGAGAACGGGGGATTGCACAGCTACCTTCCCTTATGGCATTCCTCTGCTTCAGGGTGTCCACAGATCAGGTTGCTGCCAGCTGCTTGGCTGGTTTCATTACTAGCAGGCAGAGCAGCTTCTCAATTGAATTATTTCACTGCTCCTCAAAACTGCAGTGTCTGTCAAGAGGACTGTTTCATTCTCCTTAGCAAGGGCCTGTGCCACTACCATCCTTCAGAGCAGCACACTGCGTGGAAGTAATTGTCATTATCATTCTGGGGGCATGTAGATGTCAACTGAGCTGGATGCTGTCCAAATACATAGATAATGACAGTCTCCATCTAAAGAATTTATAACCTGTGAGATAGGCACAGAGGTTCCTGCAAGTGCATTGCTTTGTCCATAAATGTTTCCATGTAGTAGAGATGGGTCATTAGGAAACCTTTCCCTGTTCTTCTAGAGACTGTGGAACTAGACTGAGCATCCCTTTTTCCAAGACCCTAGCCCAGCATCTTTCAAAAAGGCTTATTTGCAGCAGACTGATATAAGTTTTTGGAAGGCTGTAGGTACCTGAAGGATTTTCAAAGGGATGGGAGCATTGCTGTGCTGAACAGTTTACACTGTAGTTTACACTACAGAGCATAGACAGTCCCTGAACTTCAGGATTACAGACTTGATATGCAAACAGAGAACAAAGATTGTATGAGGAGAGTGGATCTTTCTCTGCAGCTTCAGCTCTTAGTTTTAAGGTCCTGTAGTGACAAATTTTATAGTTCATAGTTTATCAGCTCTCCTCACTCCATCATGCCAGCCTTTGTTTTTGCATTTGGTTCCCTATTAGTTCCAAGTGTTTTCCAGCTAAATAAGTTCTGCCTGTGAGCATCAGATTATTTTGCTCTTGCTGTACATTCATCACCCCAAACAGAAGCTCAGAGGCGCCTATTCCCATACATGACAGCATTGTAATTTGGCACAAAGATTTACCACTTCAGCACCTTCTGGCAGGGAGGATGCATTCCCATAATATGAAAGGAGCAGCCATACACCCGCATCTGCACCTAGCTGTCCAGCACATGCTGCTGTTTTATAGGTGTCTCTGGGAGGTCACAGCCTTAGCTACACTTTGGGCCCACCAGTACCACTGCCTGAGTTGGGATATGGCTTCACATTGCATTCTGCTCACTTTTTTCCATTTTGTTTGGGCTTTATTTTGGTCCGTGTTGCTCAAACACTTGGTTTCTGGTAGCATCATAACCCAGCAGCTTTCAGTCTTTTCTGAGTTGATCATATGTATTCCACCAACAACTTCCCTGGGCACCACTGCAGTGGTGGCAGTGCCTCACCACTCTCACAGTAAAGGATTTCTTCCTAATATCTAACCTAAATCTCCCCTGTTTGAGCTTGAACCTATCATGCTTTGTCCTATTGCTACAGTCCCTAATGAAGAGTCCCTCTCTGGTATCCTTGTAGGCCCCCTTCAGATACTGGAAGGCTACTATGAGATGTCTACACAGCCTTCTCTTCTCCAGGCTGAACAGTGCCATTTTCTCAGCCTGTCTTCGTCTGGGAGGTGCTCCAGCCCCCTTATCATCCTTGTGGCCTCCTCTGGGCTTGCTCCAACAGTTCCATGTCCTTCTTATGGCGGGGACACCAGAACTGCACACAGTACTGCAAGTGAGGTCTCACGAGAACAGAGTAGAGGGCCTGCAGGCCTGCCTTTGTACCATTTCCCCATTATTTGGCTTATATGGAGTAAAATATTCTAAAAGATAAAGTAGATCTTTCATAAAACTAAGCAAAATCAACTTTAAAAAGAAGGCTTATTTGTCTTATCTATATGAGTTTGTTATTTCTGAGGCTCACACTGCACTGTTACGTGATGAAGCATGTTTGACTGTGGAGGTGTGGGAGAGATGCATTACAAGAGGGCTCGGGGACACCCTCACAGCCAGTGTCTTTCTCCCCCAGGAGTACGAGTTCACGGTGCTGCCCAATGCCTATATGATCCACATGCCGCACGCCCCCAGCTTCGACATCACCAAGTTTCGCTCCAACAAGCAATACCGCATCTGTCTCAAGACCCTGAAGGAAGAGTTCCAGCAGGATATGTCACGCCACTATGGCTTTGCAGCCCTCAAATATCTCACGGCAGAGAACAACAGCTAGCACAACGGAGCCCTTGTGAGGGAAACAGGGACGCTGGAGGGAGGAGCCGCTCAGCGTTTGGGGTCTTCAAACTTCGAACTGAGAAATACTTTCTGGTTTTATATCATACTCGGCAGTTCTAACAGTAGAAATTTGAAGTGACATGTCCTCGGACTATGCTCATTCGTCCCTTCTCCGACTACCCCAGGCCTTTCAGCTTTAGCATTCATGAGGTGTCAGCGAGGGGAGCCGGCCACGCGCCCACCATGCCGCTGGAGGTGGGGACTGGGCTAGGGCTGGGAATGCACGCTGCTCTCTTCACTGCAGAGCAAAGACAGACCTTCAGAATATAGGATTTCATGTTGCTATTTAATAATTTGACATGCTTTTTATCTGTAAAGGAAGATCTTCGGGTCGCTGTCCTGTGAATTTCAAATCTGCACTACTCTAAAAGGGAACTCTCACCTGTGAACTTTCACAGGGGCCCTGTTACCATGGATGACCTTGTTAATGCAGGATGAGCCAAAGGTCTGAATTAGCCTTGAAAACAAAGGGGACGCTTATACAATACTGCACTCCAGAGAAGGTGTGTTAACTGGCTTGGGTGTATACATGATACCAGTTGTTCTTTTACTTTCAAATTAGTTGTTTTATCAGGAAAATTCCCTATACCCCACCCTACCTTTTCCCCACTCCTAAATGCTGCTCCTTTCCTTGCCAAGGAAATGTCTCCCTTGTGTTTCTTTCCCATCTTCAGTTCTGGTGGTCCAGTAAAGAAGATTAGTAGGCTCTGCCAGAACATGAACAAAACTTGTCAGTGTAAGGTTTGTTTTCACCAGAGCAACTTGTTCGTGTGTGTCTCGTAAAATAAAGGGCCTGGCTGAAACTCTTTATCCTTTTTTAGGCAAGAATTGGATTTTGCCTATGAGGCACACTGTGCAGGGGGATATTGATTCGTAGGCTCATTTCAGTGCATGCCCATCTGTGAAGGCATTGGGCCTTGGGCTTTAAGTGGACTTCTTTGATGAGCAGGGAATATAAACACAGCAACTAGTAGCCTTGGTGCTCTCCTGCTGCCTGCTGCAAGGTCTCAGAACTACTTCGTTAAAGGAGTTTATAATTAAAAGGAGCAGAACTGTTAGGAAAAAACTCCCCATTCGAGGGGGAGAAAAGAATGTGTTGGGAATCTGAGTGTGAGTGTTTGCTTGAACGTGGGCTGGTCAAGTTCACAACTTTGGTACAACACAGGAATATGCTGGTGGGCGGACAGGAAACCTAACAAGCAAAATGCAGAAAACAAGACACTGGACTTTTTACCGTTTTCTTTATTCTTCACTATTAATGTTGTGTTTACATGAGATGAAGAGATGAGGTTTAATGCACTACCCCTTGCAGGGCTATTTGTAATTTCTGTTGCAATGTTAATAGAGAAAGCAGAAACAACTCAGTGAGAGATGTGTCTGTCTCCTTACCCCAGATCCCCATACAACCACAGTACCAATATCACCGCTTGAGTTGGGAAATGGATCCACATTGTATTCTGCTCACTTTTTTCCCCTTTTGTTTTTCAGCCACTGGACCTTCTACTTTCCTCCCCACCTCATCTCTCTAGAGCTTGGTTTTATTTCTAACCTGACATTTCATGAGAGCTTTCTGTTACGGTGGAAACCACGTGGTTAAACCAGACATTTAAACTACAAATATCAGTTCATCATGCTGTGTATATATAAGAAAAGCCAAAAAAGGCAGCATCTTTGACAAGAAATAAAAAAGGGGAGGGAGGCTGTGTGTAATTTTCACTTTTTCCCCTGGGAGTGTTGGCTGCATAAGAATACATCACTGCATAATTTTCCAGAGTGCTTTTCTTCTGTTCTTAATGGCTTTATGTAAAGATTTACATAAAAAGCTGGGAAGAGCTGGCAAGAAGTGAAATGAGTGCTCAGTCCTGGCTAAGATAGATTCTTCTAAAAACCCCAAAATCTTAACTACCCAAGTCCTGTATTACTCATGATTAAGGGCCCAGGTCACTGTGCATATTGAGAATGAGAACCCTGCAGCACAGGGGCCTGTTGATTAGCCAATGTGCAGAAGTTTATCAAAAGCTGATCCTAAGAGAGCCTAACACTGGTCGCCCCTACATAAAATCTTCAGTCAGAGCTTCAGAGTGACCATCATTATGTTTCATACGTATTAAAAACTTTCATTTCCAGATGTATGTTTCTCCTTGGCTTAACAATGTTGCCCAAGGATGGACTGGATTGCCCTGCAGCAGCATAACCTGTAGCATGGTCCTGTGTGTTATTTTGGTGTGCCATTATCAACATGAACATTATTCTCTCCTTGGTGGTCATAAGATGGTGCAGATGGGGGAGTGGGGAGGTAATCATTTGCTATTTACCTGTCTGTGTAGCAAGTCATGGAACGTCCTGGGTAGGCTTAGGTGTGCTGGCTGGTGTAACCAGCTCAAAGATTGGTAGTAGGTTCAAAGAGCCCCCTATTTTTACCTTTATAGACACTGTGCTGACTTGTATCTGTCATGTCGTGTTTGTCTATGTGCTTCATAATTAGGGAAATGTGAGGCTTGGGTTTTTTTAACACATTTCAGCCATTTTACATGATAGCAAATTAGAATTACATGTCTGTCTGTAACTGCCAGGGCTCCTCCAATACCATGAAAAAACCACCACAGACAACAACAGAAGTCCCCAACTCAGTTATAACTCTGACTGTCTTCCAGTCCTCTGCTGTAGTAGGTATTTGATGATAGCAACTTTGTTACTTAATTCTCAGTTTCCTCCAGAAATCTTCAAGAAATATCAGATAAACCTGGTAACTCAATGCCTTTGATTTATTGATTTGTTCCACCAACTTCTCTCTTGAGCCTTCATTCTCCTTACCTTTGATATTTGGAAAGTGTGAGTTTCTCATTTAGTTTTCACTCCAGCACCCTCTCTGGTGAAGACTGATGCAAATAAATCATTTAGATTCTTGGCAATGTCCTTATTGTCTTTAATTGTTTCTTCTACTTGCTGTTTGGGGTGGCCTACCGGTTATGTCCAGTTTTCTCCTTTTGGTGTACTGAGCAAATGTGTGTTTTCAGTTTTAACTTCCTACTGTTTGCTCTTCAGATTCCCTCTTAGTTTGCTCAAACTCCATCTTAACTATTACACACTTTCCTTTCAGGTTTACGAAATTCTGATTTCCATTCTCTAAAGGTTTCCTATTTGGCCTGAATAACTTCTAAAATTTCCGATCTAGTCATACCAATATTTCCTTGTCCTCATCTTCCATTTTATCTAAGGAGATACCATACACCATGGCTATTTATAAGCCCTTTCCATTTTTAGTCTGAGGATTTCAGATTTTCTTTTCTTTTTATTTAGGGCTGCTGATTCTTTAAAAGGAAAAAAGGGGGTTGTTTTTAAATTTTTATATCAAATATCACCCTACTGTTGTAGGTTTGTATTTTCCTCTTTACCTTTCCTAAATGCTACCCTTTTTCTGGTCAAGGGATCAGAAATAAAATCTTACAAAATTCTTTTGTTCGTCTAAGATGTGCTCTTATCTTGACACATTTTGTTCTGTGGCTCCCTTTTCCCCTCCACTCCACAACATTGACATGTATGAGTCACTGCAAACTTTTCAGTCCCAAAGCCTGAAATGTGTATTTCCAGCACCTTCTGACATCCCACCACATTTCAGACATAATTATTATTCCAAATAATAATCTGCTGGCTGCCACCCAATCCTTCTATTTTTGTTTTCATGCTTCTCCCTTTGATATAACAGGCTTTGCAAGTTTAAGTTTTCGGCAAAGCACTTGCCTTTATTTAATGCCTTATTGTAACCTAGTAAGTTTCCATGATTTCTCTCTGTTGTCACAGTATATACCTTCAAATGTTTGGCTGTAGCTTTCATCTTGTCATTTTCTGGCTAAGGGTCATCTACCATTTGCCTACCTGGCAGACTTAGAAAATGTCTTTCTTTATTCTGACTAGTCCTTAGTATCTATCACATTTTTTTCCAAGTCCTACTTTTAGTAATTCCATCCAGCCTTTCTTGTTTCCTATGTCAGCAATATGGTTCCACTTTATAATTTGTTTTGGGGTTTTTTTCTATTTTTAATCATCATCTTGAACTCTATGACATAAAGGAATTAGGAGCTGTACCTGCAGTTCCATTGCTTTTGTTAGAATTAGTATCACAAATGCTGACATTATTCCTAAAGTACTGTGTTTTTACCTGGTAGGCTTCATGTGGTTTGTATGTAAATCATAAACTGCATTTTCCTTTTACTGCAACAAGCAGAGGTACTTTGTAGTGTTACTTGCAGTAGCTGTTGCTGTAGAGTAAGCCCTGTGTTAGAGGGAAAAGCACAAAAACTTGTCAGAGCTGTAGCTACTGCTTCTCTCCACAGGGGAAATAAGGCCCTAGCACAGTTGAACAGTTTTATAAATGCCCTGCACAAAACACATTGCACATTATTTTCTGGTAGGTATAATCATACATTGTCCAATTAAATATGAAAAATACATTTTTAATGTTCTCATTTTTACATGCAATTCTATCCAGAAGATAATGCATTTCCTTCTGTATCTTGCCAGTTTCTCCCATTACTGCAGCCTGCCTAATAGCCCCATCTGTTTTCAGCTGAGAAAGATTAATGACCAGCAGCACTGGGAGTCCTGGCAAATCAGCAGAGATATTACTCTTAGGCATTGAGCAGGACATTCTTTGCTATTCTGCCAGATACTGTATGGGTGTTCCTCAGGTTTCAGCACAGCAACAGCAGAACACAGCAAGCTCAGCAAGTGGAGTGTGCATCATTATTTATGAACTTCAGCAAGCCCTAATACATTAGATGGTGGGAGTGCTAAAAAGAGAATGTATCATTGTGAGCTCAAAAAGTATTTCAACTTTAGGAAAAGAAAGCAGCTAAGTTTCTGCAACTCAGTAAGTAAGACCAGAACAAATAAGTCACTAGTAGATGGTGACAGCCTAGTATTTCCACGGTGGTATTGAAAATGCAGAAGCTAAATGAAGTCACTTTTACAGTAGGAATTCATAATGTGTGTTTAGATGGTGTGTTTACCTCCAAACACTTAGGTGAACTGGGGATTGTTTGAAGATGTTACTTTGGTTCACAATATAAAGTTGTTTGGAAAAGCTTCTGGCTGTGCACAGCAAATTACAGCTCAGAAAATGCTTACAAACCTGAATTTAGAAATACCCTGCTTTTCTAGGAATTTGTTTTCATGAGTAGTTAAACATCCCCAAAATAAGACACAAAGGCTGTGAGAATTTCAAAGGGTGCTATGTATGTGTCAGTTGTCTGGAACATTTTCCTACTACGACTACTTGGTATCTGGGCATTGTTTGCTCTGCAGAGTAGAATTGTTATGATCGGTTTTAAAAATAAGCTGGGAATTAGAAAGCCAGCCAAATATTTATTTCTGTGATGGATCATATGAATGTATTTGTCCAGACATGTTAATGGGTACAGCAATGGAGTTATCTCATTGAAGGTGTCAGGATGCAAAAGATCTGAAACCCAGGCTAAGAGCTTAGTATCTTTTCAGTCATTCTGTGCTAGAATTTCCCCTTATAGTGTGAGAACAGCTTTTTGTCTCCCAGCTAATTGCTATTTCTGTAGGGTTAAAATGTCCTAAACCTCTGCAACATGGGTTCATAGGAAGTCACTGTGCAGGTGACAGAGGCTGCATTTGAGCTCCATGGTCCATTGCCATGACATAAAAGATTTCAGTCCTAAAGAAATAGTTCTGACCTGGGAGTAATTCTCTGATCAGGTGTGTAGAGAGGTTCCCAAACACGTGAGGCCAAATAATTCAAGCCAAGCTAAGCCTATTCCTCAGTATTATGGCAACACAGTTCTTGGACAATAGATGTGTGACTTTTCAATGTTAACTGTTATACCACAAGACTCCGCTAAGGGTGCATAAGCAGCCGTGTGAAAGTTAGAGGAGCTGAAATTCAAGTTGCAGGTGGAGCTGATGATTTGCTCATAGAACTTCTTTCTGCCCCCTGGCACATATGTAATAGGACATAGTTTCTACGCAATCATTTGCTGGGTGTTTTTTAAGGACTCCTCTCATTCTATGCACAGAGTGGATGGGATGATTCTCAGGGAAGGAAGCAGCTGGGTGATACAGTTTACTTTTGCTCTCATTGAACTTTTCATAATATGATGGTAGGCTTGATTCTGAGCAAAGCCAGACTTTTTTTTCCTTTTTTTTTTTTTTCTAAAGGATAGATTTAAACTGTGGTTTAGGAAAGTCAAATATCCACCATACTCTCAGGCTTTCTGAGCAGAATGCCTGCAGTTCTGTTCTACAGGCTTTTCTTGTGTGGAGGGATCCTATGCAGCTGATGGAAATGGCCTTGTAGCACTCACCCGCAACCCATCAATGCTAACAGCTGAACATGCAAGAGTGATGAATCCCAGCTATGTCCAAGCACATCTGCTCCATCTCTGGGAGCACTCGAAAGACTATCAGATGTCTGTCAGGTAAGCCATGAAAAGATGGAATAAATAAGTGGGGTGGGGGGCTTGAAGAGTTTTAAGTAGCCAAATTTCCAGGAATGAGGAAGGCAAAGCATCCTGAGGTCCCTCAGAATATCTGTTCATAGGATCTGTGGGTTGGACTAAGCTCATTCTGGATCTGTGACATTTCTTGTCCAGCACTGGCCAGTGTGGCCCACCTGTAGTAAGTCCTATAGATTGTAAAATGCATAAAAGTGGGCTCTGAGATTAAACCATTCTCAGCTCAGGGATGTTTAATTTGTTTCAGTTCTTTGGATTCCCACATTGCTCCTTTGGTGCTCATGAGAAGAAAGAAAAAAATAGCAGTTTGATAACAGTTGGAGTCTGACTACCCAGGCTTTTTTAAATTATCAGTACTGAGGTCAATGGTTGGGGCAAAGCTGGAGTTAGCGAGGCTCGTAGAATTTCTTCTTTTGATCTGCCTGGGTATCTGTTGTTCCAGCAGTGCTCTCCAGCAATCCTGTAAGGAAAGGAAAAGCTATCCACGAACTCTTCATCTAGTTGGTAGCAACCACCAGCAGCAGGAAGGAAGCCGCGCCACTGTCTGCTTTGAGGTTTTCTAGCAGATAAAATGATGCTTTCTGTCCATAACATCAAGGAATATTGCCATACAGGTTCAAATGGCTCATGTAGAGTTTACATCTTTTACTTTTCACTGTTAGGGTTTGTTCAAAGAGCAGGAAAGGCAATTAAAAATAATAAAAAACGTGCTGAGTCCTGTAAGGACACACAAGGATTAACATTCATGGAGATTTACCAGTGCAAAATATCCACCAAGTTAACCTGCCAGCTTTTGTCATGGAGAATGGAGGTACCATCCTCTTCTTTCTGATTACCCTTCATAGAGCAAAACAAGTGCATGTAATAAAAACACAACTCTGTGATCATATCACCCAAGACCCAAATATTTTATATTTTTTGTGCTTTCATTTCCATTTTCATATGTGAAATTAACAGTTTGAAAAATTCTTAAGCTGATACAGCTTTCCTTCGCATCAGTTAGACTTGCAAACATCATAGAATTGTCTGGGGTGAAGAATACAACTGCAGGGTCATTGAGATGTCATCAGCATCACTTTAGTGCCGAGAGAGCTCCTCCTGTAGTCTGGCGGATTTTTCTTTCCTTTGTGCTATCACAGGTTTTATTTCTATCTTAGCAGTGTCTCTTCCAGTAAGTATGAAAAACTACTGGCTTGTGCTAGACCACTGCATGAGTTCATTACTAAAGCAATGTTTCTGGCATGGCACTTAGGCCTTCATACAATTTATTCTGCAGGGTTTTTTTCCAATTTTTATCTTCAAGCCTACACCTGAGAGAAATTTCAGCAACTTGAAGCTGTAAGAAGGGATCACTATGCTTTGTTTTATTTTTAGCATATTCATATTGTTCAAACTTTTTGGTCTGCTACACCCATATATCTCCCAGAAGAATATTGTTTTGAGAGGAAGAGAGTCATTGAAAGTAGTCCAATGGGACTGAAATCACCGGCATTTGTGAAGATAAGTTACTTACCTAAGCCAGAAGTTTTAGCACAAGTTTCTACAATTTACAAATTTGCTGCTATTTCTGTAGGGCTCAATTTCAGGATCCTTCTTCAGCCAGCTCATTCTTGAATTTTCCACTTTTTTTTTTCCACATTCCCAATCTGCTGCACCCCCAATCCATGTTTATACCAGCCTTAGGTAGGTGTTGGCAAGTATTTTAATGACAGTGTAGATGGTTTCCACAGTGCTGAGGTCTGGTTACAACTATTATGTAGGAAAAAAGATATCTCAGTATCACTGGTTCCCTTAAACTGGCAAGAAAAAATAAGAGAAAAACAAATAGTTGGGCTGCTGGGAGAGAAGAGAGCAAGAGACTTAAGCCTTTAATACCATTACTACGAAAACAAGATCAAGCTGCTTGGGAGCTGACACATTACTACAGGTTGGTAGCCATGCATAAGATGACAGTGGTGATTGCGTGTGGCTCTGAAAGAAACAATGAATTTAGAAGACTTGACATAGATCATTTCATCTGAGGCCATGGGTTTTGCTTTTCCCATGCATTTGAATTGCCTTTCACAAAGCTATCTTCCAGTAGCACGGTTCCCAATGGACAAGCACTAACTAGGATAACAAGTCAATAAACACTCCCTTTCCTTCCAAACTCACTACAGGTCATGTAGGCATCAATTACTCTGTTTCTCCATTCTACAGCAGAGGGTCTAAAACCTGAAGAAGATTAGCGCCAGAGTGAACTAAATACCAAACGTGCCTTGCAGTGCTAGAATCCCTAGGTTTTTAAGTGCCCAGCTGGAAGCATTCAGGCCAAGATTCAGCCCATACGATGTGGCAGCTGTCTGAAACCCACAGTGTTGGAGTTGGTCCCCTTAGTTTCCTTTGATAGTTGATCAAGCAAGCAGGACTTCTGCAGAGAGCATTTCTGTTCACCTAAACCCTACATGACCCCTTGCTCTCTGTCTACGAGGGAAGGTTACAGTGCTGATGGTCCCCAAATGGGTGCCTCAGGTGTAGACCTGCCCAAAGTAACATGGGAAACAAATTGTGCCAGTGAGCATCAGTTTTAGAGCTACCACCTCTTCAGTTAAGATTGCAGGCGTCAAAATCCCCTGGAAGCTAAGCAGAAAGTGCTGCAATACCATATACTCAATATTAGCTGACAAACTTGGAAACAACTATCTACATGATGGAAAATGTGTGGGTGGATCAGCCATGGTAGGGGAATGATTTGTGGATTCTGGAGATTGTGATGCACGTTGTGGCAGACAGCTTGTGCTGACAGCCAGGAAAGCACTCATTCTTAGCATAAAGCTGGGGGCTTCATGATGGTTAAAATAATACCCCTGACATTGCTGGTCAAGTTGTGCAGTGTTTGTTGCACTGCATTATCACTGTGCATCTCTGCCAAAAGCAGAGGCAGCATTTGCAATGTGCCAGCCAGCACTTTTCCAAAAGTGCAGGTAAAAAAATCCATGAGAAAGAAGGAGAAAAAAAAATCAAAACCCAAAACACAAGAACAGCCGTTCATGTGTGTTTCTTCTTAAGATTCAAACTTCATTCCCTTTCTGTCATGACCAAGGTGATTCTACATTCTCCAGGGGACAACTGGGATGTCGTGACCTTTAGGGTGAACCGTGCATGAAGCAAGGCTTGTAATTTTCTTGCAAGGTTTGTGGCACTGAAGGGTTTTGAATCTTCAGCTTACCACCCTGTCAGTACATTATCTGACTGGCTGGACTTCTAACTGAACTAATACTGAACTCTTTGGCTTCTCTCCCCAGGTTGGGGAAAGATCCTTAAGTAACATTTCAGGAAAGAAAAAAGAAAAATGTGTCTTTCCTTCTGCTGCCACATCTCCCAAGCACCTCCCCCTCCTGGGTGAGACTGAGGCAACTTGCATTTAACACAAACCACTTAGTTTACCTGTATGCTTCAGTCCATGTGTAAGTTTTCTAGGTGACAATTTTATCGGGGAAAATGCTGTTTAGATTGTGTGCACAAAATAAATGGCTTGTAAATATTAAAAAAAAAAAAAAGAAAAAAGTTAATTTTCAGTTGTGCAATAAAATTGTGAAATAATCCTCTCAATTCCTTTTTCAATCTCTGGCTTAACATGTGCTGGTTCCAGGAGCTGGTTTTCAGTTTCCAGCTGTTGTTTCTTCAGACAGAAACAAACAGAGGTTATGGACTGTTTTGTTTTCATCTTTAAGCTTTTTATTACTATTTGATTTTACGTTGTCATTTCCTTCAATCTGGTTTATTCCACCAACTCTGGGTCAATCGGACACAGTACAAGCCTGTTCCCACTGCAGACAGGTGAGTCATTATCTGCTCAGCATTAATCATATGTTTATCTGCTTTACTTGTCCTTCTTCCTGCTGTTGTCTTTGTGTAATCAAAGACAAGACTTTAGCAGGTGAGGGGAGTTTATTCAGTTCGTATTTAGAGTATGACAACAAGCAGATGGAAGAGGAATGACACCTCACCAACACCATGGAAGCAAATCCAGCTAACAGGTTAGCATTGCAAATGCTTTATCTGCCAGATGGAAGCATGGATTTTCCATTATATAGGAGTCCTTCACTTGGTAACAGAAAAATACTATGCAAAAACCAAAAGCCTTCACTTTGCTGTTAATTAACCCTTGCTGATAGGTTTCTCAGGTGCTCAGAGCTGCAATTGCACCTCCCATAATCTCACAGCTGGTACATCCTTTAGCACTAATAAGTGGAACCATAGGACTATCGCTCTCTTCCTCCCTTCTTCCTTTTTATTTGTTTGCCTGAGGCTTCTCTATGGAGCTTCATTATCAAGAAAGGAGATGGGAAGTAAGAGTGGGGACACAGGTCAGCTGCGTAATCCTTTGGGTTTGGGTTTGGGTTTGGGTTTGTGTTCGGGTTCAGGGGGGGTGGTGTTTAACCAAAATTCAAAGTAGAGTCTACTATAACAGTGTGTTTGCTGGGAGTGACAGCACAGAAATTACATTTGTAGGGATATCGTAAAGAATAGAATGTCCCTGAATGTGGGGTATGGAACCTCTGTCAGAGATTGAATAGAATATGAACAAAAACTAGTGTAAAATGGGAGGCTAGCTTTATTTAGAATCATAGAATAGCTAGGGTTGGAAAGGACCTTAAGATCATCTAGTTCCAATGATTACAGAATCAAATGGATTTTGTGTGGTACAGGAACATGCTGGGAGTCCAAGAAGACTTAGAAAGAGAGAACTTTGGATTCATTATCAGAAACATAAATACTTGGAAAAGTATATATACATATAAATAGGTAGAAAAGAATTCACAGAAAAAGATGAAGGGCTGGAAATGTACAAGTGGGAGTTTTATAAGCTGAACTCTGCAATCATTGGAGAGAAAGAAAGAAAAAACCTGCAGGTGTAGCTCCCTTAAACTCCCTTTCTTTGCAGCAAGGCAAAGCTGACTTGCACTGGGAAATGAATGATTGAGCAGGTGCAAGAAGTGAATGGCATTAACTGTGTAAATAGCAGCTGATTTTCAATAATCAGGCTCCCAGAAGGTATGCTCTCTGCCTATGCTATTTCCATATTACCCACAAAGCTTTCTATCCATCCACCTCTGACAAATTAGTAATAAAGAACAGTGCTTCCTTTAGGATTTATGTTCAAATATTAATGCTCCAGGACAGATGCAGTAGGGCAGATTACCCCGGGGTCAGAAGTTAAGTTTCATCAAAAGGGGGCAAACTGAGTTCGCAAGACTGAAGTAGTGATGGGGTATTACCCGCTTCTGTACCAAGTCTCCTCCAGGCTCTCTGTGTGATTCCAGGCAGTCTTTGTATAGCCACATTCACCTTCAAGCTGCTTTAAAAGAAGAGTTCGCTAGTGACCGGATCATTCAGACAGATGGGGGATGTGTGTGTGCTGCCTCAGGGTATGTTATGCAGTTCAAGAGCCAGATGTTATTCTGGGAATTATAGAATGGGTTGGGTTGGAAGGGACCTTAAAGCTCATCCAGTTCCAACCCCTTGCCATGGGCAGGGACACATTCCACTAGACCAGGTTGCTCCAAGCCCCATCCAGCCTGGCCTTGAAACAAGAGTTCATCCACAGATCTAGCCATTAAAATGGCCTAAAAGAGGGTTATCTATCTCTCTAGTTTGTCACTTGATTTTTTTTGCCTCTGGTTTCCACAGGCCGAATCTGGCTACCATTCTTCACTTTCCTAACACACAAAAGCAGTCTACATTATACCTCAGAAATAACTCTTGCATGGTGGTACTGTGAATCACGTGCCCTGCATGGTCAGCTGTGAGGTACTCAGTGTCTATGGGGAAAAGAAGAATCAAGATCTAATTCACATGTCAAACTTTGGATTTCATAGCCCAGGCACTGGGAGATTCTGAAAACTTCAGTCTTGGTAATTCTGTATTTTAATATAAATAAAAGCATAGCATATTCATAGCAAAGTCAAAAAGGGGTGGCAGTTGTACTAACCCAAAATGTGATGAAAACCTGTGGTGAAACCTGTAGCATCAATTGGTCACTAAATAGCCTTTGTATAACCAGCAGAGAAATAGCATTTTGCTGACATTCACCCCCCAGTTTGTCTCCAGAACTGGCAATTTCACGTAGTAAATGGCAACAACCTCTCAGAGCTCTCATTTCAGGCTTTTGCTGATACAGCATCTTCATTTATGTTGGCTTCTGATTTTGAAGGTTAATTTTGCAATTATAAGTGTGCTACATAATTTTTTTTAAACAAAAGACTGTGTTTTGAAGTGGCCACCAGGGAGAAAGATGAACAACTTTAATGGGTTCAATCCATCCTCTGCTTCAGGGCATAACAACAGTTCTTACAAGCAGTTGTTTCTCTTTCCTGAAGTGCATAGGCAAGTGTGAGACATCCATATAGAGTTGCCTTTCCTTTAACATGCCCTTGGATTATTCTTTCATTTGAGGACTCCCATGTATTTCTTGCTGAGAATAACTCTTTCAGGTTGTTTTTAGGGAGCAGCCCACCTGCTTCCACCCTGTTAGTCTCAGCACTGCTCCTAGAGGGACCCAAATCCTTGTCCCTTCTTCAGCTGATTATACGCTTTCTCAGTGCTGGGGGAGCACATACCTGCTCATTGCCTACTCAGCTTGAGCAATGTATGTAACAGGTCGGAAACCTTTTCTTAGGTTTGTGATAAAGAAAGCGGGTGATCTGGACTACTGCTACATTGTACTGACGTGTTGGTTTGTAATCTAAGGAGAGTTTGTAAAGCCAGGCTTGTCCAGGTAACCAAGCTTGGTTATCTCGACAAATCATTAGGAAGCTTTATGGAACATAGCAACATCTAGAGATTCACAGGCAAACCCCTTATTTAGATTGCAGGCTCATCATAGATGTCTGTTAATTACCCAGAATGTTGTTTGCCTTACATATTTGATAACAGCACCTCAGCCAGTTTAATATCCTGTAACTAATTACTTGATTAATGTCATATTTCCCTAAATAGGATACTTGCCTCCTGGCACGCATGAAACATTAACTGCAAGGACTTCATGAGTTGTCCATTTAAGGCAGTTAGGGTTTTTTTAGCAGCACTTGGCAGGCTGCTCAGTGTGTCTGTGTTCTGGAGGATGAGGATGTGTGGTGGTCTCCTGTAAGAGCACACAGGCCTTAGCTGTAACATGTTGTATGTCAGCTGGGTTGCAAGGCACCCAGCGTTCACGTTTGTTTCCCTTTGGCTGAAGGCTGGTGGGATCCTTTATGCTTTAGTCTTGCCAGCAATCTCTTGACGAGAAATTCTATAGGGCTCAAGAAGTTTTGTTCTTTGCGTCTCTTTGGGAATCACCTGGATTGTGCTATATAGATGTCTTCAGAGGCTTCTGCAAGGAAACTCAGTCCTCAAAGGCTCAGCTAAACGAAACCAAACACAAGATGCTCCAGTAACATGTATTGGTCAGCTTGGTTTTAAAATTGCTTTAATAGGGGAATAGGATGCTTCACAGCTCAGAAGGCTGCCACACTACTCCATCAAACAGAAGAGACAGTTTTCAAGGACCTGAAATGTCACTTCGTAATGACAGCATTTATTTATTTATCTATTAAGAATCTTAAAAACCCCAACATTGCACATTCTCAATCCTTAAGTAACATTCCTCCTTGGAGCTCAGTTCTTGTTTTAGTGACACTTGTCTTCATCCTTTCTTGACTTCTCTTTGCATTTTTCCATTATGCAGTGGCTTGTCAGGTAATGAGGCTGTGTGCTTTCATATGGGTAGGCTGGAAGCCTGCAAACCACACAACACTTCAAGTGTGGGGAGAAGAACTGCCATGGCAGATATCCCCTTGCTCTCTACAAGTTACTGCCTCACAGAAATATTTGACAATGTCCCTCTGAAGTGCTGCAGGCTGGCAGAGTGTGGGAAATCTCGAGTTATTCCAGTGAGGCTCAGTGGTTTCCTTAGAGTTACATGGGAGGGAGGGAGCAGAGCCACAAATCCATGTCACTATGTCCCCACACAGTGAATCCATTAACACAGCATTGTCATGCTTTTGCTTTCTGTCATAGCAGTGTGTTTGGTACTGTGCTTGAAGTGGTTCATGGATCAGAGCTTTCTTCTGACAGGGAATCACCTTGATATAGGAACATCTGCCTATGCATGGTCTGGCTTAATTTTGTTGTGTTCCCCCCTGCAGAGAGGAAAAGTTTATTCTGAGCAATAGAATCAATGCAACAGCTCTGCTCATTCCAGTTAAGTGTGAGGTTTAGGACCTTAACTTTAAATGTCCCTTAAAATAACAACAGGATGTTTAATTTTCAGCTGGAGCCTGTAAAAGTCCTTCTGCCGCAGTGCTACAACAAAACACATCGGAGGCCTGGCAGTTTATCTGCTTTTCACCACATAGCAAGGAGCAGTCACAGCCCTGACCCTTAGCTGGGTGATTTCTCCCTTCATGTCTCTGACTGCCAGGAAAGGCAAGAACCGTACACTGGGGGCCCCTTTCAGCTCAGTGTCTTGAGTCTGGTGGTATTTATCACACCTGAATCTTTGTGAAATGTTTGTTTCATGAAAAACAGATTTAAATTGGATGGTTCGTTGATTTGATTGAGAAAAGTGATTAGTGTGGCGGTGAAAACTTGTTAATCAAAGATTTTTAACCCAGCTGTTTGGGAAGAGGTATGTGGGGGGGAAATCAGATGGGATTTTACTGCTGATTCCAACACTCAGTGCAGTTTGCTTTACAAGCTGTTGCAGAGCTAAAGGCACAGGCGCATTTAGTTATTGAAAAGGAAAATATGTCACCCTGTGTCACATCTCTGCTTGACTTTGACTAGAAGAGAAAGGCGTAGAGCTATATATGTGCATGCATTGAGATGAGATGAGAAATGTGTGACTGGATCCCTCGTTTTGGGGCAGAGCTGCCATGCCAAATTTTCTGGTTCTCTTTGATTGAGGGCTTATCCTTCTCTTTATAAGGAAGCAGCGGTCTGCTGGCTGCCGGAATGGGCCTCTGTAGGTACTTTCTTTCATGTACCTACCCCAACTGTGGAGTTCAGGAGATGGGATCAAGATGAGAAGCAGATACTGAAGCCCTAAACCAAAGACTGTAATAGTTAGTGTTCCCTGAACATCCGTCCTCCATGTACCAAGTCCTGTGATGTAGGAAACGGGGCTTGGCCCATTTTAGAACTGAGTTATCTAAAGTAGGCTGAGGTTAAGTGGCTTGTAAATGTGTCAGTAACTCCAAAAAAACCCTCCAACTAGCTGAAATGCCTCAGTTATACTAAAGCCCATATTCGACATGAGTGAAGGGTTCCTAAATGTTATAATCTCCAGGCTGCTCCACAGAAAAAGAGAAAAAAACGCCAGGCTTTAGTACCAATGGATTATTAAGCTCCTTCAGCCTAGTTGCTTTCTCTTTACTGTACAGAAGAGACTGGGGAGAAAGGTAAGGAAATGGGAGGAAGGAAACCTGTAAGGGCCTTGACTCACATTCTCATCAGACACCTGGGGGTAGGAAGTTGCCACTGCTCTGTGCCAGCCTCTATTGAGAGGCTGGTACAATGAAGTGATTAATGGATTATACTTCACCTGGAAGCCAGAAACAAGTAGAACAATGCAGGGGTCTTTCCTGGCACTGTCCTCTTTAACATCTTTATCAGTGACTTGGAGGAGGTGGCAAGGTGTGTGTATTCGTCATGTTCTCTCTCAGATGACACAAAGCTGGTGATGGCAGCTGGGCAGGTCAATGCAATGGTTGGCAGGGTGGCAGTCCACCTGAAGTACTGCATCCAGTTTTGGGCCTGGATACTGACAAACTGGAGTGAGTTGAGGGGGGGGGCCTCCAAGCTGGTTAGGGACTCGATGGAGCTCTTGCTCTATGAGGAAGCTGGGCTTGGTCAGTCTGGAGAAGAGAAGGCTTCAAGGGTACTTATACACAGACCCTTTGTGTCTAGGAGGAGGTTATAAAGATGGAGCTAGGCTCTTCAGAGTAGTGCATATCCTCTATGCAAACTCATCCAATCTATAGAGAAATTTCTGCAACCACCTACCCATCACAGCCCTGCTTTGCCCAGGTATGCACCTGAATTGCTTCCCTGTTGGCATCTCACTCCCAACCCTTTCTGGGAGCCCAGCAAGGCCAGGTACTCTCCTTGCTCTTCCCTGTGCTCTTCCTGACACCAGCCTCCTATCCTCATCTCTCTTAGCTGTGCTTTGCTCCTGCCACTACATAAGCTAGTCTGTATTGCCATGACCTGAAGTTCCTGGTCATAGGCAGGCAGTATTTTATTATTATTTAATGCATGAAAACTCTTACAACAGTTCAAAACTTGAGTGCTTTTCTTTTGGAAACATCTGATGGGGAAGGCAATAGCCTGAAAGAATGACCTAGGACTATAGCTCCTAGGTGGGTAAGTTAGCAACCACCTCTGAATTATGTCAAGCTGCCCAGTCCAATGCCAAAGGCTTATCCAGGCATACTCTAAAGATACAGAAAAAACATGCGGCACAAAACTGCTTATCATCTCCTCATCTTCTAGCTGAAAGACGGTAGATAATAACTCAGACCATTGTGCATAGCAAGTGATTCAGGAAAGCCAATTGCATGGGCTGCAAGCTGGATAAAATAAGAGTTGTCTGTACCAAATGGGTCAGACAGGCATGTTACAGGTCCCCATTTCCCCACACTGTGGCACGTAGAGCTGTTCAGGGCTGTAACAGTGAAAGAGAGAGCACAATCAGGACTATAGTGTCACAGGTCTGCAAACAGGAAATACCCTAGCTAATTCACAGACTTCAGACAGTGTCGGGATGCAGGCTGGCAAACAGGGACATCCCGCTTGTTTTTGAGAGCGCAGCGGTGTGTGCGCGGACTGGCATTGCCCTCTGCTGGCTGCTGCTCCGGTGGGTGATGCTGGGTGCCCGGGCGTGCCGGGCTTTTTGGGACTTTCGGCAAGTTTCTTGCCGTGCTTATCACAGTCTCTCCTTCCCTCTGTATGATAAGAAGTCCAATGGCAGTTCTGCTTTCTTGCTTTTCTGGTCGTAGCTGGGCAGGGTCCAACTTCAAAATGTAGTTAACACTTCGTTCTACTTCCTTTTCTCCCGTGGGTGTAGTTTTGGCCTTGTGTTCCTCTTCTCTGTCTCGATACAAAAGTTATTGCCCCCCTCTGTAAGGGGCGTCATTATCCACTGTGTTAGCAACTCCCTGGAAATGCTAGCTAGTGTTTTTAACAAGTCAGCTAGCAATTGCAGTGTAAAATGCTGAATAAACAGGGCAGGATCCCTTTGGAGGGAGTCAGGAAGCTGAAAGAGCTTTCTTTCAGTTTTATTGACTTTCGGTGTACTGGTTAATGACTTTCTTTCTGCTCTTGCGTAAGTTTCTGGGGCATTATTCCCTGATGGGCACAGGCCCATTGCTTTTAGTGGCATTGCATTAAAAAAGAACAAAGCTCACAGCCCAAACAACCCTAAGTCTTTAGCGGTCTCCTATATTGGATTGCACACATTGCACTTTGCAGTCTTGCCTTTGGAGAGCTGGTATCTTCCTGGGAGAATAAGGATCACTTAACCAAGATACAGGAGTGAAGGGAAGCCAGATTTCAGGGGTGCAGAATGGAAAGGAGTGGCTTTTCAATGAATTGTTTCTATCTCACAGAGCAACAAGAGTCAAGCTAGTCTCTCAGGGACTGTTTTTCTTTTGTCCTCACCCAGCACTGTATCCCTCGGTCAGAAGGGCTTATGCTGCTGTCTAATGGGTTGCACAAGCTTTTTTGCTGGAGAAAATGAAGTTAAGAAAGAGCACAGAGGAAAGGCTGGTTGGAAATTATTTCCTGCCATACTCACACTTCAGAGCCAGATAACACTGCTGCCTATGGTTCCTTCTTCAGTTTGACTCCCAGAGTCTCCCCAGGGAAGCATTGCAAACACCTTTGGCAAGCAGAGCAACCAAACACTGGGAGAAGGCAAGAGTAGCCATGAAAACAGGGTAGGCATCACTCATCAAAGGCAAGTAATAGACATTGTTGATATTTAACAGCGCGCAGGTCCCCGTGGTGCTGGTGCAATAGACATAGCAGTTAACACCAAAATAAACAAACATCCTTGGTGGTGGTAGCCTACAAAACTGGGCCAAGAAGCAAAAACCTAGGGAAAAGCAGGCAATGAAAAGAAGCTGAAAAAGGTCTCAAGACGCTACTGACAAAAGATTGTGAAGGATGCTCAACAGGGAAAGAACCACTATAGGTGAAGGTCTTGCTGTCTAGGGCTGAGTACGGAGATCTAATCCAGATGGAGCTCACAGACAGGTGAGACGTATCAGCACAGGCCAGGATAATAGAGTCAAACAGATACAGGTACAAAGTCACTGGTAAGTACCTCTCACTGAGAGGATCATCATGAAGCACTAAAGTGAGACACAGGTCAGGCACCTTAAATGAGCTGGGAGGAGGTGCCCCCTGCATCCTCCAATTGTAAGGAAAATCCTGCAAAGGAAGGCAGAAACCACTAATGTGGGCATGAAACCACCTGGCTTTTAGATCTGGCACTGCAGTAGCCTCAGATAATCTACTGCATCCTTTAGTGTCTGTGCTTAACTATACAGAAAATTGAGACACTCTTGCAATTGCTTTACAATCTGATAAGTTGTCTGTTATGGTAATAAGTTCTTGTTGTGATGGACAGTGATGCTCCTGTGGTAGAGCAAATTTCCAGACTAGTATCATGGGCCTTTATTTCATACAATAATATTGCTTCTCAGTGGCTTGGATACTGTTCCTGCCAGCTGAGCAAGAAAGATAGGATCAGCTTATCTCTTTCCCTGAGTACTTAGGACATTATCCTCTGCTGGACATAAGCTGATGGTCCTTGGAGACATAACAGCAACAAAGAACATGGCTCTTAGTCTCAAACTCCCCAAATGAAAATGCACTGCTCTCAGCAAAGCATCCTTCTTTGATAATTCTTGGTGTGATATGGATGCCTGGAAAATCAGGTGGAAGATCGCTCTCATGACTAACTAACAGGAACCAGCGATTTGCTCAGTGTTGTTTTGCACTCAAGATGATTGGCAACAACAACAAAAATACAGATGGTAAATCATGTAGAACTTGAGAAGCTCCTGCCCTGAAACCTTACTCTGAAGGGTCAGCAGTAGAGTGATGCTAATCTAGTCTGAAAACAGCTGTTTGTTGGGAGCAGAAAATAATTTGTTTGGGAAAATCATGTGTATAATGATTTTTTTGTTTTATTTGAAACTTTATCTGCCTGTTTCCTGCTGCATTTTGGGTTGTTTTTCATTTTTGGTTTCAGCAAAGACAACAGTTTCATCCAGGGGCCACCCCCTTATGATGTGCGTTGCTGCCTGCATTCTGCAAGTGAGAGTGATGGGAGGAAGGAGAAAAAACAAGTAATGGTTAATTATAGCCACTGTTCTGCCACTAGAGATTCCTGGAAAATATCAGTCAGCTTCCTGAGTACCTCAGAGCAGTTACAACAGGTTTAATAATCCAAACAAGGTGAAAGTCTGTATAAGGTAGAAAGAAATCTCTGAGGACGCATTGGAAACACTTGAAGGAGGGTAAATAATATGTCAGACTGACATGGTTAGGGATAAGGTTATCCAAGAGACATTCTTAGCAAAGGACCCAAGGAGCGAACAGCCGTTCCCCTGAGAGTGTGCTGCTCTCCCTACAGCATGAAAGTGTCTGTCTAAAGGACAGGAGTCACATTTGTACAACCCAAATAACAGAATTCAAAGTGTGCTAATGATCCAAGCTGTTGCATTTGGCATTGACCGGTAACTTGGGAAGCCCACTCTGGAGCATGGAAATGGCCAAATGATCTTTGGAACTTGTAAGCTTATGCCCCACGGTACACAGAGCATGCTACTTCATCCACTGCCCTTATACTCAGGCCAGAGGTTAAAAGTTCTTCTGACATTAAGCCCTTTCTGAGAGTTGTACCCACTAGGGGATGGTAGTCCTTTACCTGTCACCTTTGGAGAGTTCTCTGCCAAGATGAGGAGGAAATTTCTGGGACAAGGTACCCAGGGGAATTTGTGTTGCTACTGATTGTGGTGGAAACAAGGAGAGAAGATCAAGTTTTGTCAGTCAAGTCCTTTGAGAACAACTATCCTGGAGCCTTCATTGTGGGAATAAGGGAGCACTTGGGGAGGAACAGAGTTAAGGATGTGTTGACGTGTCAAGATGCAAGATCCCTGTTTATGGAACGGGCAAGTTCCAGGGAAGTCTTTGCTGAGCCTTGTCTCAGTTTCCTCCCTGTGGAAAAGAGTGAATTAGGCTCAATCCCTCTGCCTTCAGTCTCTCTTACGTGCATCATGGCACAGGGACAGCACACCTCTTCAGATCAGGGTGTCCCAAGCTCTTTGTATGATTTACATCTACACTGATTGGATTATCTGCAGATACCATAAAGCTGCAGGTTTAAAGTGCCTGCAGTGGCTGCAACATGTTTTACACAGGTTGTTGGTGTGATGCTGCAGGGGGATCTGAGTCAGTCAGGATTTTCAGCAAGCCAAATGAACTGATTCCTGTCTGTACAGCCAGCCCAAAGAAAATTGTATTATAACACAGACAGGGTTATCTGGAACAATTGACAGAAATTTTACTCATGCTTGGAATGAAAGAGTTCTGCAATGGGCTTGGCTGAAGGGCTGAAGCCTGGAAGTGTAAATATGCTTTGTGATGCTCTCTGGTGACTTGCATGCCTTGAGTAAGTTGAGGTAAGACAGGCTGTGAATCTAAATTGCGTTGTCGTTCCTGAATAATTCCATGGGTGACCCAACGTAATCAATGTTCCATCTCAAACACAGTCTGATTTCTCAGGCTACAAAAAAACCAATATTCTTCAATGAGACAAAAAAGGGAATGTTTAATCCTATGTGAAAAAACCTGATTTTTTTTTAACTGAGGTTTCCACTTCATTTGTCACAGTGGGCTCTATTACCTTGTCCTGGGAATCCGCATCGTTTCAGGAAGCCAAAGAAAAACTTGTCTTAGGAAGCTATGTCCTTCTGCTCCAAATGCTATAGTTAGCTAAATGTCACCTCCAGAAACAATGTAATTCAAGTTAGTGGGCTGTATGGGAATAGTTATGAGCATTTGATTTGCTTAAATATGTCTTTGTGCCCATAATCTCAGATCCTAGCATTGCCCTTTCAAAATGCCAAATGCAACAGCTTGGATCATTAGCACACTTTGAATTCTGTTATATGGGTCATGCAAATGTGACTCCTGTCCTTTAGACAGACATTTTCATGCTGTAGGCAGAGCAGGGCAGTGAAGGGGGCATAATGTTTAAAATACCATAGGAAAATTCTCATGTCATGTACAGTGTTGTAACTCCAACAAAACCTAATAGACCTATCCCAAGCTTAACTGACATGAAAAATTTGCCCAGGTGTGAGAGGTTTATTATTAACCCATTTCTCTCTTCAAAATTTCATTTCCCCTGCAGTATTTCTTATCAAGTTTGCTCACTACACACTCGACTTTGAATTATATATCTTCTCTAAGAGCCTAACTCTCTCCTGGGTGATTCCATACAGAAATCCTACTGAGGAGGAAGAAGAGGTAAAGCTTCGGGCAACATCCTTTTTCACAGGCTGCCACCAGGCCATACAGATTGCATGACTGTCAGGATTGCAGGGAGATATTTCATTGAGCTCTGTGCTATCTGCAAACCCTCCTGACTTCTGCTGTCTCTTGGTTTTTCTCTCTTATTTTGGATCACTTCTCAGTTCTACAGTGCAGTTTGTATTCAAAGTCATGCCAATCTGTTGCCACAGTTCTTGCCATAGAAATTGTTTTTTTATCTGAAGGTGCTGGACTGGGGAAGTGGAAGGGCATAAAAGGGGCTCTTGCAGAGATAACACAGTAGATTAAATGTAAGTGAGGAAAAGAGAGGAGAAAGACTGGGTTCTGAAGAAGAAATGGAACTGTATGAGGAAAAGCAAAGAGGGAAAGGAGGAAGGACAATCAGAAGGGATGAAGGAAGAGGAACGAGAAAAGAGGTGTAGAAACTGAAAAGCAGCAGTCATGCCACAGGCATGACAAAACCTGATCAAATAGAAGGAAAAGCAACAGTGGAATGAGTTGATTAGAAACAAAATCTAACAAAAATTGAATGCCTAAGTGCTATCAATCACTGTCAGTAACGCTACAGAATGTTGTGTTGCTTTCCATTGGTGTAACATATATACCAGGACGGATATTTCCCAGCGTCATGTTTTACTACACACCTTTAAATACTTAATTCTTTATCAGCAGTAAACTTCAGGTAGACAGCTATTTAGGCTTTTGGCCAGCTTCACCCACATCCCCATAAGCAAGTCTGTTGCCTTTGTATGTACATGTCCCCTTTTATGTATACGTTGATAGAAGGAGAACATTTGCTGTGCAGATGCCATATATTTATGAAATATGAAACATACATGTCATAATTGCAGTGTACCTTGTAACATATGCAGAGAAGCCAAACTAAGATTTTACTGACGACCTTAATTTTGGCATTTCCCAGCTTTCAAATGCTTCAGTTTGCAACCTTGATGTTTTTAACATAGTTTTTTTTTCTCTGCAATTGTAAACAATACTTTGTATTTCTCTGATGTAGTCTGCCCAAGAATTTGATAGTGTTCTATAAACATTTTTGCGATTAGTCATGACAGCAGCCTTTTGAAGTAAGTAACTATTACCATTATTTCAGCTTTTGAAATGAACACATGCAGAGATCATGCTTTACTGAGGGTCACACAGGATGTCGGTGGATCAGAAGTGACAGTCTCTAACTTCTACATGCTGACCTGTGTTTTGACCTTCATCCACACTTCTTTTTCAGCTAAAAAAAACCTTTTACAGATCACAGAATTGCATTTGTGACTGCCTAAGGCCACCTGCCATCCACAGTAAGTCTGAACGGGGTGCTCATTAACCAGTAGCATTCTCAGCCAGCCCAGTGTTCACTGCAAAGGGCCACATGAATACTTTATGAATAATAAAATGGACTGGAAAAGTTCAGAAAATGCAGGTGAGGTCTTCTCTAATAGCTGTCTGAATTACTAATGACAGGGCATCATTAAATTCTTGTTAGCTGAGTTTAAATTTGATCTCCTTGAACTAGTTTCTTACGTGTCCACCAGCAAAGGTCTTCTGCGCATCATGTTGCCTTTTGATAAAGCAGTCTCTGTCTGTTGGTAAGCTAATTACTCGTGTTTTCATCCTGCCTGGTAAACAGACCTCCCCTTGTTCTTATAGTAGTTCATGCCTCACTTGTTTTCTGGTAAACTGCTTTATTTCTTCTGTCACGCTATAAAGGTCTTTCCTTCCAAGGCAAGAAATAATAAGCATTAAAAACAAGTTCAGACTGAAACTTTATAGTCTTTTGGTTATGTACAGGCAAAATATTTCATGAATTCAGAGCAAACAAATCTTCATTCTTCCGGTACTTACCTTTTCACTTTGTTTCTCTCCCTATGACCTCGCATCTTACTTTTACTGGTTCCCACTTCCAAAGAGGTACGTATAGTGGTTCCATCTCTAAATCCCTTCACAGAGCTTTTCCAGACCACCTTCGTGGGCTGTCTCCCAGAACAGATGTTTCTTATCTCAAGATGCAAGCAGCTTGGTAGAGTACCATCCCAGGAACACAGGACAGTGTTTGAAGCCTCTGTGTGGAGTCAGTGGTAGTAGCAACAGCAGCAAAAGGAGCTGGGCTGCATCTCCTATGGTTTTGATGAATAATAGGAGTGGTGTGTCACCTCAGCCCCCAACCAGCAGTGGCCCTGCTCCAGAGTTACAAACCAGTTTGTGAAAATTTCTCTCCTTGACACCTCTTCTGAAACAGATCTTTCTTGACATCCACTTTCTTCCCTCCTCTTTGCCTTCTTCACCATGTGAATTGGACTGATGTATCCATCAGTCTGATACATAGGATAGGCTGATAGTGTAAAGCAGCCTTTGCTGAAATAAGGGGTAGATTGAGGTGTAAAACCTGGTGTCAAGATCATATTTCTTCCTGTGTGCTTTGGAGCTTCTGACTTTTCTCCACTTGGTGATGAATGGCAGGAGAGGGGAAAAGGAGATGTAGAAAGCCCCCCTGCTTTCATTAGGGGAAGAATGCTTAGTGTACAGTGAATTTGTCATATTTCAAACTCATTCTGGAACACGTTTGCCAAGATTTCAGAGCTATAGGCCCATAAGTCAAATACCTTGCAAAATAGGTGCCATTATTCTCCCATTTTTCACCTGAGCTTGTAGGTAGCCCCATATATCTTTGGGTCACTCTGCAGCACAGATTTCTTCCATGTTATGTTCTGTTCCCTCATCTCACTTAAACTCCAGCAGGGAGATGATGTATGAATTAATGTATTTCACCACAACAACCACTCCCAGAGCCTGGCAATGGTGCTCCAACAAAAGCTGTGTCACAGATACAGCATGTCAAGAGATGTCATCAGAATTTATTCTGGTTGTACCCAGAGGCTCCCATGGGCAGCACAACTGCTTCGTCACAGCAGACACATCAGCATCTATCATGTTAGATGCATGGCTCACACCCTGCCATTGCTCCAGTGTTCAAGTGCTTCACAGCATGCCTCTCCCCCTGTAGCCATACTCAGAATAAGAGAAATGTTCTTACTTCTGTTTTGTGGTGGAAGAACTGAGGCACTACTGGGCTAGTTCACTTACCCAGAGGACTCTTTTTGAGGATTAAGGATGACTAGGAAGAGAAGGGATCCACCTGACAAACAGTGATGAAGAAAAAGCAGAGGCTGATTTCCTTTTTTCACCTGTCTTTAATAGTACTGTTAGACCTTGGGATGTCCGGTCCTCTGAGTTGGAAGACCATGGCTGCAGGAATAGTGATATCAGGAAACATTTCTTTACTGAGAGGGTAAAACATTGAAACAGGCTTCCCAGAAAGGTGGTCAGTACTCCATGGATCCTTATGGATTAAAAGATGGCTGCAGCATGATGATTAGAAGCCTAGGCAGAGAGGACAATCCAATATGTATCCACAGCTGTGGCAGGAACTTGCAGAGGTTCTTTATTCCTTGTAGCACAGACCCTTATGGAGAAATCTTCCCATCACCATATAGTTAAGGACATGCATATGTCCCTAGAAGCTGTATTTGATAATGAGTTTTCCAAGTGATGGTAGCAATGTGGAGAAAGGTTACTAGCACTTATCTTCTCTCCTTTTGTAGAAGATAATGAAGTGCCCATAAAACCCCAAGTGCTTCAGTTTGGTTTTTTCCCCTCTCAAATGGAGAATGATGACCTTCGCCATGCGCTGTTGAGCATGGCTAAACTGCTGCTTGTTGTTATGGCAATCGTGGGAGCAGTCAGCTGTCTGCAGAGAGTGGGAAAGTGAGGAGAGGAAGGGAAAATCACCTGAAGGAGGAACTTGAGGTTGGCAATGGAAGATAGACAGCAGGGGATGCAAGTAAGCACCCTCAGTGCCAACATCATATGGCAAGAAAACAAAACTCTCTAGTCCTGTCTGGAGTTTACAGTAGAGCTCTGACGGAGGTAAAAGTCCTGCAAATCACCATCTAGAGCACTCTTGTAGGAGTGCTGCAGGGGCAGGTGGGGTCATCCCATTCCTGCTGGAGGTGCCTTAGGCACTTGCACAGGGACAGCCCTCAGTAATGAGCAAAGAGGACAATGTGGTTACTTATTTACACGCCTATAACTTCTCCTCCTCTTTAATGCACATAGGATGCTGGCCTTCGTTTGGAAATGTTCCCCAGAAAGGGCTGCCTATAGTCTCAGCACTAAAAGCTGGTAATTAACAATATTTCCCATCCTTCACCCAAACTAATCCTGGGAAAGAGAAACTGGCATAATAAAGAAACGGCTAGAGAAAGCACAATTGCAAATAAGTTAAGGATTTTATGTGAGAATAAGAAACTTTTATTAACATATACAAAAGAAGTTCATTAAAATGAGGCAGTAGGAAATAACAGGCCAATGTTTTAGGTCTTTCTAACTCTGTCTTTCCCCATTCAATTAAAACCTGTAGCAGACACTAAAAGAAGTTCTTTTTTTCTTTCAGATGAGTATTCACTGCTATATTTTTCTATTCTGTGATAGTTCATGAGCACCCGCGTTAACTACCACACTTATTTTAGCTTTGTCCAGTAGTTAAAGAAATTAAAGTTGTATGTATGGTCACATTCAGTAATTTGCTAGATGTACGTGTCTGGTAGAGAAATTTCGGCAGTTAACAGGTGGTTTCAGTTTAGTGTCTCTAGAAATTTCAGTCTCCTAGAGAAACAACACAATTTTTGCTAGGGAGGGTAACAGTGACATGAAAAGATAGCTCAAGACTTTGCCTCTTGACTGTTATCTGTTAAATATACCTGGAGCTAACAAACTCATCTTTTATCAGAGTCTTGAATGACAGATTAAATCCATCCCTGGTTTGTTTGATAGTGTAGGCCCAGTACTTTGCCACACAAAAGCAAAGTCAAGGAGGGTGGCTTAGCGTCCTGTCACTAGGCATAGCACGAAGCACATGCTTCCACTGCAACTCAAGTGTTCTTGGTCGTGACAACAAAGCCCAACTTAGCGCTGGAGCTGGGCAAAAGTTTTTTTTGGGAATGGCACCGTGACCCTGTGCCTTAGACTACATTCAACAACTCCTTGGAGTGGACTTGGCCAAGCTGTCATGGGCAAAGAACAAAGACTGAAATGTGCCTAAGTCAACCTGGCCACAGCTCTCCCTCTGCTTTCCCATGTGGTGGTCTGTAAGTCTTGATACTATTTTACTTTTGCTAGCTTGGTAGTATGTCACTTCTTGTATTGACTCCCCAGGGCACTTTCATGCCAGGAACTCAGATGGGGATAGGCGGGTACAAGCATGTTTTAGCCAGACTCTCCCTTTGCTATCATTTGTAAATGCAGTGCCAGTGTGGAGTGTATGCAGGAGCCACTTTTGCCAACACACACTTTCTGGGTCTTCCCTATTGAAGGCTTAAAGGGAAGGACTGAAAATGTGCTCTGGAATACTGGATGTGTTTCTTGACTTCAAAAAAGGCCATAATCATCACTCAGACATAAGAGTCTGAGGAGCACTTTGCTAGGGCCATCATACCCAAAATTGGCTGCCTAAAGTCAAGCTTCTCAGAGAGTGCTTAGGCATCTAAAAAAAGATCCTTTTTCTTGAAAATGTAGAATATCTAACTTGATGTTTTCCCAAACCAGGCATCAGAATGAAAAATCAGTGTTGAAGTAATACCGTGGTTTGTAAAGCTCTCTTACAGGCAGAGGTGAAAAAATAAATTGAGGTTAACAAGTCAAGTCAGGAAAGTGGAGAGGCAGGAAATTAAATCTTACTGTTCTCAGCACTTATTTGGAGAAAAAAAAAATTAATAGCATTTTGTTTTGTAGCAAACATTTTTCATAATGGTTCCTAGCAAATATCAGCCACAGATCTTTGCTTCATCAGAAAGCTGGCAAGCAGCAAGACAAAGAGCACAGATGGGAATGCAGAAATGGAAAAATAAGCAAGTATTCTGGCTTGTATCTTAAGTATGTATAAGGTAATACCCTGGTATCTAATTATAGGCTGTGCAGGAAGTAACAACTGTAGTTAAGGTTTCTTGACATACTTATCTGCATGTCTTCTATTGCTTTCAACATCAACAGATTGTTTTAGCTGCTGTTTTCCATGGTGGGTATCTGCCTCTGAATATACTCCAGACAGAATCAGCCCGACTATTTCAACTGTTCTGCAGAAAAACAGTAGGGAAGGCTATCCTGGAACTCAAATTTACCCATCCTAAAGAAATATTTGTAGCTTTTGTTTGCAATATGCATTTAAAGATATACCTCTGTAAAGCTATATATTATTGTTGACACCCACAATTATTGAAACGGTCTTGCTTTTGATTACAGTTTAATACTAAAAGAGAGCTCCCAGCATAATCATGGTCCAGACACATGATCCCTGTTAGTGCCAAGGAGAGACCCCATTTTAGTGCCTGTCAAGAAGCCAAGGACAGAGCCATAGAGTCCCATCCCATAGTCTGGCTTCCTCCTGGCTTGAGGTGGGAGACAGTCGATGAGCTCAGCTCTCACACTGGCACCACCTAGATCTCCATCCTCTTGCTCTGACTGCACTGTGATCCTGCACTTGCTGACCAAAATGGATTTCACTGCTGTGCTCCTTACAGGCTCTAGTATGGGGGCCAGTCTGATTTGAAGCACACCAAACTGTAGCTGTAGTATTAGTCTGATAGTTCATCAATCTGGGAGAGTGCTTCTAGTGCAGTATCTGCCAAGGATGCTGAAAAGAAAAGAAAAAGCTATGTTCATAGTTACAGGTGAGGAAATTCCAATTATTTTATATTCCTTACATAAATATCACTACAGGATGAAAATTGTCCTTGGAGAGACAGTATAAACAGTAAGGGAGCTGCTTTCTTCTTTATGTGAAGAGTAAAGGCCAGAGCAGCTATGCTCACAGCTAACTATACAAAATACCAGTGCCACAAAAGTGTAAACCACTGATAAGGAAAAAGTGACAAGAACACTCAGGGACACATGCAAAACCAGTTCAGCCCTGTTCTGGGAGGCAAAATGAGGCAAACGCCTACAAGGAAACTCTTAACCCTTGTTCAGGCTCAAGCATTACTGCAAGAGGCTGGACATTGTTGTCCTTGGATGATATGAAAACATCACAAGCAAACAAATAGTGTGAAAACTTATTATTTCCAGTATTGGGCAATAATAATTATGGAGCAATATGTTTCCTTTTTAAGAAGGCCTTTAGGTAAAATATCCACAGCTATAAAAGCAAATGCAATGGGAACTAATAGGACTGTTGTGTGGAACATTCTGGATGGCAGAAAAAAAGTTAGTAGAGATAGAGAGGGGAATAACCACAGTTTTTAAAGCACTGGGTATTTTTCATTACAAAATTTAAGATAAGGTCCACTTTATCCTGATGGACAATAGCCTGATGGAGCTGGTTTTTGGCTTATGATAACCAGAGTCCCCCAAAAAGTGATTGAGCCTCCAGACAGTTGCCAGCCAACCCCACTTCACAGGGCTTTCAGTGTTAGACCACCTTACCCTTTGGAAACGAACAGAAGAGATGGCAATAGATGCTTTGCCCATTATCTGACTGAGCACAAACAGATCACTCCTGAGTGATCCTAAATAATACCTGTGGACAGTGTTTTGTTAAAGCAAAACTGTCTGTGGTGACATGACAATGGGCATCTTCTGACCAAAGCGCCTGAGACTTCAACCAGCATCACCTGGTACCCACCAAGTCCTGAGAAATGAAAGGGTGGCATCATCCTGGCTCATCCATGGGGAACTGAGGCCCAGGCAATTTCTGATCAAAAAGATCTGTTTGTTTGGGTGCTGTGTTTTTACCTGTGAGGATGCAGTGTTCTGGTTTCAGTTTGTTTTGGGGTGGGGTTTTTTCCTGACTGTGGAGCTTAAGGCTGCATTATAGGCTCAAAACACAGATATCAGTGTCTGGCACATACAGAAAAAAGACAATTTTTTTTTGCCCAGTTTCACTACAAATGCAGATTTCTGACAGGCTAAAATTTCATCTCAGCAACATTGTTATCCAGGAAGATTTAATAATCCCTCCTTACCTTTGAGCCCTGTTTTGCTGGAGGGCCCATTTTTCTGGTCAGGGCGGAACTATCTCAATATATACATTCAAAGCAATTTTGCATTACCCGTCCCCCCAGTACTGGCCACAGAGAAACCCTTCCACATGTTATGGTTTTGTCCTGGGGTACCCAGATGTAAGTCCACTGTACCGTCTATTTTCAGGGTCAATACTCCTCTCTCTCTAGTTTTGCAGTGGTGGAACTCTGCTGACAACACAAGTTTACTCCAGATTTCCAGTGTGAGTGGGGACCTCAGCCATGTTTGAGAGCCCCAGCCCACCTAACAGTGGTGTGACATGGACGAGTTTTCTGGCTTTCTCCTGCTGTCCCAGGAGGCAGGAACAAGCCCAATCAGTAATCTCTTTGCAGATGCTGTGGCTTCTCCTCACTGCTCTTCCACACTGCAGGACCCTCCTGGCCACAAAGGTGGCTAAGATGCTTTTTCTAATCAGTGTTTCTCATCAAGCTGAATATCACAATCCTGCCATTCCCAGGACACACCACCTTTCTCTAGCCAACAAACTAGTTTGCCAGCTCCCTATTGCTTCATTACATCCAAGTAGATTCTCCAAAACATCTTTTTTCCTCTTCACTACTTGCCCTCCCTCTTAAGGAAAATAATGAAGTTATCTGACAATAGCTACAATAAAAAGCTTGCTGTAATTACTATATATGGGTATTAGGCCAAATGCAACCCTGGCAAACTTGTATTGAAATTAATGCAGTTGAGCTAAAGATGCATTTTTCCCTTTTCCTTCATTTCCCTGCCAGCAACCATTGTATGATAAACTTTGGTACATGGAAGGTGAAACAAAAGGGTATCAGGAAAAAACAAAGTGGTTTCGTCATCTGAGGAACAGGTTATTGTTTGGGAGTGCAAAGACCTACATACGCCTAAACATTTTATTTCAATGCACAGTCCTGTCTGACCTCTGAGCTTTCTTGAAAAGGAAACAAAAGCTAAACACAAAGCACCACAAAAGTGAAATAAAAGAGAAATATTTGATGAACCCGTATTCTATCACTTTGCACTGAGGTCCTTTGCGGTGTTGCCTTTTATTAATTCTTAGAGATACTCCATCTGTGTCATAACCGGACCACACAGAAAGCACCAGTTAATAATGTTACCACTACTACTATCACAGCTCTTTCATAGTCTTTTTTTATTTATAGCTCCTATGATGTTTGGCTAGAGGGCCAGAGAGATTATTATCATGAGGGATAATAATGAAGATAGAAAGCCATCCCTGCTTTGGAGGCTATCCACAACTTCATGCTCCCCTTGGCTGATGTGTTGACAGCTGCAGCCCAGCAGATCTGGTTTCAGTTAGGGTATGGTAATGCAGCTTTAAAATACTTTCTTTCTAAAAGCTGAGTGTTTTCTACTCCTTTAAGAAGCCCAATGAGTCCTTGGGTAAGTGCTACCTCCTGTGTCACAACTTCATTAGCCATTTTGTTTAGGCTGGGTGAGAAGTAATTTGGGCTGCAAAGGCTTGAAGGATATAAAGCTTTTTGGAACCTGCAGTAGTTTCTATGCAATAAGGTGGGTGATTACAGGCCTATGACAAAGGAGTTAACCTTGTCCATATCCAAATTCATTGGACATCCAAACTGATACCTTTGTTTTTGAAACTTGTCCCAAGAGAATAAGCCCTCAATGTTGTTCCTGCAATGGGATTTTCCCAATTAGAAACCAATCGCTGCCCAGCATCACTGATCCCAGCTTTGCCTGTGCTGTATTGCCTGGGCAATCAATCACCTGACTCACACTGGTGGGTGTGGTGGATGTCTCTTAAGGTCTAGGAGGGACCTCCTACCTCATTTGATTAGAGGTTATGTCAGTTTAGCAAAAGGTGTGAAGGATCTTACAGTGTTGTGAGAAGTTATGAGGCTTTTGGGGGAGGACTGATGTGGTGTTCAGACATATGTGTCAAAAACTGAACAAATGGCTAATGAGGGGCTTTGACCTAAAGGAAGTTTCCAGGGAAGCTGCCTTGTTGGGTGTCTTCTTGGAGACGGTAGAGATGAAGTGAACTTGAAGGATGGACATCATGATATGTTTGTGGAAGGTAAGAAAGACTGAGAAATTACACTGTGCCATATAGCTATGGTAAATGGTGTGCATGGACTGCTAGCCAAAAGCTAGTGAGGGTAGCTCATTACTCTTTTCCTGAACATAGAAAAATACCATTCACCATGGGACAAGAATGAATCTTTGTGTGTTATCATGGAATAACTGAAGGTCATTAAGTTCACAGCATACTTATCTCCTAATAACTTGAGTGCATGTGACTAAAGATAGTATGCAAATGCCAAATCCTAGGCATGATCTGTTTCTTAGTTTGTGGTAGTGTCTGCTTTTTTTGGCTTTCCTAAAGAGGGATAGCAAGAGGAATTCAAATAGCTGTAAAAGGTGAGGGAAGGTAGGCTTTAAAATAACTGTAGGAGTCTTATTGTCCTCATACTGACTTTTGCATTAGATGGCCATATTATTAAAATAGAGATGCCCCCTTCGGCAAAGGAATCTGGTTTTGGGGGTCAGGCTTTGGTATAAGGACCTTACTTTTTACAAGTTCTTGTCTTGACAAGGGAGATGTTTGGTCTGGGATCACTATTTGTGGCACTAGAAGCCTGAATGTTCCTGGGCAGCAATCAGGGATAATACCCCTGTGCTGTGCTCCCAGCAAGGGTTGTTGTGCACTAACGCTCAGTTCAGCCTTTGTATGCAGCTTAGGCTAGAGCCTGTCCATGGCTGGTGACCAGTTGCTTGTAATACCTGTTTCTGCAGGGTTGCCCTGCCTACTCTTTGTTAGGTTTCTTTTCCTTGCCTGGAAGGGGGTAGAGGGTGCGCACTTGGAATATAGCACAAAGTGTTTCTGTAAGTCTCAGAAACTCATGAAGTTCTTTTTCTGGGTTTTCTAGTTTTTTACAGGCACCACTAGAGGGCCTCCTGGTCGCTATTGTTGGGAAAATAGTGATGCCCATCCAGGAAAAGGGAAAGCAGCACAGAAGGCGGGGGGAGGGAGGGAGGGTTGCTGGGCTGCGCAGCTAATGGGGGAGCGGGATGGCCCAGGCCCGCCTGCGGATGCGTGTGCTGTCCCGCAGAAAGGCCAGTGAAAGTGGGTTTGTTTTCTTCTGTAAAAGACTCTGACCTATGGGAGCATTAACATCTGTATAATGTGAGCTCCCTCCCAATAAGAAAAGCTGATTTAAGGGGGAGAGATAATTTTGATTCTGCATGTGCCAGTTTCTTTCCTTTCAGCATAGAAAGAAACTCAGTAGCTTACGCTTGCAAGAAGTCCATGCAATTAATGGATTGCAGGTGTAGAAGTAATGCCTGTGGCCTGTGAGCTGAAGGATTTATATTATTCAATTAATAAGCCAAGTCTGGATGAAAAATATCTAAAAGGGCTGCGGTTCAGATATGTTTGAAGTAGCAATATTAGGTAAAACAAAGCAAGCAAACATTAGGAGTAATCTCTCCATCGGGGGGGTGGATTAATTGACTTCTAAGCATCTGAAAATCATCATACATATTTTTAAATATTAAAATTACATGTTTATTTCCTGCACTGATATCTTCATTTGTCATATTTTTATTCTTGTGTATTGTCAGAAATTCATCTCTAAGAGACAGTTCTGAAATGCTTAGGGCTAGATTCTGGCTGGTGTCAGTCTGGGGTTACCCTTGTCAATGAGTTTACCCAAGGGCTATGAATAAAGTTAGAGTGGTGTGTGTCACTTGCCAGAATGACAAGTACATCTGCAAAACATAAATATTCGACCAGGTTCTCACTGCGCATGGGTTCAGCTCTATTCTTGAACTAGACTTGTTTTTACCTCTCCCTTTTCCTTTTACTCCAGTGCTTACTCTTCTGCTATTGTAACCATACCACTAAAATCAGCATGCTTTCTGCTAGGGGATGAAAGCCTCAGTTCCAAGACACGTCATCCTCTGCCACTGTGTTTCGATGCTGTGGTTTATGCCAAGGCTAGTGGGGAGGAGAAGCCAGGTCTACAAGCCCTTGAGGGAAGGGTGTGCGCTTTCCTGTGGTACACATGCAAAGACAGGATGTTGCTATGTTTAGCTTGGGTTCCTCTTGGCAGTAAAACATTTTCCATAAAGTATCTTCCATAAATGCCAGGTGGGTCTTTGAAATCCCATCCAAAATACTATGATTCCAATAAAAAGCACAGTCAAAAATCAAGACACTGTGTAGCATGCTGGGAACATATGATGGGAAAACACATAAAGCTTTGAAAATCAATTGGTTTGAGTAGTAAAAGACAATCCTGCAATTAACAAGTCAGCAAAATGACAACCTCTAAAAAAGTAATGCTGCCACCCCTTAAGTCCCTGAGCACCTTTCATCAGTTTATGGTGCCTACATTTCAAAAAGGATAATTGATGGTGGGAGAGGTCTCAAAAGGTTTAGAAAATATTTACAAGGCTAATTCAGGAAAATGTGTATAGCAAAATTCGTGGTTAGTTTGCTTATATGAAAGATTATTAATGTGCTATAGGAGTCTACAAAGCGCTGAGACTACTGCTAGGTGGCTCTCTAACCCAAGAGAAAATTCTGATACACAGTGGTTGACACCTGCAGTGAGGCAAAGTGGCTAAAAACTGAATTCCAACTCCCAGCAGTGAGGATAATTGGTTAATGGGATGACTAATTGCAGGGGGAGCATGAGAACTCTATGACTTGAATCCTGATTAGAAACCGGGCACTCATTTTCAAAATGCTTTGTAGCCCAAAGATGGGTTCTGGGCTTGATGCAGAAATTTCAAACGAAGTTTTAGGTCTGCTCTGTAGAGGGCGAACTTCAATCTCTGAAGTAAAGCGATTATAGAAGAACAACCTCTGAGCTGGTAAGAAGTATGGTTGTGTAGACTGTAAGTTACACCGGTGAGGCTGAGATCAGATAAATGAGCTTTGCACAGTGACAGCAGTCACTAGAAAGCATGTGGACATGGGAGTTCACTGAAGGTGAGTAATGCAGAGGAGGCAGCACAAAACTGCTATGCCATGTTGGTTTTGTGCTAGCATACGCTTGCTGCAAGGGGTCAGCCTCGGGTGCCCAATGTGGATTACAGGGCTGCACTCTCTCTGGCTCTATCCTTTCATGGAACATGAAGTACTAAAAGGAACTGCTGTCATCTGTGGTCTTTACTTACAGCTTGGTACTCTTCTCTCTCCTTTGTGGTGGCAAGTATCATCTTTTATCAAGTATTGCAGGTTTGGGATACCTATCTATGGTAGGACACTTACCTTTTTCCATGTACCTCAAGGGCTGTGTTGATGCTCAGTCCTATCTGACTGTCATCAGTGGTCTGTTTTCTTCCACACTTCCTTCCTTTTTGAGTTCAGAGCCTCTTGCTTGCCTCAGGTGCATATTTGTAGTGAGTTTGCACGCCTATAAATAGATGTAGTGGCATAGCCCAGAGAGGCTGTATTGGATTGCAAATAAAGGCTTTGTTGTATAGCTGCTTTCTTTGGACCAGAAAGGCAGTGTTTCTCATGTCAAGCTGTTCTGGTGTCTGGAAAAATCAGATGGAGCAAAAGGGAACCTTCTCAATGCCACTTTGATGGACATCTGAGGTTTCCCGAAATGCTGACTTCTCAGCTATGCTGATAGCACTTCCAAGCATCTCTTCTCCATCTGCAGAACAGGGCTCAGTCTGGCTTGCTCAAAGACACTTGCCACGTCTCTCCATCCCATTCTCTGTTTCACTTCTTGTGGCTAAACGAGACAACTTTTTTAGGGAAATTTGGAGTCTAGTAATGCATCCCAGTAGGATGTTACTCTGAAGAACACCAGGTTCAGAGAAGAATGGACTTTGAAAGATGCAGATCCTACTTTCAGTTAACTCTGTAGCTCTGCTCTGTAGTTATAAGCAAGAGACACAATGCCAAAGCATACTTCAAAATTTGTACTTACAAAATGGCCTGTGAGGAATTTCACTTGCAAGTGTACTACCTTGATTGCCCTCTGTGTGTCTTTCAGGGACCTGAGCAGCTCCTCCAGCTGTTGATGGCCAGAGGAGCACAACTGTTAGTGTTCCTTGAGAGACATAGCAAAGAGATACAGCTGTCTGCTGAAGCTGCTCTGAAGACTAGCTGGGGTCTTTGGATAAAAGGAGATTCTCTGGCCCTTCAGCCAAGCAGAAGTGAGCACAAAAGCTCTGTTGTGATGCAGTAACCACTATGTTAAATGGATTTTCTTGCTACTGCTGTGGGCTGCAGGATAACAGAGACAATGATCAGACACCTGAGATAGAAGCTTCACTGCTTCTTCCTGCTGGTGGTTGAAAATTTACCTTGATGTTTCTAAGCCTCTGTAGCTTTTAGATGATGTAAGCCTTATCTACTCACTCACAGAAGCACTGAGTGGATTTTCGTATTTAAATCTCACACACTGTTCATTGAGTTTATGAACAAGCCCAGTTTCTGAACCATTTGTAGACTTCATCCATCTGCAAAAACGCCTCATCGCAGAGGCTCTGCTCGCTCCATGGTATATGAATAATGCAGAAGAATTGCTCTGTTGAAGCTGGCTTCATTGTCAGTTTAAGCTGAACATGAATAATTGAACACATTTTCTTTGCAGGGACAAGAACAGCTGCCATCTATACTGTTTAACCCCATTTGCCTTCTCACGTTTCTCCTTCTACTTGCTAAAGCCCCTGTGTTTAGCCATGCCATATAGGAATGCATCAAATTCACTTGGGGTTTTTCACTTGCTCAAAGTTCTCTCACAAATAATCTGCTGTGCTCATTAAGCAGGCCAAAACAAGGGCTAGTTACAATTATTTGTCTTCAGCCTTAACTCTATGGCTGCTGGCTCCCTGCAGGACTCTACTGGAACTTCAACAGCAGGGTGCTGGGCAGCTAGTGCCTTCACAAAGCTAAACCTTCAGCAGTGAGGAATATCATTAAGACATGTCAAGAGATTAAATATTTAAGCAGTTGGTATGGAAACTATAGAATTAATATCCTGCCAGTTAAGCCTTCAAAGCTATAACTGACTTCCCCACAGAGTCTGGGCACGGTTAGTCCCATTAGATGAGGGGAAGGAAACCCGTGATGTCTTTTTCCTGTATATTTTTAAATGGAACATGTAGCTTTGAAATCATGGGAGCTGCCCTGCCAATCTGAACTTGCCTGTCCATTGGGAAATTCAGTGTTTATAATTATCTACTTTCAAACAAAGTTGTTTATTCATGGAAAGCATGTGTAGCAGATATTCTAATTAGATGTGAGGTCTATGATGGGGAAACCTGAAGGGAGTGATTTTTTTTCCTGAAGCCTGATATGGGAGTGTTAGGAAATCATGAAAAGGACCAGTAAAATGTTCGTTCTAAGAACAGTGAAAAAGCATTTAGAGTATCATAAAACTTCACGCCTTCAAAATGCTCTTACTTGTGATTGCTCAATTATATTCCTTTGATGTAGTCATTTCACACGTATACTTGTAAATGTTATATATTAAAGTGTCTGTAACCTTGGGAGTATGCTATGCATTATAATGAACGTATCTTAAGATGTGTCTGTATTTCCTAGCTTTTTTCCTTAGAAATCTTGTTCCTTCTTGGTTAGTAAGTACCTCTACATGCTGTTTCTCAGGCAAATTTCCTCATACTTGTTTGGTTTTTTTTTTAACAAGCCAGCACTGACATTTTCTACTTCCAATACATTTCCCTTCATGATAGAGGCTTTGTCCAGCAAGAAATGTACTACATTATTAATGAGTGGATAAGAAATTCATAAAACAAATATGATTTGAGTAATAAAAGCTGTACTTAACGATAGAGCTGTTCTGCATGTTATATGTGCTGACTGAATTACACTCTATTTTTCACATACTTTAAGCGATGGAGTCTGATAAGCAAGTAGCTGTTACAGCTATTTAAGCTGTCTCTGAAAGCAGTTTTCTTGATGGGAGCGAAAGAAGCTGGGTGTTGGAGAGTCTTTATCCTTCCAGAAATACACTTCTAGAAATAAAATGTTTCATATTTTACATGATGAAATTGTATGGATTCTGTGGAACTGCTGGCTTATGGCAGGGATAGAGTGTTCTGTGGTGTTATGGGAAGCAGAAAAACAGAGTTCTGTGCAACTGGCTGTATGGTGGCTGTTGGAGGAAAGCTGTAATGACTCACAACCTACATGATTTTTGTGTCTTATGGTACTCTTCAGAATTGCAGAGTTATTTGCCAAAACTTCCTTTCCCTGCAGCTGTTAAGTTGGCTCTCACCTTTTGACTTCCAAACTGGATGTATTTTAGCGATGTCATGGCTTTGACCCTGTGAAATTAGTAGTAAAGCATGAGATTTCTGCTTTAAGAAAAAAATAAAATCTGAACTGCTGAGCAAATGTGCTTCAGAATAAGAACTAGGAGACAGAAGCAGGCAACTTGGGATAATCTGGGACCCAGTCACCGTTACTGCACCAAAATAACTGGGGATTGAACCTTCTGCATTTGATAACCTGTGTCTTGCCAGTAGTCTGGCCATGGTGAATAGGGGTACTGCTGAATTACCTGGTCTTTTCCAAGGTCGGCTCCAATCAATGCAGAAAATACCCTGTGTGTTATTTTCACTTTATGCTGAACAGGGCTCTGGTGAGAAGGCCCAAGTACTCAGATCCCTTCCCAGGAGGTTTCAAAGGACTGTGGCTCCTACTAGTAACATTCTTGAGAGGAATCTGGAAAAGGCTCGCTTTCCCAGCCCTCTTGCCACAGAAAGATTTTATTTCTTTTCCAATGAGAAAGCATCAGAAAACCCTTGAAATCTGATTAAGTTATTAATTAAACATACTGGTTTAAAGCATTTTTATTAATAGAAAAAAAGACATCTGCCCAAAGCCTTTTCTGTGCAGATGTCTTTGCTTTATCTTGGCTTAAAATCCAGCTAGTTTCAAGCAGCCCATTTACTGAAAGCACTAAATTAGCTGAGCAGAAGGCACTTAGGAAATTAGTGAGGGAATAAAACTTAAACATGAGCACTTCGATCCTAACTTCTAAATAGTAAACAACCCTGAAGAGACCAGTGCAACCTGCCTCTTCAGCAGCTGTGCCAGGGAGGTGGAGAGATAAGAGTAATTCAGCTGGGCATGTTGCAGGTCCAAAAGTGATCTGCAGCCCATACAGCCTGAGGTTATTGCTGAAGGTCTCTTTTTTTTAAGTGTTGGTAGGCGATGCAGAAATGCATTTTTACTGGCCTTCAGGATGTGCTCCAGTTGTTACTTTCTAGTCAGTAAGTTGGTGGGAAGTGAATGAAGCAGCAGAAGTCATCTTGCGTAATATAAACCAATGGACTCCCAAAGCACGAGAGAAGTAATTAGCTGCAACAAATGTCTGTGTTTTCATGACATGCAGCAGCTCCTTCCTCACAGCAGCAGCAAACTCTGACTATCATGGTGTCGGTAGGAAGGAAGCAGCTCTGTGAATTCTGCTCAGTGCTATTTTAATGAGGTGCAGCTCAGTAGTGTGGTGCAGGCCTTCAATCATAGTGAAAGGCAAGAAATTCCCTGTAGGCAAGCTGGAAGAGCTTGGCTCTGACAACAACTTACTTCCAGCTAGGTGATTAATTTTCTGTGATGGGTTCTATGGAGACAAATGAACCAAAATGAGTAAACATATATTGCCTGTTTGGCAACACATTTATCATTAGTTGTGATTTCCACTGCAAACACAATGAAAGGCTAGAATCTGCTTTCAAATGCACTCCTCTTTCCCTGACTGACACTATTCAGTGGAGCTAAAGTATCTTGTCCAAGGCGGGGAGAGAGGAGTTATCAATTTCCTTCTTGTCATTCTTTTTGAAAGTGAGGTACAGAAAGATCAGAATTCCTCTTGATAGTGATATTTAAATAGTTGCTTTGGTTAAAGTATGTAAGTTGTCCATTTGTAGATGCTTTGTCTGGGTGCATCTGTAGAACACTAATCTCTTCTGCTCTCTGTTCTAATAGCATCCCTGGATGTAGGTATACTTTTCTTCCCCTTCCCAGCAAGACCTAGTCTCCACATACCCCATTCCTCCCTGGCTAGCTTTACTCTGGTATACATTAAATAAGCAGCGGCTCTGTGCCCATTCTGCTATCCTGGCATATTTGCCAGACTCTTCCAGCCTAGCCTGTCCCACCAGCGGTAGGCAAAATGCACTCACCTGCAAATAGTGTTGGAAAACGTGGTATTGCATGACATATGGTACTCATCCTTGCCATCAATAATTAATATTTGTATTCCTATAGTACTAAAATACCACCCAGACCAGTAAACATGCAGTCAATGTGACAGTGTTAGCTGAAGAGAGGAGCCAATGCACCTCTGGCCTCCAAGGGTGAAGCTTAGGTGGCTCCAGAACCTAACTGCCCAAAGCCTTAGTTGTATCCCAAAGTCTGTCACTGTAGAGTGCAAACAAAAAGACACTTCTCAGGCATGCAGATGTGTCCTGCTGGGCTGAGAGGGGTTCTCAGTGCTTGAAGATGTATACTTCAGGTGAGAAGGCTGGTGTTTGGTTTCTCCTTCAGAAGCTCAGTGTGAGAGCAGATGAAGGGGAAAAGTAGAGGACATTGAGAATCTGACCACTTTTGCACATACCCTCTGACAAGAGAAAGTAATTTAATTCCTCATAGCAATTGACTTAGGGCAGGATTCAGTCTTTCAAACTGGTACCCTGTCTTTATCCACAGAGTCCCTTAGAATGCACTAATGCTCTCTTTTCTTCAGTTTCTTCCTCATTAACAACAATATCAAATATATGCTGAAAGATTTCCGCCTTCTGTCATCTTTCAGAATAATAACAGAGGCTTAGAAAATATTGAGTGAAAATACAGAAAATATTCCAGCCTTCACCCTGCAGGAGTAATTGTCTAGTCGGTGGAATTGATTTTTCCATTTAAAATTGAAACGTCGCCAACTTCCTTCAGGCTCTTTGCAATTTAAATTTATATATATGTGTGTATGTGTTTGTGCACCCCCACATGAGCTCTATTTTTCTGTTTTCTGGCCAGCTTACTATTGACGTTTCTGCAAAGATAATATTAGTCTCTCTACATATAGCTCTGATATGGAACACTAACACACTCTGCTGTGATAGCAGCTTTGTTTCCCCTCTCAGGGAAGGTAAAAATGCGTTTGCCTAAATTCAGAATTCAATGTGTATTTTATTAGATCTCCATCTGACACAAAATTCCTAAAGGTTTTTTATATGCAACTGTTGCTAATCTTCTGTAAAAGTCTGGCAAATGCATGGATATGGAGATCTTTTCAAACTCTCCCTGATTATGGCACAAAAACCCCCAAAAAACCAAACAAACAACAAAACAACAAAAAAACCCACAAACACAAACAAACAAAGCAAACCAAAACAAAAAAAAACAACCCAAAAAACCCACCAAAAAAATTCCCTAAAGTCTGAGCCTTCTTAAAGATATGCACATCAGCATCATTACCTGTTTTCCTGAACAATATAAATGTCTTCACTGGTGGTGGGCCCAGCAGTACATGTAGCTCTTCTCAAGTGTGGTGAAGTCCTTATGTGAATGCCAGAGTGAGTGCCCAGACTAGCTGTTCTGATGAAACCCAAACCTCCACTCTAGATATTAGCTAAGCAGTCAGTACGTCTTGCAAAGTGAGTTACAGTAAACTGCCATGGAACTGAAGGTTACAGTAAACTGCCATGGAACTGAAGGCATTTGTCAGATCTCTGATCCCATTTGCTTAATTATACTATTTGAACATATTGCTTTGCAAGTTAATAGAAAGGCATGTAGTCTGAAAGCAGTTCTTGAGACAAGTTACATCCTTTAGAAGTAATTTGGACTGAAATTTTCTGCTTCAGTAGATGCCAGCTTGTTGTGATATGTTACGGTACATAATGAGGAGGCTATTCTTGTGGCTTGACTGGTGGGGTCCCTTTAGCAAGCACCTTCATTGAATGTCTTTCTGTCTTCATAATTATCTTCATTACTCTGTTCCAGAGCTTAAAACGTTTGTTTCAGACTGCGCATCACTCATTCTATGCCACTTCTTAAGTATGTGAATTGGTACTTGTGCTGGAAGGTTAATCGTTCCTCTCAAGTGAATAAACAGGTTTATAAACAAAACAACTGCAGCTTTGGTTTTCCTGAAACATGCTATTGATCTTCAATATTGATTATTGTTATAAGATTGAGATACCTAGGAAATTCTAGAGCATTTCCGTGTTCTCTTTACCTATTCTCCTGAGAATTCATTGAGTCTCATGCCCTTTTATGATTTAGATGTCTCCTATCCACTGAGTTTATCATATTAGTTGCTTTCTTTTCTTTTTAAACTCACATTATCACCATGTGATACTATTTTGCAGTATTATTGTAAGTCACAGAAGTAGTAACTCTGCAAGTACACGTAACTTCTATTGTTTTCCTTCATTTTTTTGTTGGTTTTTTTTTTTTTTTTCCCCATATTTCTTATAGAATCATAGAATAGCTAGTGTTGGAAAGGACCTTAAGATCATCTAGTCCTAACCCCCCTGCCATGGGCAGGGACACCTCACGCTAAACCATGTTGCCCAAGGCTCTGTGCAGCCTGGCCTTGAACACTGCCAGGGATGGAGCCTTCGCCACTTCTTTGGGCAACCCATTCCACTGCCTCACCACCCTCACAGTAAAGAACTTCTTCCTTATATCTAATCTAAACTTCCCCTGTTTAAGTTTGAGTCCGTTACCCCTTGCCTTACCACTACAGTCGCTAATGAAGGGTCCCTCCCCAGCATCCTTATAGGCCCCCTTCAGATACTGGAAGGCTGCTATGAGGTCTCCACACAGCTTTCTCTTCTCCAGGCTGAACAGCCCCAAGTTTCTCAGCCTGTCTTCATATGGGAGGTGCTCCAGCCCTCTTATCATCCTTGTCGCCTCCTCTGGACTCGCTCCAACAGCTCCATGTCCTTTTTATCTTGAGGACACCAGAACTGTACGCAGTACTCCAAGTGAGGTCTCACAAGAGCAGAGTAGAGGGGCAGGATCACCTCCTTTGACCTGCTGGTCACACTTCTTTTGATGCAGCACAGGATATGTTTGGTTTCTGGGCTGCAAGCGCACACTGCTGGCTTATGTTAAGCTTCTCATCAACCAGTACCTCCAAGTCTTTCTCACAGGGCTGCTCTGAATCTCTTCTCTGCCCAACCTGTAGCTGTGCCTGGAATTGCCCTGACCCAGGTTAGGACCTTGCATTTGGCTTGGTTAAACTTCATAAGGTTGGCAGCAGCCCACCTCACAAGCATGACAAGGTCCCTCTGGATGGCATCCCTTCCCTGCAGGGTATCAACCGAACCACACAGCTTGGTGTCATCAGCAATCTTGCTGAGGGTGCACTCAATCCCACTGTCCATGTCGCCAACAAAGATGTTGAACAAGACAGGTCCCAACACCGATCCCTGAGGGACACCACTCGTTACTGTTTTCCAACTGGACATTGAGCCGTTTACCAAAACTCCTTGTGTGCAGCCATCCAGCCAGTTCTTTATCCACCAAGTGGTCCATCTATCAAATTGATGTCTCCGCAATTTAGAGACAAGGATGTCATGCGGGACAGTGTCAAACACTTTGCACAAGTCCAGGAAGATGACGTCAACTGCTCTACCCCTGTGCATCAGTTCTGTAGCCCCATCATAGAAGGCCACCAAATTGTTCAGGCAGGATTTCCCCTTAGTGAAGCCATGTTGGCTGTCACCAACCACCTCATTGTTTTTCATGTGCCTTAGCATGTTTTCCAGGAGAACCTGCTCCAAGATTTTGCCAGGCACAGAGGTGAGACTGACTGGTCTGTAGTTCCCTGTGGCTTCCACCTTCCCCTTCTTGAAAATGGGGGTTACATTACCCTTCTTCCAGTCATCAGGAGCTTCAGCTGACTGCTATGATTTTTCAAATATGATGGACAGTGCTTTAGCAACCTCATTCGCCAGCTCCCTCAGGACCCATGGATGGATTTCGTCAGGTCCCACAGACTTGTGCACTTTCAGGTTCTTACGATGGTCTCGAACCTGATCCTCTCCCACAGTGGGCCTAAGGTCTTGATTCTCATAGTCCCTGCATCTGCCTTCCGAGACTTGGGTGGTGTGGTCAGAGCATTTGCTAGTGAAGACTGAGGCAAGGAGTTCATTAAGAACATCAGCCTTCTCCAAATCCAGGGTAGCCAGTTCTCCCAATAGCTTCCAGAGAGGGCCCACATTGTCCCTAGTCTGCCTTTTATTTGCTACGTACCTATAGAAGCCTTTCCTGTTATCTTTCACATCCCTTGCCAGATTTAATCCTAACTGGGCCTTAGCTTTCCTAACCTGGTCCCTAGCTTCCCGGACAACGTTCCTGTATTCTTCCCAGGCCGCCTGTCCTCACTTCCACCTTCTATAAGCTTCTTTTTTCCCTCTAAGTTTCCTCAGCAGCTTCTTATCCATCCATGGAGGTCTCCTGGCCCTCCTGCTGCACTTCCTTCTAGTCGGGATGCAACACCCCTGGGCATGTAGCAGGTGATCCTTGAATATGAACCAGCAGTCTTGGGCCCTTCTGCCTTCTAGGACTATATCCCATGGAAACTTACTAAGCAGCTGCCTGAAGAGCTGAAAATCTGCTCTCTTGAAGTCCAGGGCAGTGAGCTTGCTGCATGCTCTTCTCACTGTTCTGAGGATCTCGAACTCCACCATCTCATGATCACTGCAGTCAAGGCTGCCCTGAAGCATCACATTTCCAACCAGTCCCTCCCTGTTGGTGAGCACGAGGTCAAGCATGGCACTTCTCCTTGTCGGCTCCTCTATTACTTGCAAGAGGAAGTTGTCTTCCACGCAATTGAGGAACCTCCTGGATTACCTGTGCCGGGCCGTCCCGTCCCTCCAACAGATATCAGGATGGTTGAAGTCCCCCATGAGGACAAGAGCCTGCAAGCGTGAGGCTGCTCCTATCTGTCTGTAGAGCACTTCATCCACTAAGTCCTCTTGATCAGGCAGTCTCTAACGGATCCCCACAGTAATGCCCTCCATCGTTGTTCTCCCTTTGACCCTGTCCCACAAACACTCTGTTGACTCATCACCAGTCCCCAGACAGAGTTCCATACTCTCCAGCCTATCACTGGCATAAATAGCAATTCCCCCTCCCCATCTGCCAGGCCTGTCTTTTCTAAAGAGCCTGTAACCTTCCATTCCAACACTCCAGTCACAGGAGCCATCCCACCATGTTTCTGTGAAATCGATGACATCATATCCCTGTAGCCTTGCACACATCTCTAATTCCTCTTGTTTCTTCCCCATACTATGGGCGTTTGTATAGAGGCATCTGAGTCGAGCTCCAAATGAAGCCGACTCAATGGCTGGAGCAGGTGAAATATCTCTGCATGACTCCAAATATTTATTACAGGTGCTGGCAGCTGACTGGGAGTGTTGGGATGGATCAATGCCCCCCTCCCCCAACACATCTAGTTTAAAGCTTTCTTGACCAGCCTGGCAAGTCTCCTACCAAAACAGCTCTTCCCCTTTTGTCAGATCAGGTCCACCAGCCTCCAGCAGACCTGGCCTCCCAAATCAGTCCCATGTTCTAAATAGCCAAACCCCTGATTATGGCACCACTGTTTTAAGCATTTATTAACCTGCCAAATGCACCTAACTCTTTTAAGGTCCTCCCCTTTATCCTGGAGAATCGATGAAAAAGCTATCTGAACTCCAGAGCCCCTAACCACCTCTCCCAGGGCTCTGTAGTCCTTCTTAATGTTCTCCAGGCTACTGCTATCTATATCACTAGCACCCACATGGGCCACTAGAAGGAGATAATAGTCAGCAGGACTTACCAGACCAGGCAGCCTTTCAGCAACATCCCTGATCCAAGCCTCTGGCAGGCAACACACCTCCCTTGAGACTGGGTCAGGCTGACAAATGGGTGCCTCTGTGTCTTTCCAAGTAGAGTCACTTACTACTATGGCCTGCTGCTTTCTCCTGGAGGCACCATTCTTTACTGATGCATCAGCTGCTTGTTCATTTGGTGTGGTGGGGTTTTCCTCATTACCCGCCTGCAGAACTGCGAAGTGGTTCTGGGTGGGGACATCGGATTTAGGAGGAAGCCCCTTGCTGTTAGTTGTCCTCTTCCTCCTTTTTTTGTGGGTTTTTGGTTGTGGGTTTTTTTTTTTTTGTTACTAGTTCCCAGCTTCCTGGGTTGCTGCCCTCCTTCTTTCCTGTATGAGCAATGATGGACACTTGTGGGCCCTGCACGGTTTGTGCCTGGAGCAAGCAGTCCAACTTCCTCTCAGCTTCCCTGGCATCTTTTAGCTACTGACAGCCTCCCGCAGCTCAGCCCCTGCTGCAGGAGGACCTCCACCAGGGCACACCGAGTGCAGCCCTGTCCATTGTGCACCCTCGCCTCAAGAGACCAGTGGAGGCACTTTCTACACCCCGAGTTCTGTGCTGCAGCCTCCCCCCCCATCAGCTCTGCAAGCCTACACTGGCCACCACCGGGGCAGCCAGAGCAGAGCTCCCAGAGCGGGCCCTGGTCCTGAGGCGAGTGCTCACCATCCTGCTCACTGCCCGCTCGCCCTGCCTGAACCAACTGCCGCACCACACCCTGACTGATGTGCCATGCCCTGTTCACTGTGCTCCTGGTCGCTCCTGCTCCCTGGGGTGGTTTTTACCCACTGAGGGCTGGTGCCTTCACTCCTGGCAACACCCCCTGTGAGTCCCTGCTCACGTCAGCAGAGCTGCTGGCTCCTGGGCAAGTCCTGTCATGGACTTGATGCTCCTGCAGTGGCTCTCGCCGCTCAGAACTGAGGCTTCTGGATGCTGTGCTTTTCCTCCCACTCCGGTGTTGAAGGCGTCCTCTCTAGAGATACTCACCTCGGCAATTCATTTATCCTTGAGTGGACTTGAAATGTTGAGAACAGTATACAGCTATGGTGTTTAAGAAGTATTCCTCACCTCGCTGTGTCTACATTGAGAATACTGCAGGGTTACTAAAGCAGTCAATAATGCAGGTCATTTGGAGATTGTGCTCATATTTCATCCACTTTTCCTTTCCCTACTTATTCTCTAACATCCTTATTGCTAGCATAAAAACTCTAGGACTTCTTGGAGTCTTCCTGACCAAGCAAGCTTCACGGCTGGCTCTCTCTTGGGAAAAAGCACTGGTTCATATGTGTGCTCATCCATGGCAGCTCTCCCAGGACCATTGACCCACCTGTGTTCCGCTGTCCAAGGTGCTGAGTCAGGGGATGCTTTGTGGGTCCTTACCCAAAATGGAGCTAATTCTTATACAGTTTCCCTAGGGTTTGGGAGTCCTGTGCTCCAAACCATCTTAACATTATCCATAGATATTTAAGATGCTGAAAGAATGATATCAAAGGTCTCAAAAAACCCTGCTAAAACAGCTGAATTTGAGGTTGAGTGCTGCAGGTATCCACAGATAATGGATTCCTAAACCTGTTTCTGGAGAGTTGGCTTGTTGCTAGGGTGAGCAAGATAAGGTGGAGGATCCCTTTAAGATAACTGCATTGTCTTCAGCATGGGTGAGGCCATGCCATGGGAAATAATCCATATGTAAGTTTCAAAGCTGGTTATAAAAATGGAGTAGAGGATTTCAGAGTGAACTTCAATAAAAATTATGACAAGCCCCATTAAAGCTTTTTGCTTGGCATTTCTGCATATCCAAAACCCTTGTCCATTGAAAACTTGAACAGGAAAACGTCATTTGATATCAAATTGATCCAAAAGAAAATTTTGCCTGTTTAGATGGAAATATTTTTCTTTGGGGCATCTGAGTTTAACTGAAATCCAGAGTTGCCTTATGGGAGTAGCAAAAGAGTTTAATGACAACATATCTCTTCAGTGGATTGACTGTCCTGACTAAATTTATCCAGTGAGGCATACTAAAAAGGTCTACCCAGAGGAAGTGTTGAAGTTATTCCTTTTGAGATGGAATACATCAGGGCTAGATCCTGAATCGATTATCTTAGATTTCTTTATTGCCATCCAGTCTATACGATTGGCAGGACTCTTTGCAGAGGTTGAGCAAAGCTCTAACATCTGTGAGTTGATTCTGTTCCAAGAGAAGAAAGTGCAATATATGTCACATTAAACTGACTTTATGCAAATTTTGTAGATTTGTCACTTCTTCTGATCTCAGCCTAAAGAATTAGTCAGGAATTTAGCATCAGTCAAAAGGAATTTGCTGTAGAATATACCTATATGTTTTAATGACAAATTAGGGAACATAGCCAAACTATGCTTTTCCTCTTCCCTGAATAACCTGGATAGAAGGGGAAAGGGGCAAAATCCTTTATTCTTCTAGCCAAACAGTTTTGATTTTACAGTTGAGGCTGCATCACATGTCTTGTGCCAACTTCATGCTGTGCTAATATAATTTACCAAGCACAAAATGCTAAGAAAGAACAACAAGATCCAGAAGAAAATCATGTCCTTTCTAGTTTCTGCAAAAGGAGTTGCAAAACACAGATTATTTCAAAATGAAATTTAAAGTCATTTAGTTTTGTTCCTTCAAGCAACAAATTAATTATTGGAGAATGAGGTAGTTGCACAACAGATTACCCTTTGCTTCTGTAGACAGAAGAGCAGCAAATCAGGGTGACAGAAATGCTGTGAGAAAAATGGTAGGGGAAGCAGCAGATTACTCTCTTTCCTATCAGGGCATTTGTGTCAGTGTAATCTTCTAATTCTCTATTGTTGTCTGCAATTATATGTCACAGATTTTTGGGCTGGAGTATGTTCACTGCTTCCCTCTGTAAAAGAGAAGGCATGCATGGTATGTTTCATACACTATGCTTCAAGGGAAAATGTTCTAACCTAATTCTAATTGGTGGGTCATTTTCTTAAGTAAAGAACAAAAAATAGTAGCTGCTGCAATTTTGTGCTCCCTGGTGTTGTTAGAAAGAATGTCTTGACAGCTGTATGGCTTGAACCACGGTCATTTGAACCCTACAGAGTCTAGTGGTTTTGCTGGGGCACTGGAAGACCTTTAAGGTGTAACAAGTGACCTATTTGACCTATTTTTCTTATAGTAGGGAGCTACACGGGTTAATCAGAATTTATATGGAATTTTTAAATAAACTGTAAACCAATTGGGACCATCTGGTCAACAAGATCTTGTTTCAAGTGAGAGCAGTGTCTGTTAAATACCCACACATCCTACATGCACAATACAAATGGTACATGACAACTGTTGGGGAATACTTAATCTACCTCATCTATGGTGCCCAGCTAACACTGTGTGTTGTCTTCTAGTACATTATGGACTGTGTTTCTATTATAGTGCTTTAGAATTGATGTATCCAGATGGCCCAGAACAGTAGGAGTCAGCCTTATGGAGACTTTCTGAGAGTAGGAGCAGGAGAGTTAAGTCATCTGTACACATGCCTGAACAACCAACAGCCAAGACATTGTTTCCTGAGGGAGGTTTTCTCTCCACAGGAGAGTGGATCCAGTGACCTATTAAGGGCAATGCTGCTTTCATGAGTGAACAGGATGGTCAGGGAAAGAATGATTGCTGTTCAGGCAGGCTGCATTCCCTTCTAGCCACAATCTGCTAACCAAATGTTGGTAGTCTACCAGAGCACTTCACTGACAGGTCTGAAATATGCCTCCACTTCAGACATGATGCTGTGGCTTTGACTTCACATTCAGTAGTCCCTAGTTAGACCTACAGACTTCTGTAAGCATAGTCTCCCCACCTAGGTCTGCCCTTTAATGAGAAACCTTCTTCACTGTTTCCCCTCCTGTGAATGGGAAAAAGGGCAGAAAATTACCATTCTCCTTTTTGATAACATTGCCTGTGTCCAGTTCAATCTCCAAACCTAAATGTGTTAAATGTTTCAGACTAATTGAATTATCAGTTGAATGTGGTATTCAATGTATGTACCTGAATGCTTAACTCCCATCATTGCGTATGTGAGACTAAATCTTGGTTAATCTCAGCATTTTCAGCAAACTGTTAGGCATTTTGTAATCTAAGGGACTATTAGAAAAATCACTATGCTGCAGAAATACCAGCTTATTGCATATAAGCTGGTAGTCCACCTTGCAGTTCTTTCCTGAGCCATGGGTTAGACATTTGGTACACAGCAACAGGGATTCTCCGAATGGCGTGTCAGGATTGACGGCTGCTTGGCAGCCTGCTGTAATCTCTGTTCTGGAAAAACCTACCAACTGTTTCACTCTGCTGACATGAAAAATACATCCTTTCAGCTTTAACAGCTATAGACTGGAGCTGTTCTGGTGTCAGGCAGGTTCATACTCAAGAACTGGTGACAGGAGAGAGTTGATAGTGGTGGCAACCATCTTGCCATCTGTCATTTCTGATGTAAACCCCCTCAGTTTGATGTCAGCCTTATGTGGTGCTGCACTCCATGACCAAAGAGCAGAATTGGGCTGGCTTCATTCTGTGTGTCTGAAAGGTGGTTTCAAAGATCTTTCCCTGCACAAAGACCAAACAGCACACAATATAGAGCTGGTCCAGAAATAGAGCTTTCATGTTGGAAAGCTTAAACATTTAAAAATTAGCTTCTCCTCTGGTTCACAGAGACAGAGGCATACTGAAAGAAAACACTTTCTAAAAGTCTTCAAATTGGAGATGCTGAATTCTTTTAATCGGAAATTACATCCTTCATTCTGACAAAGGAAAGTGAAGGGTTGACACTTCAAATCTTTCCAAATACAAGATTGAAAAACTGTACTTTCAAACTCTTCTGAGAATTTGCTGTAATTCTGACACAAGTCTATTGCTTCTAACCAGGCTTGCCTCTAAATTTCAGTTGTTAAAAATCTCCAAGTTTCTAATGTTTTCTCATATCACCTGTGAAAATTCAGAAACAATTTAGGATCAAGGTGTTATGCCTGTTGCCAGGAAGAAGCAGAAAGACTTGGCTGCTAGTGGTGTTTTTTAGTTGTTTATATTCTGTGAAGCGGACTGGGGGGACAGAAGGATTTCTTTTGGTATGTGCTGTAATAATGATCATAGTGAGGCAACTAGAGATTCACTGTGGATTAAGCTCCAGGATAGCTCTGTTTTCACAATACTGTTTCTACCTTTAATTCTCTGGAATTGCCACTCATTTAGTATAGCTGATAATATCGGCTCAGGAAAAGTTGTTAGATAATTCCAGGGGTTGGCACCCTTCTTTTCAGTGCTGAAGTGCAATTTTGAAAGTTCATAGGAGCGCCAGAGCTAGAATACCAGTAACTTATTCCATCTACTTGCATGTTCTTTCAATTAGTTCCAATTGTTCGATTTTTCTATTCTGTTATCTCTAAAACTGCTCTTACCCAATGGTAGCGGAATGGGAGCTCGCACTTTTATAGCAGCCATGCATTGTTCACAATATTCATTGTAATTTTTGTTTACACATACCCCCATCTGTTGGTCCACCTGTGTCATCTCCTATTCTATACTGCCATCCCATCCCTGGAAGCGTTCAGAGCCAGGTTGGATGGGGCTTGGAGCAACCTGGTCTAGTGGAAGGCATTCCTGCCCTTGGCAGGGGGGTCAGAACTAGATGATCTTTATGGTCCTTTCCAAGCCAAACCATTCTATGATAAACTCTGTCCCTCTCACCCCTGAGGTGCTGCCTACACCCTTCCCACTTGCCCATATACCCCTACCCAAACTCTGACACCCCTCCACACTTCCCTGCACCTCACTCCCACCCCATTCTCCCTCCTTCTATGTTTTAGATTTGTACTGGAAACAGCATTGATTGATAACACAAGGATGTTCTAGTGACTGCAGAGCAGTGCTTACACAAAGCCAAGTCCAGTGGCTGGCTTATCACACCTCCCCACCAGCAGGTAGGCTGGGAGTGCACAAAAAGTTGGGAGGGGGCAGCTGACTCCAACTGACCAAAGGAATGTTCCATGCTCACCCGGCGCATTGGCAGCACAGTCCATCCTGTGCTGCCAGGATGTATTATGTGTTGCAGGCAGCAAAGTGCAACTGGAGTCACTTGCTAGCAGGAGCAAAAATGGGTGCAGAGCTATGCTCCTGTACAGCGCAAAGATGAGACCTCTTGGGCTCCATGGTCACCTGCTCAGGGCATCTATACACCGACATGCCTCTTTGCTTTCCCTGCTTCATGTCTAATTACTTTGGTAGAGGGTAAGGTTGTAAGTAACATCGTGCAGCGTCTTTTATCTAAGTGATGAGTCCAGCACAGGAAGCACATGTGTGCAGAATTAGGAGAGCAGATTACTGATAGCACAGAGGTGAGGAAAGGCGGAAACAACACAATAGTCCATATAGAATAACTATTTGTTACCACTTTAAACTAAAGTGAGAATAAAACTAATTAAGCAATGGTTTCCTTGTTGCTAGAACAACCTAAAATTAGCTCATGCTGAGACAAGTCCAGACAATTCCTGAGTCTCTGTACTGCCAGATGAGTACAAAGCCTTCAGCCTCTAAGCCATAATAAGAAAAATCAAATTTATTGGGTGACAGAACAAATCTTGGAGGCAAAGCAGGAATAAAAATCCCATGCGAGGTGTCTAATCAGTATCAACACTGCTCTGTAATCTAGTCAAACAGTTTTAGTAGATTTCTTTTATATCGACTCAGTCAAGCCTCACTATTTCTGCTTACAAAAGTCTTCCAAAAAAGAACATAAGAGCATCTTCTATGTTTGCACACCCTATTTGCAATTGCCTTATTATACCCACTCACTTTTTTCCTTTTTTTCTACTATTGGCTGCAATGCAGCAATGCAATGCAGAGAATGAATGTCTTGCAAAAGCTTAGGTGCACATCAAAATTGCTTTCTGAACTGCAGCAGAAATTCAGCATTATCAAATCTCTCATATGCTGGGAGCACTCAAAATAAAAGGACTAATCAGCTTTCACAAACAATTCTCCTGCTGAATGGCAAAATGACATTGCATTGCAAGAGCTCTTTGTGAAAGAACTTCACACAATACAAAGAGAAGTGAGTACTTTGTGCATTTTGCTCCCCACAACAAAGCCAATCCAAAGATTCGAGGAATTGTGAGGTTTGAAGTGCTGGCACCCTCATGCCTGGAAGCTTGGATGGGGAAAACTTCAGCGCTCAAAACAGGGCAAGAAGCTAGTTCGATGAATGATGTGAATTGGTTCATGACAAACAGAATATCTGTTTCATTAACCAGTAATGAGACTTCTAAAGCATCTCTGATCGTTGCTGTGACCCAGGATAAACACTTGGTAACCTTGAAACTATTAACATCTGAGGAAACAGTGGCTGCAAACTGATGTGGTTGTGCTCAGGGCTGTGTGACTCCCAGCACATTCTGCTAACTGAAGAGGGGATGCACAACAGCTAAGGAGCAGAAAATGTTCCATTCATTGTGAGAGGTGGGTGGAACAGCAGTTCAATTCCTGAAGAAGAGAACTATGGTACTTAAACTCATGGTAAAGGAGACTTACTAGCAACTTGGGCTTCAGGAACTAAGTTCAGTAACTCACAGGATTAATCATCTGTGTCACTGTAGATATTATGTTTAGCCTGCTTGTTGTTCAGTTAGATTTTGCTTTGCTTTTTGCTTTTCTGTCTGTCGCAGGGTCTGGGAGAGCTAGGAACTACCACTGTTTCGTGTAGCCATTTAAAGTGCTTCTGCTAGGCTATGTAAAGAGGGGTGGTATGTGTTGCTGGCACAGGAAAAGAGTGGTATTCAGTAAAAAGGAATTGAGATTTGGCCCAGCACCTCTGCCTATCTGACTTCCCCACACTCACTTGCCAGCAGGCAGAGACCTGTGGCCTCAGAGCTGTCAAGAAATTCCCCCACTCCCACATTCTTGACAGATCAATAGAGCCTCAGCATAAAGCAATTACAGCAAATTGGAAGAAGAAAACCCTGCCAGTGAGTCAGCAACAGTTGGGAGTGGAGGAGGAGGAAATCCAAGTTATAAAGTATAGCGAGGGGGTAGCATGGTGTTTCCCAGAAGGTTGTTTCTGCATCCTGGTGTAGCAAATGCTAATAGGGCTGAAGGGCATTTCTTTGGGTACTAATGTGACTGGGCTTGAATGCTTGGAATAACCCTACCACAAGTGTCTCAGAACGGTTTCTCAAGGCCTTGCTTTGTAAACGCAATTTAAAATGCTTGAAGAACCCTCCTGGTTGACTCTAGAAGTTGTTGATATTTTAGCATGTCTTCATTGCAGTAAATAGCTTTACATGTTTCCGGGTTTTGTGTTAACAATAGTACTTCACCGAAAACTTCTTTTCATGATCCCATGGCTAAATTCCCAGTTCAACAAAGCACTGTTACACTCTTAAGTGTTTGGCCAAGTTGGGCTGGAAGGGCACGCATGAGTCCCAGACAGTTAAGTATCCCATCATGCAAATCTGAGCTCAGGAGATTGAACTCCTCATTGACTGATTGAGCATTGTATGACTGATAAACCAAAACTGACTGAGCTGAGTTCATGCTTCCCCATTGAATCTCGAAGGATTAATCAGTTTGCCTTTCTTACAGCTCTCTTTGAATGCACTTCTGCTGTAGTGTGAAAAGAAGAGTTATTGACTGGCTTCACAGCAAAAGCGACATCCCAGTAACACATGGAAGAGACCCAGTTAAAGAGAATTTGATTAGTAGGTGCTTTATAGCCACAATAGTCTCAGTTTTGTGGCGATAAAGAAACCATCCTAGAAGGGATGTACGTGCACTGCATGTAATATATGATGGAACTAGGAAATGCTGTAATTCTTCCTTTTTCTGCTCAGACTGCCAAAGCTTTCATCTGTGAGACATGTAATGAAAACACTTTTCTTAAGTTTCTTTTGTGTCACTTTGACAGCCTAGCACCACTGATGACAAATGGAAGCAAAGTGGCATTTGCATTAGTAAGAGATTTAATTAAATGGGTTATGATGTCTAAAGACAGTACCTTAAATTATTTTGTCATGTGTTTGGTTGGGTGTTTTTTCTTCTCATGCCTCTTTGATGGCTTTTTCTCTGCAAGATTTGCCTTGATAATCTGGTAAATTGCTGCTTGGAAGCCCATTGGTTCCTGCTGCTCATTTTCCTGACATAAACTTGAAATAGATCTTTTGCTTTAGTCTTAGAAACATCAAACTGGTCCTCTTGCACCAGCTTTCCACCCACTGCAACTCCATTTATTTACAACTCAGTAAGTTACCTTAATTTACAGCATGGGAGAAGCTTTTAAAACCACAGATTAAAATCTGGACTTGGTTGACTTGTCCATTCTTTCTGAATAGCTATTTTCAGTTGCGTGTAGTTTTCTGCAAGGTCATTTTGGTTCAGGCTTTCTGAAAAACAGCAAAAACTCTAAAAGTCTGGCAGTACTTGTGTAGCAGTCAAAGACAGTATTGTTGCTGCAATTAAAACAGCACAGACCCCAGTGGCCTTTACCAATGATTTATTTCTCTGTGCTGTTCTTGGAGTACCCATAGAATGTCACTGTAAATCAAAAGGTGGCTGTACTTTGTTATTGCTACAGAACCTACCAGGCAAAATGTTGATGGAAAGCCTTCAAATATTGCTGTTCATTATTAATGAGACTACAACAGCAGCTTTGCTGATAATGTCCCCAGAAGTGGTTTGTCAGCTAAAGCTGGTCAGGCTGCAAGGCTGGGTAAGTGTATGTATATTGTCATTTGCATTTTATTTTAGTAATGGTGATAACTGTGACAGAAGCTTTATCAATGATAATTGCAGCTGCATCCCAGTGGCATGATAATGAAAAGGTCACGTGGGACAGCAAAACTGAGATTCCTATATGGGTACTTGTAGCACAGTTACATCCAGTCTAATAAATTACATGTGTCCAGGAGTATCCCTGGGTACTGAGGCCAGCTGGCATCGAGTAGCCTGTTTCATTGACGGTAAATACTGCTGGACTACAAAACAGCAAGGCTTTTACAGGCTGCCTATTGGGAACACTCCCAGCAATGCCCTCATCACTGAACCAGGCATAGGAACGGTTGGTGAGTGTGCTAGTGCAGTTTGTATGCAAGGTGTACATTCAAATGTCCTCCCCTCAGGTCCGAAAGACCCTGCCCGTGTCCCACTTGCCTCATCACAACTGACCTCTTGCACTGTCTGAATATGGAAGATTTGTAGAGGGCTACTGATGCTTCCACTGCTGACTTGAAAACAGTGCTTCCAAATTTTTGTGACTGTATTGAACTGCAGCTATTTCTTGAGAGGAAAAAGCTGCATTCATTTTGATAAATTATATGCTGTGAGTTGTTTTCCCAGCCTAATTAAAAACTTAAAACAAGAGAAAGAAAAAGCAAGATGTGATGTATGTAACTGGCATAAATACTCACTGAGAACTGAACGGTGTTGCCCAAAATATATTCTGTTTGAACAAAGAAGAGAGAATAGGGGATGCTAGGAAGGAGACTCTGGAATATCTTGCTTTCTTCTGCAGTTGGCGTTATTCCCGCTTTGTGTGACAAAACCTAGTGTCTGTATAAGCTAGCACACTCCCAGCGAGTGAGAAATCCACTCCCCCTGCCATCTGCTCTCCTGCATGAATAATTAGGAGGAGGAAACGGGCCCAGCTCTGGAAGAGAGAGAAGCAGAGAGCAGGCTAATGCGGGGAGAAAAATATCCCATCAAAACTAGCGGCAGGCTGGGAGGAGGGAGAAGGGGGAGAGGGATTTCGAGCCTCAGGCAAGTGCAGCATGCAGTGAATGAGGCTGTTCACAAAACAACCAGCAGTGCTTGGAGTGGTAGAGCTGCAAGAGGAGGGAGCAGTGCTCTGGTTCCAGGAAACGCTGTCCTCACAAACACACTTGAGTGAGCACTGCCAAGAGCACTGGAGATTTTTAGGCTTGCAGCTCATGACTTGTGTGTGATCTCTGAGGCGTTCTGCATTGGCCAAGCAGCAGGAATGGAGACATGGTTCCCTTCAGGGCAAAGCTCCTCTTGAAGTACTTTGTTTATACCCTTAGAGTCCCTCAGTCTTACATTCAGTTGATCCATTTCCTTTTGCAGTTAACTGTCCCTTGTCATCCTTTATTTCTTAGAGCAACAGATTTACACTCCACGTGGCCTTGCGGAATATTCAGAAACAAGTACGACAGATGTCCCCAACAACATTATTATTGATCTGACTCTCTATGTCACACTGACTTTTCACACAGAGGGAAATGTTAGTAGCATTGCAGGAAATTTGAGCTTCCACATGTAGCTCTGGTTTATTTTCTGTGGATTCATGTCTAAATGAAGAATCTTTATCACCCACGTCTCTTACTGATTGTAAAGCCATATTCCTTTTGTGGAAACCTAGAACCACAGAAATACGAGTAAGACCACAAATGTTCATCTTATGCTTCCTGTGAAAATATTTTCAGACCACCTTATAGGTAACTAAAGAAGGCAATTGCTATTCCAACATTTGACTTGGCAAAATTCTTCAAGCTAGTTAATCCAGCAAGCTTATAGTCATTCATTTCATAGCCCATACTCAATATTGTGGCTTTTCCCTAGTAAGCCTTTAAATGAAAATGTGGAAGGTGGCACATCTGAGTCACTTCTTCCTGGTTGGTCATCATCACACATCATCAAACGTCACTAAAGCAGAATGTGCATATTCTATCTCCTCTCATCTTTACCTCACCCCTTGTGGTTACTGCTAATTATTTGAACTTTAATTTCATGAAGAAATTAACGTGCCGTAATAAATTAATTCTTGGCTTTCTTTCCTCCTTCATTAATGCAGGAAATTCTTTGTTGTTCAAAGAGGTTATGTGTCTGCCAGATTTCACAGAACTCATCAAAAAGGAGCTTTAAATACTGTAAACAAATCAACCCTCAACCCAAACAAAATGGAAGGGAATATGGGAAAGCATGGTGGTTAACTTGCATATGAATCTCTTCTGCACACGTAGGCAGGGCTGCTCTGCCCTTATGATCTGAATCCTGGGTATTGTATGCTTCTATAAAATAAATAATAAAAAAGGTGTGTTATTTTTCTCTCCTTCCTTGAAGAAAGAGGTATTTTGGGTGTTATTTTCTCCTTCTAAAACAACCAGCAGTACATAATCTGGAGCAGTGTCTGCATAGTGACCACAGTGAACGTCCTTGTATCATAATGGTTTGAAAGCCTGGAGAACTTAAAGACATGTCAGAAATCTTTAAAATGTAGAAGCATCATCCACCCACAGTGGTTCCTGTTGATCTTTTTAACTTTCACTACAGTAAAGAATCCTTGAGTGTTTTCCTTCTCTCTTTAATTAAAGCAGACAGAAGACTTCTCTATGAGGTTCTGTGTCTGTTGAATTTCACACATTGCTTTATTTGAGTAAACAGACCCCATAAATATGTATAGAGAAGAAGCCCCAGCACAAATAAATTGTTGCAGCTCTTTTCAGAAAATATAAACCTCTCTGAGGGTTTTACTGGTGGTGTTCAGTGTGTAATTGCACTGGGGGTGTATTGCAAGAGGGTTTTGAACTTCTGCTCTAAGTATAAATTTAAAACCCATGAAAATGGAAAAGACCTCCATCTCTTTGTCACCATGTCAGGCAGGAGGTCATTTAGGCAGCAGCAGAAGTAGAAACAATAGAGAAGTAGGGAAGACCCCATGGTAGAGACCTGTGCAAAGTCAATCTTAACTGTAGATATAAAAGTATTCTCCTGTTCAGGAGACTGGATTACCATGTGGTTTTGAAGTGCATTTGTGAGACAATACTGGAGAAAACCAGTGAAAATTGAGAGGGTATCATTACCCATCACTTACATGCTTTATAGATATAACATATAGCACAATTTTTACTACTAAGGCTGTAAATAGTCTTAATCTGTACTGCAGTCTGTATAGCCAGAGCTGCTGCCTTAGGAGAATGTGGAAGTGCACTTGCATGGCACAGAGCACTGTGTTGCAGACACCAGAGCTGGGGCTACAGCAGTAGCACTGGGACCAGTGAGACGTGAGCTGCACTAGTGTGCTCCTCTACCTAAGTGGCTGACTGTAGCACAATAATGCAGCTGAGATAGGATACAGACGTGAGCTAGTGTATGCACCTTCACATAGTGTTGGGTGCTGCATAGACGTACTCTAAAAAATACATGTTAGGGGTGACTTTTATTCAATACCAATTATCCTCAGAGAACAGGCTACTTCAAAAATTACACTGAAGTCACATTATTTATGATACTGCAGAGGAGACGTCAAAGGTACTGAGTGGGAATAGTGGTCAATACCTATGCTGTCCTGCTGTGTCATTTGGACCTTGCAACTCTGCCTTGTGCTGTAGCATATGCCCAGCTTTCCTCAAATTCATTCCAGCTTGCTGTTGCTGTCTCCTTCTCCTTTAACTTGCTTCGAGAAAGGCATTTTGCCGTTAACGTTAGGGAACATATTCATATTTTGGATCTCTTATCAGACAGTGAATAACTCTAAATTAAAGCATGACTTTTAACTTTTTGTGTAGTTTCATTTTACAGCCTTATGAATAGCTCTTCATTTGATTTCCATACCCCTGGGAAGTGAGCTGTATTTAAACATGATGGTTTCTTGCCCACTGTAGACTGCTATTTGAAATGCTCCCCTAGGACATGTGTACTCATGAAAGAGTTTATTCCCTCACCTTTCTTCCACACAGAGTAAGACTTCAATCGCCTCAAATGAGAGGAGCCTGCATGAGTCCTTCCATGTTACCCGCCCTCCACCCTGCTGGTTCTCTGCTCCCATCCCTGCACAATTTCCCCCCACTCACTTGTCTGCCCCTTTTTCATTTCTCTCAGCCTCAGCGTGGTAGTTGCAATGTTGCTGCGCTGTCATGGCTGATGCTGCTGCCGAGTGTATGTAGTCAAGATCTTTGCACCATACATAGAAATGTGTCTGTCCATCCTGCCTATCCATTTCTTCCAAGGAAATCCTTTCATCTCTTTTTTTCTTATTCTAAGGATTCTCCCTCAAGAGCCAGTAAAGGGGTAGACCATTTTAAAAAATAATGAAGTTTTGTTGGCAGAATTCATAATCCTATCCATACTCTTCCCATAATAGCAGAAGCACCTTGACATTAAACAGCTGAAATGAACATTTAATCAGAACACATGTTTTGTTTTCTACCCTTAGGTACTAAATTTAAGTGGTGTTTAGAAGGGGGAAAGGGACAACTCAGCAAAAATTTATTGCTAAATCCTTATTTCCTTTTCTTAATCACTCTGAACTTGAACTGAAAGGACTGCAAAGGTACCATTGAGAGTTTGTAATAGAGTACTGCTTTGGACTTCAAACCTCGGCAAAAAAGGCATCAAGTCAGACTGTGACCTTAGGGAATAATAGAACCTCGGATGTGCCAGGGGAAAAAGAAAAAAAAAGAAAACCAGAACCAAAAAACATAGGGACAAAGATTAACCACCTGTATTGAACTGGTAGAGGACCAAAGGAGAAATCTGCTTATAATGGCTGATTTAAGCTGTAAACTTGAAGGCTGGATGCAGTTGTTTAAGAAAGGCTAAAACAACAGTAGGACCCAGAGCAGGACCTTTGCAGTTGTGAAATTATCTCATTGATAGAAAAACTCAACCTTGGTTGAGGTGTATGGGCAGGAAGCAATAGCATTTCTCCTTTCAGCTGAGAGCAATATGTGGGCCTGGTTATGACTGGGTCATTTAGATCAGTAGTAGTTAATTGTCTGTGGACAATGCAGAGATAATAAGTGGCTACTCAGAAGGGCAGGGAGGGAAGGAGAGTTCTTAGGGAAACTGTGGAAATTTCCACCGTATTTGAGAGATGTGATTGAGAGGATATGGTCCTTAATTATGTCTTCAGAGGCTGTAGTGAATATTGTTAGGTTGAATGGCCTCAGGGTACAGCCTTTATCATTTTAGGCAGAACAGTAGATAATAAAAATGGAAAACTGCTTAGAAAAGATGGCCTTTCTGGCATGACATATAGAGGAAGGGGTAAAAACCGGATTTTGTTGTGTGGTAATAGGTTTCAAAAATATGCCTGAAATACTAAAAAGCATCAAGAATTCAGTCTGATTACAGGAAACAAAACATAATATTAAAGTTGCTGAAATAGAAAGTTCCTTTTCTTCTCCTGTCTTTCTTGTTATATTCAGTCCTACACAGGATAAAACTTCACAAATCAAGCTTGTGTTGGAAGTGAAGTCACAGGCATGTGTATAATCTTCCAGGTGTTTTTAACCTGACTGTACCTGTGTTTGGTTGATGCCACTATTTTTTAAACTAAATTGTATTTCAAAATGCTAATTATGTCATTTTGAGGTATAGGTATTCTTTTTTGCAGCTCTAGTCATCAGAAACCAGGGGATTTTATTCATATACTTGAGGCTTATTCCGCAGTTATATCCCATGAGGGAAGGAAGCTGAATAGACCTGGTAGCATGAGACAGCCTCTCCTACACCAAGTTGGCCAAGGGATTTCATGGAGCCCAATACAAGTCTTTCCATTTCACTTTCTAGTGGCTGATCTCAGTTACCCCTCATCCCAAAGTGCCTGAGCTTTTATAAGCAAACAGATTTCTGATCAAAAATGTTGTGTTTCTTTTGCATTTGCCCCATGAGATACACTGTTAAGTCAGTGCTGCACACATACGGTTATGGCCAGCTACTGCAGTGATCCTCAGAGATGTTGCAACAACTATATGGGGTATCTGGTATTGTGAAATCTCCTGCTGTACAGGCTGGTGATTTCCATGCTTGAGCTCCTTAAATGATTGATCTGTGGAATTGATGGAGAACAGCTGAGCCCCAAAGGCAAGCCTGGAGCCTGTGAAGGCATTTATTTTGGTTATTATGTATATACATCACTTGCCACACAACCAATGTTCATGCAAAGCAATGCTTCACAGCGAGACGTTGCCTTCGAAGCCAAGGCCACTTTGCCCTTGAGTATTTCTAGGAAAGAAGACTCAAACCCACACAGTGCTGTACAGGGTGGTTTACTCCAGCATGCTCTCTGGTCCTTTTTGTAGTTGCCTGGCAACCAGAGAAGAGAGGAGGAGGAGGATTTGGGATCATGGAGGCACCTGAAGAAGCAGATTATTTCTAGCAAACCAACTGGCCAAATCAGCTCTTGGCTCTCCTGAGCTACTCCATTGCAATAGGTCATCTGCACTGGTCCTTTTTAGATGATTGTCTGCTGAAGGTGAGGATTATGATCCTGCTTTAATTTTACATGAGTTTCACCCTAACATGAATCCTTCATCATTGCTAAAACTATTCTTGAGTGGGAATAAGTGAGGTAAGAAACAAGATTTAGTCAGTGCACAGGGCTTACCTGTAGCATTATAGCTACACTATGAGATTGAGCAGTGCCCCTTGGCTTAAACGAAGACAAAGAAAAATTCAGCTCAGCTGTCCCTTCTAAACATGATGTTTAGCCTCAGAATTTGAATGAGATGTTCTCCCTGGCAGTCAAAAGGGCTAAAAACTCTGGAAGGTTAAGTAGGTTTTTCTATTTTAAGAAAGCAAACAAACAAAAAAGCAGAAGTCACTGCAACTGATAAACTAATTATAGAAAAATGTTACTGAATCACAGAACCAGAGAATTGCTTAGGTTGGAAAAGATCTGTAAGATCATTGAGTCCAACCTTTAACTTCTCACTGCCAAGTCTACCACTAAACGATATTCCTAAGTTCCACATCTACACATCTTTTAAATACCTCTAGGGATGATGAGTCAACCACTTCCCTGAGCAGTTTTTTCCGATGCTTGACAGGCCTTTTGGTGAAGAAATTTTTCCTAATATCCAATCTAAACGTTACCTGGAACAACTTGAGGCCATTTCCTCTTGTCCTATCTCTTGTTACTTGGAAGAAAAGACTGACACCCCCCTTGCTACAACCTTCTTTCAGGTAGTTGTAAAGAGCAATAAGGTTTCCCCTGAGCCTCCTTTTCTTCAGGCTAAACAACCCCAGCTCCCTCAGCCACTCCTCATAAGACTTGCTTTATAAATCCTTCACTTTTACTTACTGAAGAAAGTAAAGAAGCCAGTAGAAAAATGGTTCAGTTTTTTTCCTAGATTAAGATGCGATACCTAGGTTGGTCTTAAAAAAACCCACCAAAGTCAGGTTTATTAAAATAACAAGTCACTATTTCTGAAGAATGAACATTTATTTTAATTAGGAGCACATTTGGGACACTGAAACATGTTTTCAGTGGGATGGTAATATGCTTCTTAAAGTCCACCAGACACATATGCACTAGCATTGATGCCCCAGAATAATGCATCAGTCTGACTAGGTAAAATGCAGTTTGTCCCAAAGGCATCTCACTTCAGAGAATAGAATGTCAGACACTTCTAAGGAGCCCTTTCCTTTTCTGCTAGTCATTTCCCTTTCCTTCTTTCTTGGCTTGTCCTCTATTCCTCGGATTTATTTCTGTGGAACCTGCCACTTGAATGCCTCTGCTGCTGTTACGCCGTCCCAAGAACATGTTTGCCAAACTTATGGCTGTTAAAAAGGGTGTTGCAATAGATTCCGTATAAAAAATGCCCATTTCAGCCTCTCATCTCTGCCATTTATTCTGGGTCCAAAACAAGCCTATATGGCTTGCGTGTGGCCCAACCTACTCTTGGTGCTCCAATGCTGTTAGCTAATAAATGCTTTTTGCAAGACTTTGGCAAAACAGGCGGGGAGGGCAGGGAGTCTCATTTGCAAATCAATAACAAATCAAAGACTTGTTTTCTATCCAGTTCCAACCAATCAGAGGTTAGACACTATCAGCAACCTATAAAAGTGTTACCCAGGCACAAGGAAGAAGACCCCATCGGAAGATCAACACCTCCAACTCAAGGTGCTGAAATATTGCCATAATGTCTCAAAAAAAGCAGACTGACAATCAATCTTGGGACTCAGAGGGTGAACAGGACATCAAATAAGGGGGTATTTATATACTTAAAATGCACATTTGTTATTAGTGGCTTTTTTCACAATTTCTTGGACTTTTAGATCCCTGTAGTATGTATGCTTTTGCTTTGGTAAGTATCCTGCTTGGAGTATAACACTCACAACAATACAATCACATATTTCTCCCTTAATTTCTCAGTTGCTTCTTACTGCACACAGTTCCTTTCATCTGGGCATGAAGAGGAAGAGGGAGAAACTTTCACAGTTTATTCCATTTTCCTGTGTGTTTCATTTTCTCTAATTTTGAATATGCTCCCACTTATTGTTCCCACCCTCCACAAGGGGCTTGTGCCCAGTGAGGCATCATTTCAGAGGAGAACACCAAAGCTTCCAATGGCAGTAAATACTCTCATCAAAAATAATTATGAGGAAGGAGAGATCTTCCACATAAACTACAAAGCCTCCTAAATTTTTTCCAAAGAAGCGTTCTTCATTTTAATCCAAAAATACCTCAGCTATTTCAATTGAGAACAAAAACACTTCACCGAAAATTTCAACTAAAATAATTATTTTCTTAGAAGGCTTGTAACAGAAAAAGTGTTCAGCTGGGAAAAAAAAAAAAGCACACAGAGAACCAGCTTTGATGGAAAATATTCAACAATCCTACCAAGGGTTTAATTCCTGAAAGAACTCTAGTAGCCTATCTTTCATTTGCTCAGCCTGTCAGCTTCTTCTGACGCCACTGATCCTTCTTTTTGTCTTGCCATTTTGGTCTCTTATTTGCTTTAATTCTTGTCTTGGGGTTGGCAGAAGACTTTGCTCAGCTTATTCCAACTTGCATAGGGTTTCCAGGAGCAGCAGCAGGGACCCTGCTTCCTTCTCTCCCTCCTTATCTACTCCGTGAATGTTCTCATTCACCTTTACTGCATCACGGAGTTATGATCTGCCTTTCTATTCAGTGCTTGTCTGCAGTGAAGCCTCCTGCCACATCTCCCACCCTGCCTCATGTGTTTATGTACTACTGCTGCCACTTCTGTGATTGCTCTGTGCACCCTTCGGCTGAGCACCTCTTACCAGAAATAAATTCACGTTCATACTGGGAGAGTTGGTTTGTGCCAAAGCTTTTCTCTCAATTATTAAACCCTTTGTCAAAGAGGCTTTGATGCTAGGAATTAACTTGAAAGGGATTTGATAACCAAGGGCCATATTCACGATGCGGAGATCTCCTGTGAAGAGCTCTTCCCCCTCCCCAGCATCTCCTGAATTTTGAGCAGATTCTCTAGTTGTCATGGCAACAGCCTAATTTGCTCTCTTTGTGATTTAAGTAAGCATCATGTAAAAACTCTTCAGTAAATGATGCTAAAATATCCTGAGTTTTGGTAGTGACATTGGGCAACTTGCCACATGGCTTAATTTAATTGCTCTGAAGATGTCCCCAAGTGCATAATTCAAGGTTTCCTTTAACACAAAAGCACTTAAAAGTTTGGATGACTGCAAGGGAAAGAGGAGGAGGAAAAGAGCAGCTGCCATTCTTCAAAAGAGAAGCATCTCCAGGAACAGGAGGGCAGTTTTGTCCCATTCTGTGGCAGAGAATTCTGTAACAGAAAAAGACAACTTGGTTGAGACTTTTTCTCTCCTTAGATCACCTTGAACTTGGTGGGAAAAGCAAAAACATCCACCATTCCTGTGCCCTATTCTCCTGGGGAAGGCAGTATGACTCCATCCTGTACTGGGGCTTTGACAGACTAAAGACAGCCCAGCAATTAAGAAGGTGGCAATAGCCACATGTTGTCCCAGTCTCCTGCTAGTCCTTCACCATGAAGGCAATGCCTAAAGAAAGACATTGCCTTTAGGAAAACTTCTGGTCAGCTGTGGTCTGCCCTTGTAGCTATGCTGGTACTTGGTCTTGACTTCAACCTCGTCTCCCTACTGCCTTTAGAGCCAGGCAGTCCTGGGAGAGGACCCAAACTGAGAGCTGATGTAGCAGTTGCTTGAAGGAGTTTGGGCTGTAGTGGAAATTTGAACCTCACATTATTATGATAGTATGTATATAGACTCTGCTGAGTAAATATTAGACAGGGGAAGCAGAATGCAAAGGGTGTTATTGGACTTTGAGGGACGCAGGCTCCTATAAGGGAAGAAGAATGGCTTCTTCATCCTGCCTTTTTTTCAGTTATGGTGGAATGATGCAGCCGTTTGTATATACTGTACCTGTGAACACGTATTCGCAATAGCTTTCTGTATTGCTGTGAATGGTCATTAAAAAGCCCTTCTGGCTGCTTGGTCTGATTTGGGGGTGGGAGGAGTTGTCCCACTGAGCTCCTTCACTTTCAGCACTGGTCCAATAACAAAAATGAGGTTGTAACAGGCAAATGAGGTGGTCTGAGGCTTGATTTAGATAATGGTGACCCTGTTAAGAGAAGCTGCAGTGCTCTGTAACTCTTCAAACAAAGCACAACTTGAGGAAAAAGAGCAATGTTCATTTTGTTCATTTTGCGAAAACTGCTTCTTGGAAAATACAGGCGTAGTTAGATGTCACTACAAATTTCTGGTCAGGGAAAAAAAAAAGGCAAACCAGAACAGCTTAGTCATTTGGTCTGGGGGAAAACTGTTGGTTTGGTGTGCTTTTTTTGATATGGGGATTCAAACTCCCACAGCAGGCATGTGAAATAACAGTCCCCAAGCAGTGCAAACCATGTACTTGCATCCTTTGGATGACTGAACGGACAGGATGACAGCGCAGTTGCTGAACAGAAGATGTCGTGATACAAGGCAGACTCTCCCATTTTCTTGTGATCTGCTTGTCTTGTCACTCCCTTCTGCAGAATGGTTTTATTCTTTTCTCACACCTTGCATTCAGGGAAGAGGCAAAGTGTTTGAAGTGCTGCAGTATCTCGCTTTGCCTGGACAGAAATCTCTGCATCCACCGAGACGGTAATGACCATTCACCAGGGAAATACTGGGATGGGCTTGGGATGGATGTACAACAATAAAAAAGGAATGCCATGGCTTCAGGGGGAGGAGGACAAGAGGGATGAAATGGGAAATACAAGTGGGTAATCTAAGGTCTCCTTTCAGGAAAGTGATAGATTCTGGTTTCTTTACCCGCCTCTTTTTGATAAAAGCCTGCCAGTGGGGGTGAAGTCTGTGACACCAGAGCCTGCACACCCTTGTTGTTTTACTAAATTATTCATCCTGTTCCTGTGATAATATAGTTATAAGGAGGAGCCTAATTGAATTTACTGTCTGGCTTTGGCCAATAGGGTGATAAGGATCCAGCAGAATGGGATGACGGTGAATCCTGCTAGTGTGCTGTGAATGTGAAGCAGGAGGGACTGGCAGTTTGTGTGCAGGAGAGAAAGCAACTCAGTCCAGGGCCCCTGAATTAGCAGACTAAGGAAAGGTAAGGGAGCGAGTGGGAACAGGATTTGCCAGATTCATGTACTGACCCTGTGCCGCAAGGCTGATTTTGTTTATAGGAAAGCACTCTGCAGGCAATGTTTTCCCGCAGGGTTTGGAGGGAACAGGAATGCGTGTGGTGGCACTTGCTCAGTGCATGTAGCGTGTGCCTTTGTCTTTATATGTGCTGCAGGGGTTTATAACATTGCATGTTCATTGTGCCTGTCTGTATGGAGATGCCTGTGTTTTATGTGGATAAAGCAGCAATGTAGGAAGCCTATGCATTATAAATGTAACAAGAGGAGTCAAAAGGGAGAAATTGCCTCATGGGCAGCATGGGGAAAACAGTTGTGCTTTCTGGTTTGATTAAAAATGGAAATGCTGAGACTCTTAATGAGCTGTTTGCTATCAAAAAAAGAGCAAGTGTGTGTGCATCTGTTTGTGTATGTATCGGACCTGCAGTGATAAGTTAAAATGGGAAAGAGGAGGTCAGAATGGAGCATTAGTCATGGCAGGTGGAGATAAATTGCAAGCAATCTGTGTAATCACATTCTCTAACATGGAGAGTGCAAGTGAGTAGGAAAGTGGATTAATCCTGCCTGCTGAGCCAGCTACACCTGGAAAACAAAGGGGGGAATCAGGACAGGTTATCTGACTGGCCAGAAGAACTGATGACCAAATCCTCCTGTTTGCATGCTGCTTAAGTGATAACCTATGGAGTTGCTTCCACAGATTTTCTATCTCCCTTTTAATGATGCGAAGAAAGGGTGAGCATCTCTGAGGATCTGGTTAGAGCCCACAGATTAATTCCTCTAGAAGAGCAGGAGCACATCAAGCAAAGTAGCCTCTGCCCTTCCTTTTGTTTCACTGCCTTTGCTCTTATAACAAGTGACTGCCAAACAGACAAGGCAGGTAGGGGAAGCTGGATTACAAATGTGACAAGTGGTATTAAGCCATGTAGACAGGGAATGTGTTTGCAGTGATGATGCTGTAATTGCCCTTCTGCAGCTTACATCTTTGCAAGCCTTTAAGACAAGGCTGTCCCAAGCTGGGTCACATTAGTCACTAACCTGAGTGGGATCACAGTTTGCTGTAAGGCATTAACAGGTCTATCTGCTTCTCATGTGTTTTCACCACCTCATTCTATTTAAGTTAGGATCCAGAGGAAAGTGTCATTGAGACAATGCTGCTCACCTGTGGATATCTCATCTCAGTTGGAAACTAACTCTTATGATGAGTGCTGAGAGAGATATGTTTATTCTGTGATCTCAGAAAGCCATAGCCAGAGGCTTCCTCCGAAAAGAGCAGTAAGGCAGAAAGCTCCACAGGGAAAAGCAACAAAATGGCTTGTCTTAGATTAACCAAACCTGTTTGCCAAATAAGTTCTCCTGCTTCCCTGACAGCAAATTTCATTCATCAAGGGTCAACTTTCTCCTACCCAAATTCCTTTCTTTTCTGTGGCTTTCTCAACATGGCCTGAAGATGGGAAAATACAAACCTGACTGATATTCCCATCAGAGACCACCTCCATGCTCTCCTGAAGTCTCTGGAATGTGCTACTGAGGGTGGTGGGCTGAGACTGACCCCTCACAGCTTGTGCAGGTGCCCCAAGAGAGACCAAAGGTGCACTCATGGGGCACAAGTACAGAAAGGCTCTACCTTACAGAGGATATTTGTATTTGGTAGTGGAAAATTCAAAGGGAATGTGCTGCAGATTCCTGCAGGATAGAGCCATGCACTCCTCGTCTCCTTGTCTCACCTGAAATAGCTGACTGAAAAACAGGTCTAAGACAGGGCTTGGTTTCTCATGCCTTCCCTGTCCCTCAGCTCCTCTTAGAAAAAACATGGTCATAGTTGAATTTGACTCCAACTTTCAAAGCGCTCACAGCAACAGAGCGAACTAAGAAATGATGCAAAACAAGCCTGGGCATCTCAAAATAAACTTCTCTCCCATTTCTGTCCCAGGAACAGAGGGATAACTAAATAACCTGCTTATACACATACTGCAAAAGGCTGCATAAATTCCAGATGCAGAGCAGGAACCTCTCCTTACTAAAAAGGAGGCAGATACTCAGCCCGCCTGCAGAGTCCATCCCTCTGCACTTCAGTGGAATCCATTTATACTTGCCTGTTTTGGGATACTCATCTTCCTTGGGACAGGCACATAGCGGAATTTGGCAGGAGCAGCATTGCTCTGATGCTGCAGCAGCAGTAACCTGGCATTGGCTCGCAGCTTTTATCACCGGTTGGGTGACAACATTGTTTGCTTCTGCCCTCAGAGTCAACACCATGGCTCAGGAATGGGCAAAATGCCAGCGTATTCCCAGGGAAGCTTACGTCATTGGCAATTCTCTGGTGCCAGAGACTGTGCTGGAAACCTGAGGTCTCTTTTGCTGTTAATTGCCCAGATGATTAATTCATGCAATGATATAATTTTCTTGGGTGGAGGCTGGGAGGTTGTGTACTCTAGTAATAAGGGGCATGATGGGTTGCAAAACTTGTGCTCTTTATTGATGTTAATGATAATAACAGCAAACTAGCCACAGTGTTCTCTGCATCATCTTTCTTCTCCCAGAAAGGGCAGAAACGGTACTGGCTCTCCACTGTTCCCCTCCACTTTTTTGGAGGGGGGGATTTGGTGTGTGAGCAAGTGCTCTTCTGGGGTTTGTAATACTACAAATTCTACACTAGAGGACTGAAACATAATGCCCTTAACTTTCACAAGTCCTCTGTAATAAAGGTTGTTGCTTTTCATTTTAACATTTAGTTTTAACATTTCATTCAGGCTTCTTCCACCTTGCAAATCTCATTCCACCTTTCAAAAATTCCTTGTATTTATGTCATTTATGTTGCACTTTCTAGCAAGAAAAGAAAACAATTACCTTCTTTTTTTCTTTTTTAAGAAAAAAAAAGAGGAAGAAAAAGTGAGTTTAGTTCTTTTTGCACAGTGACTGGTATACTGTATTGTGGCATTCTCCCCTCAGAGGATGCTGCTCTGCCTATACAGGTATAGGATCACTTTTTAGTCAGCCTGGAAATTCTCCAGAATGCCTTACTCTAGGATATTTTGTTCTTTTTTTTTGTTTTTTTTAGGCTAAAAATTCCTTTCTTGACACTTTAATAGCTAAGCAAATAAGCCCAGAATTCCCGGATGGAGATAACAAGGAGCTGCCCTGGCCTGGATACAATTAATATCTGATAAGGTGCAGTGACTTGATCTGATAATTTATGGGTAGGTGAAACTGCTAACTCGAAATGTCAAACAAAACACCCAGGACATTTTCAGAGCTCTTGTAATAGCATTTTCTTTCAAATGTCACTGCTCTGCTTCCTGTATCCTTCCCCCTTGCTCATTCCAGTGTTTCTCTTCTCCTCTCAGGCCTCCATGTTTTTGGCTGGCTTGTGTCCCCAGACCTATACAAAGCACTGGATCATAAGTTTTCAAACAGACTTGCTAAGACCAAATAGAATCCTTCCAATTTCTAGATATGCTTGTTATTTGTTGGATAAAATGGTTTCCTTTCTGTTTAAGCAGTGAGGAAGACTTGCTATCCATTTTGGGTAATTTTTCATTTCTTTACATCTTTCATGGTTTGTCATGGTATTCTCCTATCTCATCTTGAGATAGAAAATGTAATGGAATTTTTCTTGAATGCTGACAAACAGCAGAGATCTGATTAGCAACTGTAGCAGATCTGTTACCAGTTCAGTACTGTCGACATATATATTTAGAATTTGGTTATTAAGGAAAATTAAGTGATTATGCAGAACTAATGATGTCTGTATTAATGGCTGTCAGGTTCCAGACACTCATCCATTGTCTGTTTAATGAGAAATCATCCTACTGTGTCTGGGCAGGTCAAACACTAAAGCAAGTGTGCAGTATGACTTTGCTGCCACTAGCAGACTACACTGGCCACAGGAAAGGCAGCCCAGGGCACATGCTTGTAATTTAGACTCTGCTCATAAAGGGGAAAAAATAATGAGATGGCCTTGGAAAAGTAGGAGAAAGAGTCTGTGGTGTGGCCTTTGGGGTGGAAACGATCTTTTGTCCTGGTGACAGCACTCTTGTTGTAAAGGGCTGAATTCTGCATTGCCACCAGAGTGACATGAAGGGGAAGAAAAGATCATTTGCTTTCCAGGGTGGCCTGTGGTGGGCTGTCATGAGTGGGAAACAAAGTAGATTGGATGGGGTCAGTAAGACCCCTTTTCCAGGCTTCCTGAAGCTGGGATTATTGACTTCAGGTCACTTCAACTGGAAGGGAAGCATGGAAACGCATGGGCTTCCCTGTTTTTTCTCATACACAGGAACAAACACACACATACCAACTCCTTTTAGAAGATGGCAATCAGTGTCTTCAGCCAGCTCTTCATGGTTTGAAATGGCTGTTTGTTCAGCAACCTGGAGTCCAAAATGTTTGTTACCTCAAGCTCTAGGTAATTTAATTTTACATTTAATTGACAATGAGATAAACACAGAAGGAAATATTTTTTCAACTTTCTGGGTCTAGGCATGTAAAACCACAAGGTTGTTAAAGAAAAGATACTAATAAGCCACTTTTTGGTGAAAGTGATAGCTAAAACCATTCACATCATTACTTGCAGCAGAGTAAGAGGTTAACTGATGCATCATTCCCATCCAAGTGAATGGAGAAAGTCGCACACCACTGGGACTCAGGACTTCAAAGCTTTGTGGGAAAAAAACAGCCAGAAATGTTTATGCCGAACCTCTTATATAGCAAATGCAAAACATTTTTAATCTAAAAAGACTGATAGACTTTCACCAGCACTAAATTAACTTCATAAGCAAACACAAGCATATTTACTTAGGACTATTAGAAAAGCAAAACCAATAGTAGCAGAACATTCGGATCTGAGATGATTCAGACCTTTAAAATCTGTTATTTAAAATACAGTAACACTCCTTCTTTAGATAAAATGTATTATTTTTAATATAGAGTATCTTGGCCCTGTGTGATTGCCTTCTTTTGAATAATACAATGAACATATCCATTACACTGTCATCTTCCTCCTCCACTTTAATCTGTGATTTGCTGGGCTTAGAGTAAGGCTGAACAGCCCTGTAGAACGTTACAGCCTAGGAATATGTCAAAGACTTTCTTAGCTGCAGAAACACTTTTGCTTGACTCTACAGAACAAGCTGATAAACTGCAGAGGAAGATGCTAGAAAATATAGATCCTTCTCAGAGAAAGAAATCAAGAAAATCAGGAGTATTCTCAGCTTATCAGGAGTATTCATCTTATCAGCACAGCGCAGTTGTTTATAGCCACTGCTGTAGTGCAGTGAGCAAAAAAAATGGAGATTTGGAATAAAGAATGATCACATGGTCCCAGAGGTGATGGAGTGGGTGTTTCTGAGTCACTGCATGCACCTCTGATGCACTGTGCCCATCACAGGCAGCTGCCAGGGACGGCGGACACACACGTGGGTAGGGAAACACACTCAGCACCCGTCTGTTTTCTGAAGTGGGCTTGACAAAACCAAAGAATGTGACAAGTTAGGAAGCATTTATTCTTTTTTTAGTGCAAAAGTTTTGGGGTTTGCTGCTTAAAGATGAGACTTAGTGCCTGTATTTCCCTTCTGGTTGCTGAAGCATTACTGTGCTTTGGTGAGAGGGGTTGGATGAAATGCTGCATTCCCTCCAGCAGCTCAAGACTGCCATATTTAGCTTGATGCATCTATCTAAAATAGGCCCCTGTGTATTTAGTTAATCTTGCGGGCAGGCTTTCTTACTTCAGCAGCCATGTGAAGTTTCTTTTAACAGGAGAGAGAGGAGTAGGCGAGGTGAGGGGCGGGGGGACTGTTTCATAATAAAACTGAAAGAGGCTGACAGGAATTAACATGAAGGTTACCTCGGTTTACTCTTGGCAATCTTAATAATTCAACAGAGCCTTTCAGTCAGGGTTTCCCCTGCTGTTCCCCACAGGGGCAGTTTCATGTATGAGAGTTTCCTGAGGCCATTTAGTGCGCCAGCTCCTAAGAATCACAAGGAGAAGCCTGTCAAGAGCTAGAACTGACAATCCCTATTAATGTGAAGGGAGGCTTTTCCCAGGAAGATTCTTTGATGTCTCTGACTCTTGATCACGGGTCACAGGCCTCTGGCTTTACATGTCATGCCTCTGTCTTGAAAGAAAGTGGCACCTCTTCTGCTGAGCCCCACTGTCAGACTGCATAATTATTGTCCCCTCCCTAGAAGCAAGCCACAGGAAGAGCAGGATGGTGCCTTCAGTTACCCAGGGCAGTCACAGACCTTCTGAAGTCACTAGCTGGCATCTCCCACAGCCGTGCAAAATCGTCTCCCTTCCACTGCAGTCAGCAAGAGAGAGGGATCAGATCTAAACTCCAAACTTTTTTTGTTTCATTGAGAATCCCATTGAAGTTGATGAGAATTTTGCTTGAGCTGGAAGGGAAGGAATTGACTCTCTGCTTTCTGAGAGAGTTGCCACTTAAATAAATATCATAGTTTTTCTGTTCTGCTAATTTGCACACAATATTGGACTTTGGTAAATGTTCCAGTAAAAATAATGCAATAATCACAGGAAGATATGAGACATGAGCTTCTGCATTGCTATGGCATTTCATCTTTTGGAGATAAAAGTCTTGTGGCTGGCTTCGGTTGCCTGGAATAAATAATAACAATAACATGCTGCTAATTTGTGATATATGGTGCTTCTTCAACCCCACTATTAGAAATAGTCAGCCAGCAACATTTCAGTGCATGTATCCATTGAAAGACCACAGTTCATCAGCTATGAGACGGGCTCTGGAAATGCCGTCTTTGAAAATTTGTTTGGAAAAGAAAGCCTATGAATGAATGAGATATTGGATACAAGATGTAACATGTGAACGTTACAAGTAATTTTGGAATACTTGTGTTGTTTTGGAGCAAAAAAATATATTGAAATAGCAAAATTTCTTTGAAATGAGCAGACTAGTTTTCAACCTACTCCTACAAATAAAAAATTTTCAACTGGACCATTCTTAGCCCACCTCCATATGTCTCCCCAAGCTTTAATTCCTCCCATATAGCCATAGATTAAAAGACCTTAATGCTTCTGTTCAGAAGAACCTACACCTTCAGCTCTGCGTCTGTCAGTCCTTTCCATCTCGTCAGTAGATAGTGGTGATCTGCTAAGGACCCTGAGGTAGTTCTGAGGTAGTTGTCCCCTGGCTTGAAAACAGAGAGGACGTCTACAGGGTTTAAATCTTAGTGAGGCATCTACAACTGCAACTTTCGCCAGAGCCTCCCACACCTTGGGCTAATAGAAGCAGTAGCTGGTTGGCTTCATGTGATGCTGTGAGACCAGTGTATTTTCCCAGAGCAGAGTAGGTGGTGAAGAATGAATACACTCTTTAGCTGTCTAACCTCCTAACCATGCTTTTATGCTTAGTGGTACAGCATCAAGGATTATGGGCAGGTAAGAAAAACTCTGACTTTTTAAAGAGACCATAGCACATGCTTGTTTCATGGCATGGTCAGGGTTAGAAGCTGGTGCAGGAGGTGGAATAATCATCAGCAGTAAATCTTCGTGAGCCTCTAAAGATCACTTCTGAAAACCAAAATACAGCCAGGGTGTCCATTTTAATTAACAGTGGGTTCTGTGCTTCCTCTCGACCAAACTCGCGTTTCTTTGCTAAGACAGAGTGGTTGTTATACTTATTAGGTGTGAACACTCAGTTACTAACTCGATTTTTCACCGCAGTGTCTCTAGCCAGTAGGTTCCTGCTGCTGCTTCATTAGTATTAAGGAGCATCAGGCAGGTGCTGTGATTGCACAGAGATGCCAGCAAAGACCACCAATTTGATTGAAGTCTGCAGCCTCGCTGCTGCTTGCTTTCAAAGAAAGCTTGGTGGGCCATGGCTGGCAGCAGCCCCAGGGGACAGGCTTTGCTGTGAGGCTCAGTGACAAACAGGCAGAGGGAGGGCAGGTCCAGGGCTGACAAACAAGCTGCTATCTCCTGTATGACTTGGCAATGTTTCTTGTTCAACCTTCAGGGTAGCACAAACTGTAGAATCAGCTCAGGTGATTTTACATCAGCCCAGGAATGCTGCCAGGCACTGACTAGCCCTGCAGATGATGCACTGGCAGCAGCTGCTGCTCAAGATCTAGCTGCCTAGGAGACAGCAGCTGCCTTACAGAGTGAACATCTGAGCTCTTCTTAAGCAAGTGTCTTTGTGTTGGGGTATCATATGGTCATGCAGTCCCTGCTGAAGTTGAGGGTTTGTCACAGTCAGACCAAATGCTGTTTCCTTCACTCAAGTTTTCAGGGTGCTGCTGCTTTGCATGTGCTGCAGTGGCAATACACTGGTGATACAGGGCTAGTTTGGACCACACCAGCGAGTATTTACAAACTAGCCTTGGAGCTGGTTTTTCAGTCAGAAATGAGAAACTCACAGCAGGAGTTGTTGGGAGAAACTACGCAAGCTGAACTACGTGGGAGGCCAAGCTCAATGATCCCAGTCTTCAAACCTGTTTGATTTTTTACAAGTGCTCTGCAGTGCTTTAGTAGTAATTGAAGAGATCCAAAGCAATTATCCTCCTTCAGGAATGAGGTACAAACTACGAAGAGATGAAGCAAGAAGAGAGGAAGTGATTAAGGTGATAATAATGAAGGATATTTATATATTTATCATGCATTATTATTAGTGCTTACAATATGACCCTCACTTGCCCTAGTTTTGTATGTGAATTCCCATATGAAATGATTTAACCAGGATTCTTGCTGCAGCTCTTAGGAAAATATATGTGGATGTGCAGGAACTATCACTAATGTGTGAAGGTGATCCACTACTTTGATGGAGTCCAGTGATGATATCAGATTCTCATAACCCTATCACTGGGTCATGTTTGGATACTGGTTTGAATTGGAGTAGAAAGGAAAGGAGACAGACATCCTTGTGTCTAACCTGGCTTATTTATAAAAGATCACCCAAAAACTACTTTCTTACATAAACAACATCTTCTGGGTATCCACAACAGTTTTTGCAGTGATCAGCTCCGAAACTTGACTCCGGTGACCCCAGAAACTCTCATTTGAGCTGAGAACTCTGTATATTCTTCCACCTTAAAAAGTAATATAGTTTTCAGGTAGATTTAATTTTAAACAGCTGCTATACTTACTTTGCATATTATAGAACACCTCTACAATCTGTATTTATATCACTATACATCTCAGTATCTCTCAAACTTGACCCAGTGTAGCCTTTTCATGCTTTATTTAACAGAAATACCATTATACAATCAGGCATGCTAAGGCACAAAGTAGTTAAATGACTTGCTCAAAGTAAAAACACTGTGAGGAAACAATATAGAGAAAGGAACTGGTCTTTCTATTCACAAAAAAAAAAAAAAGAAAAAGTAACATTGGTTTCCTTTTGTGTGTAGTCTTAAAATAGAGAATAATGTTTTTTGTGTTTTAAGGCACTGACTACCCTACTGCAACACGCAGGAATATCAGCTCTGCACTTCAGCTCAAGCCTGTGGAAAACACTGAATATACAAGTATAAGCACAGGTGCAATTCCGCTTACCATCTTAACGGGGGGAGGCCAGGCTTCCTTGAGTGCACAGCTGTGTGTGAAGCTGCAGGGTATAAACATACCTCTCTCAGCCTGCTGTAATTAACACCTTGCCATCCATGCCACCTCTGAAATCTTGAAGCTAAGAACCTGTGCCCTGAGGCTGGTTGGTTTGGGTTTTTTAACCAGTTCTGTGACTGCACAGGGATGACAAAATGATGCAGTGGCCAGTTTCAACACGCAAAGCTTTAAAGCCATTGGCCTTTACGAACCTGAGGGCTCAGGCACTTGGTCTGGGCAAGAGCTGAAAATAAACCCAGCAGAGCAAGGCAGCTCTCTAGCTATTACTCAGAATTCTGTAGAGTTTGTTTTGGACTCCAGCTGATCTTACAGTTCACTCTTGGGCACATCTTATTTTCTTCAGTAACGTGGGGCTGCATCACTTTAGCTCTGATCAAATACACATTGTCCCACAGAGGCATAGGAATACTTAGCAATGCTGCTTCTATCATTATATAACTCATCATATAATTATACATTAATAACAACTGCCTAGCTGTCCTGCTAGTCAGGACACAAACACAGAAAGAGACCCCCCAGTGTGGCTTTCAGGTAACTTCTGTCTGAGACTTGTAGGATGTCCCTGTTTCTTTTCTGCCTGCTGCAATGCTCATGCTCCGTAGCCAGTTAGTCACACTGTACTTGTGTGTGTACCCAGCAAGAGCTCCTGACAATGTATGTGCTTGAGTTCCACTGCACCCTGCTTGGGATGTCCAGCTGCAGAGCTGTTAAATGCTCTCCCTGCTCCTCTTCCTCTTCCTTCTCTCCTTTGGGGAAGAAGTTTTGCAAGTATGGGAGAAGGAGAAACTAAAATAGCTGTGCAGATCAATCATTTACATTCCCAGTTACAAAATTGTTCCAAATGTCACATTTATTCCTCCAAGAAAACTTTTTTCTTTCCCCACTCATGGTGGCTACATAGTCATCAGCTCTTGAAAGGCTTGGTGGTTGGCTTCTTAAAAAAGGCTGGCCAATTTTGTAATTCTTAAAAGCTTTGTAATTCAGCTATTGATCATCAATGATGAATTACCATAGCTCTTAAAGCTGCTCATGCTTGGTTCATTACTGCAGCATATGATCTGAGCCTTATGATAGCTCTGCACTCTATGAAATAAAGTTAGTCTTCTTAAATGAGGAGACCAAGGCACGGACATTGACTGACCTTTCCCCAAGCTGATGGCAGAGGACTGTGTTAAAATCACATTGTGCTTTATTTTTGTGCCTAGGCATAGCCCACTAGTCTACTCTCTCAAGACTTTGTCTGGGTCAAGAATCTGCTCCAGTTCCCACACTCACGTATAATATTTTCTGATGCTTTTTGCCTAAACATAGTTTCTGGTGTTTGTGTCCAATTATGGAGGGCTCCTACACCGTGCAGCTTGAATGCAAAGTCTGGACAGGCAACAGACAGGAACCAGGAAAGAAGATAACTTGATAAAGGACAGTTAGTGAAATAAAATAGGGAAATAATTAATTATTAGTCTTTTAATACATACTTCCTAGTTACAGCAGTGTACCTCTAGTGATGCAACTCTTTGTCAACACAGCATCCCTACGATGCTGACAGATATTCTTAAATGGCACTTGAAACCTGGCCAGATGCTTTATTAAGGAAGTGAAATACCTGACCCCTGACTGTCCTGCACAGGCTCCTGCTGGCACCACAAATGTATCTGGCTTGCAGCTCCAACCTGCAACTGTGCTGGAGCAGGTTCTCATGGACACTTGTGAGGTTGCAGCTGGGAAGCAGACACTGGCAATGGTGCAAAGACTGGGATGCTCAGTCTAGCTCTGGGAGAGGAGATTGCAACCCTTGCTGGGGTCAGAAGTACAAGCAAAAGGAATGTATTACACAAACCCACACAACTTTTCATGTGTCCCCATGCAATCAATAGTAATGATGCAAAAAAATGAAGAAAAATGTCTCCTACAAATACCCAACAAAGTTTGGGCTGGTCATCACAGAGCTTGAGATAGACATAGCCAGCTAGACCCCTGCATTGCTCCAGATGATGATCTACCAACCCTGTTTTCTCTGCCTTTATGGGGAGAATAGTCTAGCTATTCAATCTCCTTGAACTTCTACATTACATGGAAGAATCTGGCATCAAACTATCTTACCATTGTGTCAGAAATCTTCACTAGAGTACCGTAAAACATTGTCTTTCTCTTCATTGTCTTATCATCAAAATAAATCAGTAAGTGTGCTCAAATTCTCAGCTGTTCTTCTCTTTGTAGTAACTGCTACTACATGAGATGGGCACATATGGTTCGAAAACAAATGAGTACATTCCTGTACAAAGGCAAATTACAGCCTTTATTTCTCAAGGTATCTGGTGTTCACACAATCAGGTTAAGTAAATCTCAAGTATTATAAGGGGTTCCTTGCCATATGGGAAAAAATCTGGGGAACTGAGATATGGTGGTATTTGGAGTGGTGCAAGTGGGAGAAAAGAGGTAGATGCAAACAGCAGGAAAACTTAGATGGAATATACTAGCACTACAAATGTTTTAGAAGACTTCAGATGTTTGAAGGAAAACTTTTTAACCGTCAGAAGCATAGAAGATTTAGGAAAGAAATCAGATTTTTGTGGTATTTTAAAATGAGTTAGAAGCATTGACGCAAGAATTGCAGGATTGTGTTTGAAGCTATGTTATTTGGAAACATGCAATCCATTTTTGTCTTCTAAACATATGAAAAGTGATACTTGTGCTCCAAAGAAAATTTCTTTTATCATTATCAGTTAATTAATAATAATCTATTTGGTGTCTATTACGAACTCTTAATGAATTGTTTCTTCCCTTTCATGAGCCATAGCACATTTTTTTTCCCCCAACATATCTAGTTAGCTCTATAGTAACAAAATCTTCTGTTTATCTGCATTTTGAATAGCTAGTCTGTTGTGGCAAAGTCGAAATACAGTAGAAACAAAAAGGCATAGGAATGAGGAAGAGTGTGTGATGATAATCAAAACAGGAGCCCCGTTAGCACTGGGCAGGCTGCTACCATTTCCTCTGAGAACCTGTGAGTTGTCAGTCCCTTAGGCATCTTTTATCTGGATGATCCCTAATGCATATTGGCAGGCCCTACATATTAAATACATCCAGCTTCTTGATTTTATTCAGATCAGCACTCTTCAAAGCAGCGGGTCTCTCAACTGAAGGAAATCCCTGCTCTATTAACAGCATGTCTGGTGCCGCTTTCACTCTTATCACCATGAAATCAGGACTTGTATGGTTACCGCAGGGAACTTAGAGCATGTCTCACAAGCACACAACATGAACTGTGTCAGATCCAAGACTGTGAAGGAAAAAGATGAGGGCTTCGGAGTCCTGCTTACTTCCTTCTTACAATTTCATCTACTTAATATGCAGAGCATTTATCTGTACAAGTTCTCTGGTTTGTGCTGCTGTCTCCTGCTTTTCTTTAATATAATCGTGAAGACCTGCTTTGGCATGTGTGTAAGTATTAGCCTTAATGGAAGCATTAGTGTCACTATTGCTCACAGTGGGAATGACCACAATACTCTAGGGAAATAAGAAATGGAGACAGTATGCCAACTCAATTGACTTTCAGATGGAAAGGGCTCTGTATTATTCAAGGGTTAGCACAGGATTTCTTTGCCCCATAGTGCCTGCTTCAGTTGAGCTGGGTCTGGCTTTGCTGATAAGCGAGTATTGATGTTGAACAGAGACAGCCCACAAAAGGCCTCTCTAAGGTCAATGACAAGGGGATATTACCACTGAGACAACACTGTGGCCTTTAGGTTCCAACAGGGTTTCCACAGTGAGAATAAAATCAGGAAATAATATATTGTTTCCAAGAAGCAGCACATCATAATTTGTTCTTGTGGGTATTGAAGCCATTGAGTAGTATCATAATATTCAGATATATTTTTTTACTAGAAAATTTTTCACTGTTCATGGCTTTGGACAGAGCCTTGAGCCACATGGTTTAGGGCAAGGTGTCCCTGCCCATGGCAGGGGGGTTGGAACTAGATGATCTTAAGGTCCTTTCCAACCCTTACGATTCTATGATTCTATGATTCTATTCTTTAGTTATCTTCCTTTGCAATCTACTTGAAAGCCCGATGACCTTACAATGACATTTTGACTTTTTAAAGACTCTATTTTTTTTTCCCTTCTTCTTTTTCTCACCTGCCATTATGAAGTAACAGGCAAAAGAGGAAATAGACTAACCCATTTTCTGTGCTGGGTGTAGCTCTTGGGAAATGGTCCCATTTGCACTCAGTTTGGTATGTGCACACCCATTATCTTCCAGACCAGACAAGGCAAACCCCCTACGGTGAAACTGCTATATAGAAAGCACTGACATCTTTGCAAACTGAAAATACAAGATTTGTGAAGCCTAGACTTTTCCAGGTAAACAGCCACCCAACAAAATAGGCAGGATTTCTTGTCTACAAGAGTGCAGCACCTTTATAGATATCAGTCCTGAAAGCATGTTGAACATCATAAAGTGATTAGTTTCTGATAGAGACCTCCTGACATGCGTGAGGTTCTCTCTAAACAGAGAAACTGGATGCACAAGACACTGACTTCTTGCTAAAATCCTTGAAGAGCACATTTCCAAAGGAAATAACTGCTGCTGCAAGAGGTAGAAAAGAATTTGGGAAGCAAGTGAAACTCTGGTGAGCAACTGTCTAATACACAGCAAGGAACTTGGGCTCTGGGTAGCATCACTGTCCTGATGGCCTCCTGTCTCTGCTCTCCTGCCCTACCAGCCCCTCCACCTGCAGGGTCCTGACTTTTTACAACTGCCTTGGAGAGACAGCACAGCTCTGCTGGTGTCAGTCATAGCAGATACACAATTTCTAGAGGTGTCTCTGGCACCAGGGTGCACAAACCCCTCTGATTTTCGGTGGAATTCATGTTGTAGTTTCACATGCTTTAAAAATTCCCACCAGTGTCTACGTTAGAGCTGTATTGCACTGGTTATGCTTGCAAAAGCTCTCTACAAACTGAACAACAGCATGAAAGCTCTGCTTTCCTCTGTTCTTTGGGACAACATGCAGTCTTTTCAACCCTTGTGCTTTTTGTATACGCTTCAGGTTTACAAAATGCAGGGAGTTTGGTGGGGTATCCTTTTCCTTTTATTTTCCTAACTAACTCCTATTGTTTCAATTTCATAATTTATGGATTTCAGCTTGCACTGAAAAATACCAAGAAATGTTTGAACATGTGAGCCTCTTGAGTCCAAAATTGTGGCAAGCAAGGTAAAAACTCAACAAAAGTTCCAAGTGATTTCAGAACTAATTGTTTTCATTCTGCTTTCAATTCTTCACAAGAAATGCCAAGCTATGCCAAGCTTGGGAATGTTGAAACTGTTCAGGGTGAAACACTGAAAGCTTGGCAATAATAAACACTCTCTTACTTTCCTCTTTTTGAAAATATGTGTGGAAAGCCATCCAGCTGGATCTGGAGCTCCCTAACATGGCTGTCCCTCCACAGAAGTCCACTCCCACATTGTGTCAATATGCCTGAAGGCAGAAAGGGGCCCGTGGGAATACCTTAACACTTGAATGCATGCTGAAGACTATCCACAAAATGTATGTGAGAGATATCAGTAAATGGCTGTTACCAAGTGAAGAGCATCCTGATCTTTCCATCTACCATGGAGGCAGAAGTAAGTGTGCAGTCACTTATAGCAAGGTGGGAGGATAATCTCTCTGCATTGGTTTTCCATGTTGCCACCTCCAACTTTGCTTCATTGAGGCTGTTAAGAGCAGGAATCAGATGCAGGCTGGCATGGTCATGTCAGTTCATTACCTGACAGCATAGATAACAAGCTCCGGGGAAATCTTAAGCATGGTTAACAGATATCAGCCAATTGAGTATGGTTCCTTGTAGATGCTACCGCATATTAGAAAGCAACCTGACAAGAGGTTTAAGTGAACATTTTGTTCTTGTTTTCTAACACATGTCAACAGGTTTTCTGAGATAACTTGCATCTCTGTGGAGTATATCTTTGAGAAAAACCAGGTGGGTGCCTGGCTGCTGTCAATGTGCTGAGGGAGTAGATTGCTTACCCTCCTTTGCCCCTCCAAAAATATCAGCCAGGAAGTTTAACTGCGTGATAGTAAGGGGCTACTGGTGCCAGCCTCTTTGCTGTTGTTTTCAAGGTCAGATCTAATTGACCTTCCTCTTGCTTCATTTAGTTGCTCACATCGTTTCCTTTTGATTCCCTGACTGTGTTCTCATTGTTGGCATTTCTGTGTGTTCCTGCATTGTCTTTTGGTTAAGCTGACTCCCGCTTACTTCCTCCCTTTCTGTTGTGCCTTCTCCTCCTCCTCCTCTCTCCCTCTTTCCTGCCTGCTCTCTTTCCTTAGGACTTAGTCATTCTCCTATGCCTCGTGTATTATTTCCCCATCCTGAAATATAGCCCAGATCCCTGACCTACAGCTCCATGGCCCAGATGCCCCCTGTTTTCCCAGCTGGCTTTCAGGAGCAGCTGTTTGACACAGCAGCAGGTTACTCCTGCGTGGTGGGAGGCAGCTGCTGTATTGCAGCCTGAGGAACACAACAGGAGCTGCTGCCTCACCTGGAAGTAGCCTGTGTGCTGTATTCAGATGGAGAGGGGTATAGGCCTTCCTATGGATGGGTTCGTGCCGGGCACAACATTAAGTAGGCAACTTGTCTCCATGCAAGCCATAGGAAGACGCTATTATACACAGAGGCAAGGTGCAACTTGATGGTGTAGAGCCATCAGCTCCCTTCCCTGTGGCTCTGGAGTGGCAAAATACCACTTGGCAGATTTGTTTTGCTTCTGAAGGAGGTGTTGGATCCTGGTTTTGTTGAAGTTACAGCCCCAATTGCCTTCAGGGGTAGGATCTGTGAATATACCTGGTGGATGTTGTGCTGTGTGAGAGCTGCATGCCGTGAGAGCTGCAAAGACCCAGATTTGGCCTGACATAATGAGCCCTTAGGATGTCCACAGGGAGTTTCAAGCAACAGCAAAATGAGGTCCTAACCTACTCAACCTGTGCCTATATGAAAATGCCTACTGCTGAAAGTTAAATAACAGCAAGTGTGCATAATGCAGGACAAGAATATGAGGTTTTTCTGTAAGCAGAGGAATCTGCTGTCAGATTCTGCATATTTACACTGCTCCCATTATGGAGAAGGTCTCTGTGGCAGCACTAATGGCAATAGATAAATCAATACACTGAAGCTACCAATAACTTCACTCAAAAAGAGAAAGTCTATTTTAATTACCTTACCCAGCTCATCAGAAGAATGTAAATAACAAGAAGAGGGCAGTCTCTGTCATCACTTCGACAGACACAAAGTCAACACTCCTGGTGGGTGTTGGGATGGGATCCCCCATCCCAGAGTGGAACTGAGCATTACCCACTGCTGCAGCAGTGTCATCCTGTTTGAATTTAGCCTCTGCATGCTTTGCTGGAGAGAAATTTCCCTGTGACATCAGTTGCTTAGGTTTTCTCTCCTTCCTTCCCAAGCCAACAGCATACAGCCCAGTCTTCGCAGCAAGCAGAGGCAGTGCCAGCCGGCAGAGGGAGAGACCAGCCTCAGTGCAGCATCCCAAACTTTGGACAGGAGAATTTTGCCAGCTCCCAGTGTCTTCTGGGCAACATCTTCCACTACCAAACCCCTGGTGTTGAAAAATGATGGGTCACTGTAAATGTTGCTGTTTAAAAGGGTCCAGGAGGCGAGTGGTCATGGCATTGAAATAGTTATGATAAATTGTTTATTGTAAAGAAACCTGTGTTGTAAAGAACCTGTGTACACTTCATAGGGTACTCTGAACCTTCCCAGCCCTGGGACACACTACGCCATGTGCCACAGTGCCATTCTTCCTTCAGTGCAGGGCAGAGCATTAGCCCGTTGCTTCACTTGCTGATGCTTTGCAAGGAACCCATGTTCTTTTGCAGAGTACAAATCTCTCACAGGAGGAAGCAGCCGTGCAAGTGCCTGGCAGTGGGGGAGAAACACTTTCAAGTGAGTGCAGCTCCTGGTGGACCCTGTCCCACGAATGCTGGCTTGAAAAAAGGGCCTTGTCCAGCTTGTACGGCTGGGGCCAGGTTCCCTCCAGTGGCTGAGAGCTGCCACAGCAGGAACCGGCAGCTCTGCGATGCTGTGCAAAGCGTGCAAAAGGCAGGCATCTCGTCCTAAAACAACTTCTCCTGAAACTGGTGTCGAAATTAGGTCCCACCACTTGCCAGCTAACGCCAAGGTCCTCCAAAAGAGGCACAGTAACGGAATACTCATTTGAAGCCCTTCTAACAGTAGACACATCTCTGGGATGCTCCTCTTAACCAGGACTGGACCTATTCGTGCGTGGACCGTCATTAAAGTATGGGGATTTTTCTTATTTGTTTTATGCAGGGTAGAAAATACAGTTTCCTGAGCAGAGGACATCCCAGTGCATTTTTATACAGCCTGTAGTATATAAATCCCCCAAAAGTCTTTGTAGGCTCTACCACTCTGTTCAACCTGGACAGGTAGCACTGGGTGGTTCTATGCTGGCACTCACAGTTACTGCGGTAGGACACAAGCAGACCAAGTGCTGGGTGGGTGTATGTATGAGCTGAGTATCTAGCTCATTATTCATGAATACTGTATGTTACTTGCTTTTTGGAACAACTGCTGCATAAACAGTCGGTGCTGCTGAAGTGCTCACTAGTGCATGCGTTTGCTGATGCTGTGCAGTCACCGGGCACACCAGGACCAGGCGGGAAGTCAGCACAATGCCTCGAGATATGTTATCGACTGTAAATGTGGCAGGAAGTCATTAAAGATTTCCTGAGCTATTCCCTGGGAAAAGACTACCTCCAAGCTCTGGCAAAGTCAGAGGACTTGTGTTGCCAGGGCTGAGAAATCAAAAGAAAATTGCTCTAATAAGCAAATGTCAGCAGCTTCACCAGGGAGCCCTCTGGTCCAGACAGATCCTGTGCCCATGGGGTCAGGGTGGTGACGGATGATTTGGTGTACATGTGCCAAGGAGCCCTTTGTAGCTCACTTACTCCCAGCAGGCTCATCCAAGCCTCACTAAGGCTCTGGGGGCTAGAAGAGGTATGGGCATAGACAAGTCTGAATACTTCCTCTCTAAAGCTTTGTAAATCCTTATAGGTGAAAATAAATGACAGCTTATTTTAAGAAAGCTGTTTGGTTGCTTCATGAGCTCTCAGTCACAGCTCCAGGAGAGAGATTTGCAGATGCCAAGCTCTCTTGGACCAACTGGGAAAAGACAGTTTCCTGCCATCAGGAGGCAATCGGAGACTAGGACATGAGTGTGAGCAGTGAGGGAGGCCAAACCAGGCAGTGAAGGCAAGGAGCTCCAGTGTTTGTTAGGGGGCTCCTCCAAAAAGACTTGAAGGGGATTGGGACATGACTTGATGATGATACCAGGAATTCATGTAACTCATCACACTTGATGCGTGGGATAACTCTCACTTTTGTTGCTGCAGATATCTCTGTCTTGAAAAACATTTATGTTTTACCAGCAATATGTGTTGTGGGTTTTTTCCCCTCAATCTCTCTAACCAGCCTCTGGTCAAGACTCAAAGGCTGTCTCAGCAGATAAAAGGTCTTGGGAAATTACTGTGGAAATCTCATTTCTGGCCTGTGCCTTCAAGTGAATTTGTTTTTAAAAGTAACTCCTAACTCTGTGAGATTATTTAACTGCTGAAAAACTTAGTGTTCCGGGTAAAAACAAGGTCATCATACTACTGTCACGGGAGAAGAGCCAGCTAGTTATATTTCACACTGCTCATTTTCTCACTGGAAAAGATGAGCAGAGTAGGACACTTTTCTTCTTAAAACAAAACAAAAAATTCAACAACAGAAGAAAAAGAAAAGGTATGTGAGGATTAGACAGCCAGACTTCTAGTTTTGTGTACCTGCAAAATCCTACAAGTGAACTCTTAAAATCAGCTAATCTGCTATGTTAGCAACTAGCAGCATGCACCTGGCTCAAAGTCTAATTTTGAGTGCAGAGAGCAGTAGGGACAGTAATGAGCAGTTTGAAGTTGCCACTGAACTTGACCAAGATGTGTATGGGCATTTTACGATATTTTCAACATGTTACTTGAATTTAGGATTTTTCTTTCTTAAATTCAGATCCTTGCTTACAAACCTGCCAAAGATGATACAACTTTTTATCCTTTTGATCATTTGCTGGTTATTCTGTAACAAGTATGTGTTATTTCCGACACACAAAATGCTAGAAATAAGCTGTATCTCTTTTGAAAATGAACATTTACAGAGAGTAATTTTTCTTTCTCCACAATGAACAGTTATAGAATTGTTAGCACCTAAGCAGCCCTGATCAGGAAGATTTTGGGATGAGAGAGAGCCATGAAACATACTTATCCTATCTTTTTGGCTGTACCAATGTAGGATACTGCATAGAAATCATTAGTCCTTTTGCCTTTCATTGTTGATTAAGGTACCCATTTAAAAACCAAAAGAGTTTTTCTTATTTCACGCTCGCAGTATGTATCTCACTTATATATTTTTGATTCTCTTCCCACAGGAGAGAAAAAAAAATACAGCTGAAAAACTAAGGCATATATCTCCACCAAGATTTCAAGGAGGAAAGCCTGCCTGGCTGGACTGCAAGGAGGTACCTACACGCACACGGAAACATTCCCCCGGACTGGTGACACAGTTGTTCAGCCTCACTCTTGCTGAGAAGGTTTCCACACAACACTGCAAGAATGAATTTCCTCCGGCGGCGTCTCTCGGACAGTAGTTTCGTGGCAAATTTGCCCAATGGGTACATGATGGACTTGCAGCGCCCCGACAACTCCACAAGCTCCCCGGTTTCTCCTGCCATGGAGAGAAAGCACCCGCAACCACCGCAGCCTGCACACTCCTCCTCTACTGGCGCCAGCATCTTCAGCTCCATCTCCAGCGCCATGAAGCAAACCACACAAGCGGCTGCAGGACTGATTGATCACTCAGCCAGCCCCACACCACCTGTGGCCCAGAAACCCAAGATTCTCCTGGTGATTGATGATGCACACACAGAGTGGTGAGTTATCACGATCCTCCCTGCTGAATTCAGCTCCACAAGGTTGGGGGATAAGAGGGATCTGGGAAGCACAGGGCATCTGCAGGGGGGTACGCAGATACCTTCACATCTAGGTCACCAACTCTGGCCCCAGGTCAGTGTCTGTCTGGTGACTTGCATAAATGGCAGAGTAGGCTTTTCTCATATAATTCTTGAAAAAAAATGTTCATTTGGTACTCATTGGCAAACTTCTTCATAGCCTCAGTATGAGCACAGACAGGGCATTCTTGGCCTAGCAAGCTTAGCTGAACTGTCACATCTAGCAATGGTCCTAAGAGGTCACAGCTGAAGGTGTGTTAGTGATGTGGTTCAAGCCCTTAGCCTACTCTTTACGTTGGCTCTAAAAAATGAAAAGGGATTAAATCTCTCCAGCTTTCAATCTCTCTTGAGCTTTTCTCTGTATGCAAATTTGTACATAAATTATGAAAAGATAAGCCAAGCTTACTACTACCAATAGTAATGATTGGAGTTCTTTCACTGTCAAGGGCCCTTCACGTGCTAAGCAGAGCTGCTATTGGCAAAAGGCTCTTGGGCTCAGCTAAACCTCAAATTTGTCTTGCCCATGCACACCTCTCTTTACAAATAAAAGTTTGGAAGTTTGTTTCCTGTGACATTGGGCAGCAGAGGACACTTCCCAAAGCGTAGGACAACTGAAGTGTAGTGAAATGTTGAGGAATTACTGCTTGCTGTGTGCTCCTTTCTGAAGTTGGCTGTTTTAGAAAGCTTTAGGCAAACTGGCTGAGAGACTTTCCTGGGGGAAAATCCAGAGCATGTGTTTGAGGAGATGCTCTTGTTTTATCTGCCAGCCTGTCAAAACACAGAAAAAAATGAAAGAATAGCACAGGGATGGGGACCGTACTGAAGACTTCAAAGTGAAAGAATTTGGGTTACCAGGTCTTGGCGAAGTGAGATTATTTTATTGTTCTATTCATCTCACAGCACTCTTCAGTAAAGTTTTCACCTTTGGTCTTCTCTGCTGTCCCAGGAGATTGGGGACAAGGTGGGACCTTCCTCCTTGGCTGTATCTTCACAAAGCAAGAGAATAGCTTTTGGCTAAAAAGGAGCAATGGCAGGGTACAACTAGGTCAGGCTTCCTCAGCCAACTTGAAGTAAGAGAGGGAAAACAGTGGGATTATTCTCAAAGGAAAAGCAACTTTTTAACTGAGTGGGAAACTCCCTGATAACGTGGTCATCATATCAAATGTTTCACCGGCCTCTTTTATCACAGTAGCAGCCTCTTAATGCCATATAGTTCAGTCGACAACACCAGTCTGGCTCAACCCTGATCTCTGCTTCCTGGGTGCACCCACAAGCCTCCCAGGAGGCTGATGCTCACCAGCCTCGGTCTCTAATTAGTGTTTTTGCAGTTCCTTGAAGATGCTGGCAGGTGGCAGTCCCTTAACACAGCATCCTCCAGCTGGGGTTGGGAGTGCCTTTAATGCACAGCTCTAGCATCCAGTGCTTAGCCGGCACAGCTTAGTCCAAGCAGAGTAATCAGAGAGGAAAGCCCTAGCTCAAAGGCCAACCTAGTTTTTCCTTGAGATTAATGGTGCTGAAGGTAGTCTGGGCAGGGGAAAGGACAAGGAGAGGTTGGACTCTGTTGCAGTCTTTTCATGTTTTAAAATACACACTTGCATTCAAATCCCTGCCTTTATATCTCCCAACTGCTGTTCTGTCATGCAGACTTTGTGGTCTGTGAGCTGAGCTTGCCCAAGGAGCAGAAGCCAGGAGATATAAAGAGGAAGTACGGCTACCCGCACTGTCTTTGCTCCTCCACTCGTGTGTAAGCATTCCACACATCCTGCTGGAGGCTTGCAGATATCAAATAATGCTTCTTGCAAAGGCTCCCTGCCTTCACTCTCTCTAAGGTTGTGAGGACACTGAACAAAATTAGTGTGTGCATTCATGACTGTATCCTGACGTATGTATGACATGAAAACTAATGAAGCAACATTATTAACCCTTGCCTGCCACAGATTTCCATGGCTCTTTGTAACATGGACAGAAACACATGCCTAAAAACTTTGCGAGCCTAAAGGTAGCATATGGTCTTCTCTGAGAGAGTGTTCCAATGCAAGCACTCTTGGATGCCAAGAGTGCTACTTGGCAGTTGATTTTTATGTCTCTAGGAAACTCATTGAGCCCTTGATAGCAGCTCTGGAGATCAGTGGCTCCATGGCTCCATGGATGTTTATTCTCGCTAAGGTACTTCCGAGCAATGCCAGTCATTTTGTTGCTCTCCGCCAGACTTATGTGAGCTCAAGCTGATCAGCCCGAGGCAGCAGTGTTTGCCTTGTGAGAGCACAGTTAAAGAAGCTGGTTATCCAGGGATTCTGGCCATCTACTCTGCATCACATAGGGAAACAGCCCCAGACTTTGGAAGGTGAACAACAGCATATCGTTACTTCTGTGCTGGTGATTTTGGGTTTGGAAGAAGCCTCATGTTTGCAATGCATTTAACCTCTGCCTGCTCAGGTTCTTGATACTTGTGAAACTTCTGATTTGGTTTTCAATAAACCCTTTTCTTCTACTTTTGAAACAGTTAACTCTACTAGAAAAGATCCCCAAGAAATAACTAGTGAAGCCCTACCTTTTTTTTAAGGGTGGGGGCTTCCACAATGCCTCCTCCCCCATGGCAAGTTACATGGGGTTTACAACAAGGACTAGCTTGTTCATGAACAGGAAGGGTGAGAGACAGTGGAATCTGCCATTTGATTTCTCTTCTCTAAATGAAAACACTTTCTCATAATTGGATACTGTAGCAGTATTGCCAAGACAGACATTAATTTATCATCACTGTTTGTATTACAGCAAAGAGCTGCAACTGTGAGTTAGGATGAGGTGTTGCACAAGTGCATGATGAAATGGTCTAACAACCCAAAGTTCATATTGTATGCACTTTAAAGTGGCAAACGGCAACCCTTTGTATTTTTAAGAAGCACCTATGTGTCTGCTGGTACAGTGTAGCACTCAACTTCTCTCGGAGGTCTGGAGGAAGTGGAAAGAATCCATGGGAATCCATGACTTGCCTTCCTCCATAATATACTTACCATTTTTGACATGCAATATGCTCTGGTTTGTTCCAAAGACAAAGTATTACAAAAATAATGTGAGCACCACAGAATATGATCAGCTGCTTTCTGCATTAGCAGCAGTAAAAGAAAGGTACATTTTATTAAAAGTAATGGAACTCGCCCAGCTTTCTGTTAAAGTGGCAACGTTTTGACAAATTTTCCATCTTTCTCGGAGCAGCCCTGCGGAGAAGGACTTGGGGGTGTTGGTCAATGAGAAACTGAACATGAGCTGACAGTATGCACTCACAGCCCAGAAAGCCAACCATGGCTGGGCTACATCAAAAGGAGAGTGACCAGCAGGTCAAAGGAGGTAATCCTGCCCCTCTACTCTGCTCTTGTGAGACCTCGCTTGGAGTATTGTGTACAGTTCTGATGTCCTCAACATTAAAAGGACATGGAGCTGTTGGAGCAAGGCCAGAGGAGGCCACGAGGATGATAAGGGGGCTGGAGCACCTCCCGTATGAAGACAGGCTGAGAAAGTTGGGGCTGTTAAGCCTGGAGAAGAGCAGCTGCGTGGAGATCTCATAGCAGCCTTCCAGTATCTGAAGGGGGCCTATAAGGATGTCAGAGAGGGACTCTTTGTCAGGGACTGTAGTGATAGGACAAGGGGTGATGGATTCAAAATAAAACAGGGGAAGTTCAGGTTGGATCTAAGGAAGAAGTTCTTTACCGTGAGGGTGGTGAGGCACTGGAACAGGCTGCCCAAAGAAGTGATAAATGCTCCATCCCTGGCAGTGTTCAAGGCCAGGTTGGACAGAGCCTTGGATGACATGGTCTAGTGTGACGCATCCCTGCCCATGGCAGGGGGGTTGGAACTAGATGATCTTAAGGTCCTTTCCAACCCTAATCATTCTATGATTCTATGATTCTTCTCCAAGGCGTGGCTCTAGCACATTGCAAGGAAGCACGCAGTGAATCTGCCACATGCAGAATATGCACGAGGGGAAAACACTGTCTGTATGTCTCCCTTGTACTCCTGGTTTCAACAGACAGCCCTCAGAGGCACCCATAGCAGTGAATGTGTCTGTGCATTGGCACACTAGTGAAAAACTCTGCTTCTCTTCAGTAATTACTGGTATCTATCTGAGCTGGCTAGCCTCCACTTGGAGAATGAGGCACCTTCTTGTAGGCTGGGCATATCTGTGCCTTGGGAGGCTTCCAAAAATGCATCCACAATTCACCTACAGCAGCTGCCAGAAAAATAAAAGGAGTTCAGATGTAAATACACACACACACACACACACACGTGCAAACGTACAGCAAAAGGGAGTGGGACCATGAGGAAGCGGGATGGCAGGACTCCATGTAATGGCAGATGGGCCAGCTCCGGCAGCCCAACCTCAGCCAGGAGGAAAACATCCTACCTCTGGCAACCTCCTCGTCTGACACGCTATTAAGTAAAATCATTCTCTTGCTGCATTGAATTTCTCAGCAGATCAAACAGGATTTAGTACTCTGAATTGTTAACCCCCTTCCTCTGCAAAACTGCTCAGTTTTCTAGCCTAATGCTTCATGTTTAAACAGCTTATTTGGGAAGTGATCAAGCACAGCTAAGGCTCCTATTAACAACATATGCTAAAAGCATTGCTTTCTGGACCAGACAGCATAACAATGTTCTTGTTGTATTTGATAGGTATCTTAGTTGCATTTGTGAAATACCTCATGTCGCTTTTCAAAGCCACTGGTGTGTTTTGTCCAGATTTCAAGCCATATTAAGTGCAAACAGTGTTACATGCTGTCTTGTACAAAATACGTGTGCCTCATGTGCAGCCATTCTACACTCGAGGATTGTGTCATCACAGGAGGAAAAGCCACAGAGGGTATTTTAGGAGACACAGAATTGTATTTGTTGTTTTCCCTTTTATTTTACAGCCAAAACTACTGTCTCCAAAAATTTAAAGATGAAGGAAGAGAATTTTGATTAATACTAAATGAAATCCTCTTAATACATCTGAAATGGTTCTTTCTGTAACAATAATGTCACGATTCAGGTCTAATTATGGACTGACCCAACAGGATTACTGTTTTATACTGTTCAGAGGAAATTATCAAACCTTTTTTCATTAAAATAAAGCTATTTTTACTTCTGATTGTACATGACAATAATGACAATAAATATGTCATATGTCATTTGTCCAAAAATAAAACTGGTCAAATAATAACAGTCTAATACTGAAGTTTGGTAACATGGGACGTCCTAAATCCTAAATTTTTTGGAAGGAATTCCTTTTCAAAAATATTCAGTGGGTATCACGGGTCATTTCATGCTTTCAGCAGGCTGAAGATGATGTATTAGGCTCCCATTCTGAGAAATATTTCTGTCTCTTGTTTAAATACAATGGGAAGTTTTGGACTAGCTTTTGGCTTTGGACTTTATTATTATTATTATTCCTACTATTATTATTATTCAGTATTATACTCCAAGCTTGACCTCAGGAATTTGCAGTTTAAATTTGCAGTTTTGTCTGTATCTCCTGATAAGAAGCCCAAAATAATTTAATATGGTAGTAACTGACAATACATGATTATGAATTAGCTTTTATTATCCAGGGGGGACCTTTTAAGGTTTCACAAGTTCTGTGCAACTATGCTGCTGTAATTTGAAAAAACTCACAAGTAAAATTTGTATTTTCACAAAGCTGGCTAAAAAAGTTACTTACATTTTCATAATTTAGCCATGTCTACCCAAGACTGAATAATTCACGCCAAGTGTGACGTGAGGGTAAAAATTCCTCTTTAGGGAAAGAGGGGGCAAGTTTGTATTACACATATATGTGTTTATGTGTACGTTATATGTGCGTGCTTGGAAGCAACACGAAGGGTTTTTGTATTCCCTGACACACAGGCATAGGGGTTAAAACCAGGTAAGGCTGTCAAAGATATTTATTAAATTGCATATATCACATTGCTTTCCAATCTGTCTTAGGTATGTCACCATCATGTCTGCCTGTATTTTTGTCCTTCATATGTAAAGCAACTTGGGGTCTAGTCCTCCTAAATGAAAGGTGATACAGAAATGTAAAGGATTAGTATCATTACAAAAATAGATACAAGGAATATGGAAAACATTCCCCACCAAGTTATAAATATGCTAATGCAAGTCAAATCTGGGACCTTAATTGCTTTACCAGAGTTCCTATAAATGCACAGAATTTAACCTCAGAATATCCTGACTAGTCCTGTAAGTATTAAAAAAAAAAAAAAAAAATAATAATCCTTCAGATGTATTTCTCAAGGTTTGTGAGCCAGGTTTCTTCTGCTTGAAAGCCAGCAGCCCTGCCTCAGTGTTGGTTGAAGTTATCCCCGTTCCCCTGCTCCTCAAGTTCATGGAGGGCAGAAGAGGGCTGGAATAAAATACAGCACAACCCTGAACAAAATGATACCCCTTGCGAGCAGCTCCAGCCCATACCATCTAGATTTAGCAGTGTGGAAATGTTCCAGCAATGTACTATTTTGATAATACGCAAAATAAAATTGCTGCCTCATGGTGTACTTAAAGCAGCCTCCCACCTCCACTCCCTCCCACCCCAGCTCCTTGTGGCCAGGAGGAATGTAACTGCAATATAGCCTAGGTGGGGGACCAGACCCACAGCAAAGTGTCCTTCCTATCCTGACAGCTCAGAGAAGCACAAAAAGCTGTGCCCAAAAGCGATAGAACTGCACTAACTAGGGCTTCTTCTCTTGGGGAGGGGTGGCTTTGATTACCCCCGTTTCACAAGCAGGAGGCAGCACAGGAAGATGCTGGGAGGCCGGTATTGTGTGGGACTCCACGGTTCCTTGAATAGAAAGTGCAGCCTGAATGGTTGTGTCTGTGATCGTTAAAGTGCTGGTGGCTTGCCAGCCCAGGTCTCCCTCGAAAACAGCCCTACAGTTCCTTAGAGAAAGGGAGGACTCACAAAAGACAATTTAAAAAACCCTTCTCCTTTCCCTCCCCAGAGCTTCCCTTCCTGTGTGCATTCAAGCCAGGAAAATCCTTACAGCCCTGTAGGGTGGAACCTCGGATCTCATCAAGGACCTCACCATGAGGACTTCCTCTATCAAAAAAAACCCAACCACCATACCACAGCTCGATAAAACCTATTCAGGAGAGGCGTTTCTTCCCTTTATGTGATCCCATAACTAGTAACACCTCAGGGGTTATTTTACGGTAACAAGAGCGGGCTGGGTCTTGTGGTTCTTCCCAGAAGGCAACAAAAGCAGTCTGTTCCCATGGCCTGACCTCGGACACTGAGGACCTACCTGCAGCAGAGCTGAGCTGGCTCTCCATTTGGTGGCTCCAGCAACGCAGGTAGTGACAGCAAGATGATCTCAACAAGGGGCTGAACACAGCAACACTACACCCCAAGGCTGGAGATGAAACTTCTGTGCACCTCCTAGAAATGCATCAGTGTAGTTAGCTTTTATCCAACCTAAAACTTAGATTTACCTCTTTGTCCCTCACTATCTACCTGTAGACTGCAGGTACCCTTTCCTTCTTTCTGCGCTTGCCTCTGGTCATTTAACCTGCAATTCAGACCTTGTTTTCTGGGGTGTCGAAGCACACATCCATCATGCCTATCCACCATCTTCAGCATCCTGACACCACCCACCCCCGGCCCAAGCTACTTTTACAGAATAAATACTAACTACCAACCAGTCCATCCCACAGCTGAACAGTGCATAATGCTGAAGTGGGCAAAAGCTCCAGTAGGCTGCAGACCTTAGCATTTGTGCAGTGAGTTTTCTCTTCCCTATGCCATGGGAGTCAGGACTTTACCATCTCAGAAACCCTTACTATTTGCAGCTGAGAATTGCTAAACTGGGGAGAAGTGGTGAAGGGGTTGAGGGCTGGCTCCTGAAAGGAAAACCTTCCTTGTTTTCACCCCTGAAGGAAAAAGGGCACAAATGCATCTCTCCTCCCTCTTCCCCTCCCCTCCCCACTGCCTTTATAGCATGTAGGGGCTGCGGGGGTCGGGGCATTCCAGCGGCTGCTGGCCAGTATCCTGGAAACTGTCTCCTTTTTCCCAGTCCCAGCCCCTTTTATGAAGGAGACAATGCAGACATACAGTGAGTGCCTTGTGCATCACTTGGGCCCCCAGGCACTTTGACACAGGGATTTCGTACAGTGGCTAACCCCCTCCCCTCCTGCCCTGAGGTCCCCCACACCCAATCCAGGGGGCTTCAGCCTCGCCTTTTCCAGGCTGATCCAGAAAGAAATTGCATGCCTTATTTTCCCAAGCAGCTTGAAAGAAATATGTGTAATGTGATTCCAGGGAAATAATCCAGATAATTCCAGAATTTACCCATGGGTCCTTTTTGGTTTATTTACCCAGGTCTCTTCTTCCCAGTTTCTTTCCCTGTTTCTTCCACCCAATCCCTTGCACATCTCTCCCCAAGAGTCCTACATGTTTCCCCTCTCCTCCTCAGTGTGTTTTGCCCTGGCCCCTCCACAGGGTGGAAAAGGCTGCTTCCCACTCCGGATGAGAAGCGGTCTCCATCCAAAGTGTGGCTTGGCTGTCTTTGCTTGTTATGTCTTGCTCCAAAGGCACAAGCTCTGTCAGAGGATTTGGAGGAATTAGCTATTACAATATCCCAGTGACCCTCTTTGACACACTTTCAGTTATACTGAGCCCATTTCTGGGGTGAAGTTACAAGCCTGCTCCTAAGTTTGTAGCTGATGGACAGTGATGTCCGAAAAAGTGCTTGGGTTCATTCACATCACAGGGGATTTGGGCTCAGGCTTATTTGTTCATCTGAAGGATGGCTTCCCAGTTACCAAGACATACTACAAGCAATTGTAATGACATTTGCTACATCAACTCCACTGAGGTCTCTCACAGGAAGATTTGAGCTATATTTCTTTGATTTCCTTGATCTCTGTCTATCCTAGAAAATTGCTTTATACAGAAGCCATTTTACAGGATACCCTGAAGAAATCCCATGAATTAAATACAAAATACCAGCCTGTCTTCAAAGCTGTATAATCTGTTGTAACTTCTGCTTCACCCAGCTAATGAATCACAGCACTCCTCCAGGCCATGACAACCACCTCAAATCTCTTGTCCTTCCTGGCTACTCCCCAATGCTGAGGCCAGTGTTCTGCACCTTTTCTTACATGGGCTGCTGTCTAGTGGCACTGTACCTGGAGAAGAGCTTCCTGGGCACTTTTCTAGCTGATGCTTGATGCCTGCTGTAATCAGGTAACAAGCTGTAATACCTATTGTAATTGTACCTCTTTGCATTTTTTCCTATTCCTTACCCGTGCAGAGCATTTTCCAGCCCAGTAGTGGCCCAGTAAGTTGTGCAGTCCCCTGCTGCATCCCTGATGGCTCTGCTTTCCACAGATACAGAGGAAAACACTGAAGCAGTCCTTTTAAGCAGCTTGGATATGCTTCTTTGCACCAAGAGAAAAAAAGCAGAGGGAAGGGAGATGAAATAACTCTAGGAGAAACAGTACAAGCTCTGCAGAAATAGCTTTGTCTGGATTCCTGCACTGAACATGTTTATTGGCTGATAGGTTGAGTACCCACTGCACCAACTTTTATTTTAAAAAAGAAAGAGCACAAGGCAGATGTAACTAGTTATTTATCATACAGAGAGAAACTGAAAGATGATCTGTGCTCACCTAACAGAAGTAGCTTGTGAGTTTTCATAGAATCATAGAATCATAGAATAGTTAGGGTTAGAAAGGACTTTAAGACCATTTAGTTCCAACCCCTTGCCATGGGCAGGGACACCACACACTAGACGATGTCACCCAAGGCTCTGTCCAACCTGGCCTTGAACACTGCCAGGGATGGAGCATTTACCACTTCTTTGGGCAGCCTGTTCCTGTGCCTCACCACCCTCACGGTAAAGAACTTCTTCCTTAGATCTAACCTGAACATCCCCTGTTTAAGTTTGAACCCATCACCCCTTGTCCTATCGCTACAGTCCCTGATGAAGAGCCTCTCTCCAGCATCCTTGTAGGCTCCTTTCATGCTCATGTAGGCTGGCCCCAGCCCCTGTACCTGTAGCCCACTGACTCCACCTCCCCTGGATCTTGTGACACATGAGGCTTTGACAGGAAAATTCAAACCCCATGAGGACTGAATTCCTGTGTTTGCAGACTAAAGGCATTAGTATGAAGGAGCAGGGGAGCATGCCGATTTGGGCACCCCTCATACGGGCACAGTACAAGTTGTCCCAGCTGTCAGTGACACCAGAAGGATAAACTCTGGTACTTGAGTGTCTTAGAAATGTGTTAGCAGTGTTGGGTCAGTGATGGCACCCCTTGCTCAGGCAGATGCTTTGCAAACACCTATGGCACTAATGTTATACATGGACTTTATGTGAATTATCTCTTATGTAAGTAATTGGACATAAATTGATCATTTATTTTTCCCTACTGCTATTAAGGATATACTCTGTATCTGACAGACAATTGTGTATATGCTTCCTCCAGCCATAGTCACTGAGGCAGACTGGAACTGTTTCATTGCAGCTCTGGAAAATAAGCTTTTATTCTTTCCAAATTACTTCATAAAAAGAGTCATCAGGTTTCTTGTGGCCCTGTAATCATGTCAGAGCTGAGGCAGAAAGCAGAAGTTTGTTTGATGCTCTTGCACCCAGAAAATATGTCCTTTTCCAGAGCATGCGGGTTCTTCCATCACAAATAGAGAAGGATTCAAGGCAAGCTTTCTCCCTCGAAGAGAAACAGCTTTTAGCTTTTTATTATGGTGCTTCCTCCCTCCCAGACAATGCAGCCACACTTAAATGCACTGCCTAGCAATGTAAATCCTACCCAGGAACGGTTCTTGAGCATGGCCCTGCAGTTTTCTTCAGTCAAAACATGTTCACATGCTAATTTACTGAGATCACAGCAACCACACCACCCCATCTGCACCCTGCCTGGCAAATTATAACGCTGCGTTCTGGCAGGTTGAGCATCTGACATGCTTTATAATAAAGGGATGGCCAGCCAAGCGGAGGTCAGTGCTGCAGGCTGCCCAGGAGAGGGGGTAGGTCTGTATGGCCAGTGCCTTGCCCAGTGTCCCTAGCTGAAGGATGCCAAATAGCCCCCATCTCAGGGCAACGAGCTGCTCCTCTGATTACTAGCAACTGGCTATGCTGGAGGTGAATGGAGATACTTCCTAAGCTCCCCAGAAAGGCTTTGACTGGTTTTCTGGGTGCCCCTCCCCTGCTGCACTACAAGATGCCTGGATAGCCCTGGAGCATGTTACTTCCTACAGCAGAGGTCTGGAAGAGCCTTGCATGGGTGGCTTTGGGGCAGAGAGCATCCACAAATGTCTTGCACAATCTCATGTACCAGAAACATCCATCTACCTTTCTCCTGCATTCCCACCAAAGCAGCATAATCTTCCTTTCCTCCATCTCACGACCACTGCAGGAAATGAAAGCCATTTTGTACATTGTGCATTACTGACCAAAAGACCCTCCCTCTTGCAACAGAGGCATCATGATGTTTCCACAGCATCAGCAATGATTCCAGCTTGCTTTAAATTTCAGGGCTCCAAGGTAAGGCTAAAGCCATTTTTCATTTCAACGTGATAGCCTCTACTGCCCAGAGGCTCCAAAACCCCAGGTGTGAATTGAAAACATCACTCCCGAGATGCTTCAGTAAGAAGTGTTTCATTCTTACCCTGGGCTGTGTCAAAATGATGGGCTGACCAAAACATTTGGCTGCAAATTTCTTAGCACTTGTAGTCTTCAGAGACACTCTGAGCAAGTTAACCCTCCTGGGGAGCTTTCCTTGAAAGAAGGTGATATATTGTGCTGTTAACAGAAAGTTATCAGAGACATGGGATGAGACAACCTGTGTGGAAGGAGGATAAGAAGGAGAGATCACGCAGTGCCTAAGTTGAGATCCCTTGCTCTATTCCGACTCCTTACTCTGGATGTGCTCTCTGTGTGATTACACATGAGCAGAGCCAGTACTGTAGAGATGGGAGAGAGGATTTTTTAACCATGTGAAGGCTCGTTTCCTGCACTAGGCAGTGGAAGCCTCTTTGCTCCATCTGTACTGGGCTTAAGGCTTTGGTTAATCACACTTCATTACAAGCTGAAGCAAAGCAGCACCAAGGAGTTTGCAACCAGCTGGTGAGCAAAGAGGAAAGGCCATAGAGGGAGGAAGTGTGTTTCATAAATGCGGGTAAGGAGTATACATTATGAGTGTGCTGGGAATAAAAACAAGCTTGTACCAGTGAACAGCATGCCTCAAATTTCAGACCAGTTCCTGTGGGTCCACTTAAAGCTTATTCCAGTTTCTGAGAAGTCACTGGTTCCAGCAATAACCCCAGTGTTTAAGAGCGAGAATGTTGACAGACCCTCTAGAGCCGTGCCTCCAGAAATACGATGGAATTATTAAGTGCAATTAGCGTTCCTGTTTATTGTTAGAGGCGTGATGTCTCCGCTTGTCTGCTGAGTTCTTTTTTTTCAGGCAACACTCATATATTCAAGAAAAAGAGAAAAAATTGCCACAGCTCTGTTTTTTATACTGGACAGGGTTGTTTGAGTCATTTGGTCTTGGTCACACCTGGCTGCTACACTGTCCCTCACTGATCTCTATGCAGAGGTCTTATCACCACCATGCTGATGGATGGGCTGTCAGGCAACGGAAGCCTGATACAGCCTTCAGATATCCTCATAAGGATGAAGCAGAAAACTTTTGTAATTATTTTATGTAGGTTCGTTTTGTTTTGTTTTGTTTTTCTAATAAATTGAAAGTTTTGACTTGGTTTTGAGCCAGAATGACAACACAGTTTTTTATTTACATTTCACATTTCTGAGGGAGGGAGCATGCAGCTGAAAACTGGTGTGTTTCAGCCATGGGGAAAATTGCCTTCCTACCGTCTCTCCTCTTTTTTTTATTGGAACAAATAGACACATAGTAAAAATGTGAGCCAGCTTCTTTTTTTTTTTGGTTAGTACTATAAAATAGGGAGCAAAGCCGGCTTCCCCTCATTTTCCTTTACTTCTTTATTCTGTCCTCCCTTTGCCAATTGGAAACAGAATGCAGAGAGTTACTTTGTCTCTGGAAACAGCTCTTGCAGGGCTGAACTGTGTTTTCAATGGTTTCCAAATAGAACAGCTTTTTGGAACTTACATGGTCTTCCTGAAGTTTTAGGGGGGAGATCTGAGAAAATAAATTCGTATTTTCTTCTGTTGAGCTTGTTTGGTGAGGGGAAGAACTGGGGAGATATATTCACAGTGGAAATTATATTGGCAAGTTCCCTGCTGACTATTCAATATAAGGAGGATTATACACAAATAGGAATAAAAAAGCTAAAACTGCCTGTCCTTTTCCTATGTTTTCTTCTCCAGCACTACTGTCAGCCTTTCCCTGTCATAAACAACCAATCCTTCTGAAAGAACTTTGTTGTCTGCATAGCGTAGGCAGATAGGAGCAGAGGTGGTGGAAGGTATATGTCCTTCTCATGGCACTGTTCAGCTCCAAAACAAACACAGTTTCTCAGTTCAGGAGAAGAGATCCTTCATTAGTGACACTGTAGATGCAGATACTGTTTTCTAAATCAGTAGTGGAAAAACAAACAGAATCAATAAGCAGCCCTGCAGAGATAAAGCGAGAGAATAGGCTTCAAAAGTAGTTCAGCTATGATGTTAAAGATCCTTGCCCAACATCAGAAGTAGTTTCTAATGTTGTGCCATATGTTGCTCTCCTTCTTTTACAGAATAAAGATTGAGTATTAAATGAGATATAGCAAGGCATAATCTATGGGAATCTTTGTTCTGGAAAAGATTAGGAGAGCATTTGGTTTTCAGTTTGAAAATAAAATGAAGAAGTCACAAGCCTTGAAGGAACTTTCCAATGTGGTTTTCATCTGGCTTGGCAGGTTTCTTTTGGAGAACAGAAAGCTGAAAGAACATAGGAATTAGGAAAACATGCTGTGACTGGGATAGAAATTCTTCAGCAAAAAGGGAAATGCAGCAGCAAAACAGTATGTAATGAAAGCCAAAAATCTTTAATCATGTTTGTCTCTCTCATTTCTTCTGCAGGGCCAAATATTTCCAGGGGAAGAAGGTGAATGGAGAATTTGATATCCGAGTGGAACAGGTCAGTGGCAAAAGAATTTGGCTCTAATAAGTTGTGTGGACAGGGCTGAGGTTTAGATCACAGATAATCTCCGGATATTTCTTGTCTTGAAGAAAGGAACTAATGAGTTTTAATGAGTCCATTTTACAGAATTGTGGAAGCCGTAAACGAAAATATCTTACTAGGCCATCCCTTCATCCTCCTTACCTTTGCAAAATCAGTTGCTATTTCACTTTAAAATGCAATTTTCTGTTCTGGTGATGGGATTTTAATTTCTTCCATTGGAAGACTATCTCACAGCTCTGTATACATGCCTGAAAAAGTGTAAAACCAGTATGCAACAGTGCATGGTGATGTTATGTTCCACATGAGATCTATACAAGTCTTCTGACTTGCTCTGATTCAAGCCTAAAACCTTTGGTTTAATTATGCAAATCAACTGCATATGGCAAAATCTTTTTATCTGTTTGAAGTCCATAACCAGTAAGGAGGTTCATGGCCTGTTTTCTGGTGTGCTCTGCAGGGCACTGGGCAAATTTTGTTTCCCTTTTAGCCTTCACCAGCCATTTATTTCCTTTGAAAACTCTTGATTCTGCGGTTTGTGCCCTTCTCTCTGTGTTGGTCCAGTGTCTGCCAAAATGAAGTCCCAGTATTAACTGGAACTTTGGATGCTGTTATCAAAGTAGAAATTATTATTAGTAATCATTTGCAGGCACCTAACTTGAAAGCAGGCGTAAGGAGCGATGTAGAGATGATCTGGTGATCCTGAAGGAATCATATGCTTGCTTTATACTCATTAGGGATATAAAATTACTTGGATGGATAAAGAAACCCAGTGAGTACTGTTTGAATGACCTGATATTTTCTGTCTTCATAAAGCTTTTGATTCTGCATCGTGTGTGTCTATGCACACATGTACATGTGTGTGTATAGGATTAGTAATGCAGTGGTTTTGAAGACTTTCTTAGGACCCATTGCCCTTGATAAAGTGCTCCTTCTTCTTTCAAAGGGGTGCTGTCCAGTTGCCTAGGACTGTACATGAGCACACATGTTCTGATCAGCCAGTACTGGGTGGTATTAGGAAGAACGATTCTCACTTGCACTTCCTTATCAAAGTCTTTATTTTGCTGGCAGCCTCACTAAATGTCCTAAAAGACAATAGCAAAGGGAAAAAAAAAAAAAAATCACATTTTTCACACAGAAGCAAGGAATCAAATAATAATTCAGAGTTGTCCTTCAAACCTCTGATCCAAGCCACTACACTGCTCAAAGCAGGATCAGCTTCAAAGCTGGACCTGGTACTCTTCAAAATGACCTGTTAATTCCTTCCTAAACCTCCAGCCTCTGCTTTTCCCCTTATAGGCTTTCTGCTCAAATGTTGTTGCACTTGAAGTCCTTACAAAGAACCTATCTTCGAATGGTTGGTGAATGGAGAGGGGCGGAAGTGGACTCTTGATCCCTGATGGGTTAAACCCAGCAATGACTCTCGTCATCGTCACTGGGCAGCTTATCGGATTTTCCCAAGGACTCTTTCAGGGAGACTTTCCTAGTCTGTCACTTGAAATCCTTCACATAGGCTGAACGTCCATGCTTTAGATGAGGCATCAAACTGCTCCAAGTAAAGACCGTAGGGCTAGTGTAATTCTGCTGGTGAGGACCATTGCCAGCGCCCTTGCAGCCTTCTTTTAATACTGAGCATAGTGACTGCAGCTCTGCCCAAGTGAATGAAGCGTGCCGTGGGTAGGAGAGCTGAGCAACAACAAACAAGGGTCCTGGCTGCTTCCACTAAGCCCCTCCCTGCCCCTTAGACCAGGCAGCTGAGCCTCCAAGTAGTGGTCATTGGACTGCTCTTGACTCCCCCAGACCCCAAAAGCAGAAGGGATGATCACTTTCCCCAGCTGGATCACTGTCTGTCAAGGGAAACACAGAAGCTGCGTTGTCACAGGCAGTCCCTGAATCTGACCTCAGGCCCCTCTCCATATCATTAAGGCCAAGAGAAGGGCTCTTCTTTCTTCAAACTCTGGCTTTTTGTCCTCTAGGTTTTTCTTGCCCATATATCCTTGCTCAGTATTTCTTGAAATTCAATTTTCTTTCATTGCTCCCACCCTAATTATCTAGAGCCTTCCTCTCTTCTTTCTCTTCTTCCTCAAGCACAATCCAGGAGCCTAAAGTGTTGTGGAACAGGTCCTCTGAGGCTGAACACAGACCCTATCAACTTGAAAAATGAATGTTCATCCATTATGGGGAAAAAAAGCAGGGAATAGCTCTGTTTACCAGACTGGTCCACAGCTTTCTCTTTAAGTGCCTAGCTCTTCACTACTGTAACTGACCCATGAAAGGCACACAGACTGTGCCATCATGCTCAAGCCCTGTTCAGTTCTATTCCTGTTCAGAATAAAATCTGCATCAGACCAAGATTTGACTCTTGGGCACCTCTTAAGCCACTTAGTCTGCTCAGTAAGTTCATTTAGTTTTTCAGTTTTCCATTTGATCCTGCTTCAGATAACCACACATTATTGACTCGGACAGAAATACAGTTTGCCTTTGGAAAGTTTTTTATATTTTATAGGAAAAAAACTGCCTTTGATCTGAAAAGCTAAATAACAAAAAAAGTTTGAATGTCAGAAAGCAATGAAAGGAAATATCCAAATGTTAAATACTCTTGAAAAACCACATCGGGAAAAAGCAACTGCCCTGTTTTTCTGACCGTGCTAATTTTTTTGCCATTCTTCCAGGATGCTCCGTAGTTGGTTTAAACTGAAGGGAGAGTTTGCCTTGTTGCTTTTTCTCTTCCTCTTTCATCTCCACCTCTACTACATCTTAATTCTTTCTTAGCAAGCCATTTTGGCAGTCTTTGGGGGAAAGCAGAGCAGGATAGTAGGTGATTTTTTTCTTTAAGTCATTACATCACTTATTTGTAATGGAGCAGGAGTGCTGAAAGCAGCACTGACTCTCCCTCTCTCAGCAGCGGGAAGTCACTTATCTAATCTGGTTATACACCCCTACCAGCTCTCGGAGCTGCCTCTCCCCCTTGGCTGTCATCCGAGGAATGCAAGACATATGTGATCATGCTGTCTCGCTCCATCTATCCCCCACACCCAACACTGGAAGGCACTGGCTGATTTCAGCCAAATTGGAGAAACAGGCAGAGTTTCAAGATATTGAGTTACTACAAAAGGTGATTTCAGTTCATATTAGATGCTGAATAATCCATAGGGAAGAGACTATTAAATGCCATCCTGCTGCTCAGGGAGCTGCTTCTGTAAGACTCAGTTTGTATGAAAATAGATTTTATGGACTCTCAAAGAAGGTTTTATGGTTCATTAATACAAGAATGAATTGCATGACCTTAGTACCACCCCAAGGTCTTTGCTATTCAGCTATGTCCATTACCAATAGTGAAAAGCAATGGACAAGAGATGCTATGGGCACCGTCTGGTGCCTGTAAATAGTGGAGAGAATTGTAAGGGATACTGGGGTAGGTTGCTATTTTATGCTAAAAATAAGGTTCTTATATTTTGATTCATATTGTTGCTTTTACTTGTCTTATGATTTCTAGCTTTGAGAACTGCAGTATATACATATTCAGTTCTTGAGAAATACAAATGCTAGAAAAATTCTTTTAGACATGAAAAGTTTAAGTTGGATTTAATGGCTCTAAAGTTCAGTTGCGTTTAAAGAAGAATCTTGAAGTGGCCACAGGACTTGACCACATACTTTTAGTCTCTCCCAAAATTAATTTTGCTTTTATATTGTCAGTCCTTCAGTGGCTGGCCAGAAGACAGGAGGCATCAGACAACACAGTATCTTCAGGAAGAGGAGGAATTAGACCATAGACCTTATGCTCTGTCAAATGTCTTTCATCACTAGAGGCAATTGTAGCATCTCAGCAGATCCTTCCTCACCCTCTCTGCCCTGTCCCAAAGAAAACTAAGCCTTGCATGATCTACGGATTTCATATGGCTCTGGGGTTTCCCATATCATCATAACATAGCCCAGGTGAGGGGCTCCTTGGGCGTTAGGTGTGGTGTCCCATGTACAATGGGACACCACATGGCTGTGTATCCCTAGCACACCCAGAAACAATGAGAAGAGGGCAAGAAGCTGGGGCTGAGACCTGGACAACCACAGACCCATCGAATGGACTGTAACACTGGGCGGTGGCAGGATGAGTGGACACTTGCCATCTGTCTGGGAGAAAGATGCCCACAAAGCAGGATGTGCAGAGCAGGGTCACTGGGATGACCACGGAGACCTGATTTATGAGAGGAGGCTGGAAGAGTTGGGTTTGTTTATCTTGCCAAAACAGAGGATGAAGGAGACACAGATGCTTTTAATAAATATACTGGTTTAAGAAGGGTTTTTGTGACAGGGTGCCTGCAGTAGCAAGGGGTTAGACCCTATGGCTCTAGTGGGTTTTTCCAGTCCTGTGCCCCGTGTTGACCAACGAGAGCCTAGGAGGGAGAGAGGAGAGCACAGACCTAGTAGGCAAGAGCAAACAGCACTTCTTAGATAGAATCTGCCACCTCTGGGGTACCTTTCCTTCAGCTATTTCCCAAAGGCATTTAAATATATGCAGAGACATCTTTCCTGGCACTGGCTAATTGGTGGTGGAGGGGGGTGGAAAGAGTGATGAGGCCAAAAGGTTCATCTAAACTTTTATTCCTGTTGTTTGTCCACCCATCTCCTTCCCACCATTTCCTGCTGTGACGAGGTGGGTCTGTCTGTCCGCCTGAAACACATTCTTCTCGCACAGCTCATCCACTTGTTCCCGCTGCCTGGTTTATTTTCAGGGAATGATTATTTAGTGAACTCCTATGTACATTCTTCTGGAAAAGTCTTGTGGTATAGATTATGACTGCATTGGCAGCATTGTCAGGAAAAAAGTTGTACTTGGCGCTCACAGAAGATAATTGTAATACAAATCATGAATTCCAGCTCCATTGTACTTCCCGTCCTAAAGAGGTATTTTCATGTGCGGCACAAAGTGGTCCTTTCAAAAGGTAGAGTCTGATAGGCCCATGTGTGAGGAGAGGAAAAGTAGTCTATCATCAAATAACCACATAATTTTTATTCATGGTATGTTTAGGTTTGGGGGTTGGTTTGTTTTTTTTCAAGTGAAAGCCAGAAAGCTGTTCAAGAACAGCAACAGCAGTTCTCATAGCTTTGCCACACACAAGCATTCAAAAACTATGAATAAAGAGACCTGGAGAAGCAGCAAGAATGACTCAAAAAATAATTTCTTACATACATAGTGTCTTCTTTTATTATTTTTTTTCACTTCCATCAGCTTTTGGAGGTTTACAGAGTTCATGGTTTTGAGCTACTTTTTCCTGGGATGGAGAATTTAGAAATGTGCTTTTGATAAAGCTCCAATTTTTGGGTAGTCATACCACTTCTGAAAAGAGAATTCAATACACAGTTCCAAATGCCATCAGAGCTGATGCACCAAAAGGCACTCACACAGGTCAAGATATGTGGACCTTCAGCATCAGCGCTGTCTGTAGCCTAAGAGTATGCATCCTAGCTTCAGGACTTGTGAAGAGCAGTTGTGGAAACTCCCCTTGGAGCCACACAGCAGCATCCCTCCCGAGCTGGACAGTCTCCATCCTTTTCTCCCAGAGAGCAATCCCAGCACTGTGGGTGGGTGGGGAGCAAGCTGCCTCCCCGGGGGATAATGTCTCAGGAAAGAGACACAGGGAATAAGGGTGTGTAATCTCTAATTCCGCAAGCATGTGCACACCAAGCACGCACAGCCCCAGCCCTCCCCCTGTTCATGTCCATTTGATCTGTTCATCCTTCTGCCTTTGCGGGATTTAGGGATTGCTTACTTTCCCCCTGTAATGCTTATGATGGTTGTAGTGAAACGTGCTGTTACGGGAGTGCAGTCTGGTGTCTGCCAAAGTCTTTCTTTCCTTGTACATATTGGAAGATCCACCAAAAAGTAAAGCATAAAATCCACCGAGGAATGTATGTAATTTGATTAGACAGTAGTAATTCCTCATTCCAAGTGCTTAAGCCATGACATGGACCAGCCTGTTATCCTGACTGGATAATGTGTGTCATGGGGCAGGGAGATCAAAGCAGATATGTAATGATAATTGGTGAGGAGTTTCAGGTGCAAGACGGGGGAGTGGAGAGCCTTGGTCAGAGCACAGTCAGTGGGCAGGGAAAAGCCAAAGGACACATGGAGACCGGGGAGCTCCAGCCATGCAATAGACTCAGTGCCCTGCAAGTCTTGCGGCTCCAATGCCACAGGTCAACTTCTTCCATGTCCATGTGGGTGAGAACGGACACATGGTGAGTTACGGGTCTGAGTAACCACCAGACTTGTGCTTGGGATCCTGATGTGCGTGCTCTGTATTGCCCAAAAAGCCAGTGTATGTGTTACAGCGTGTAGTGTGTTGCACTGAGGAAAGCGCAAAGGTTCCCTGGCAGTGCTAAAACCCTCTCTGTTACTTTTGTGTATGTGCAGGATGTATGCAAATGCATATATAAATGCAAATATTCACACAAAAGTCTAATACAACTTTGTGTCGCCCTTTTAAGCAATAACTAGCCAGACCAGCTTTTAGTTAGTTATGTACAGATGAGGGTTTAGAAAATTCAGTGGCTAAAAAAACCCCAGTGTGCTCGTCACTGCATGGATGAGCCTGCTTGCTTTAAAAAAACTAAAAATCAGCCACCGTGACCCCAAAACATAAATCCAAAAACCTGTCTTGCATCCCTATTCCTGCATTCCTCTGCCACAATGAAGATGAACTGACCCTCAGCATCTGCTCAAGCAGCAAAATGGAATGCTTTCCTGGGCTTCCCCTTTGACATGCAGGGTGAAGTTTATTAAGGACATCTGCCAGATACCAAACTTATCACAGGATGGTTGAGGCTGGAAGGCACATCTGGATATCTCATAGTCCAATATCTTGCTCTGATGAAGGACACATAAAGCAGGCTTCCCAAGACCATGGCCAATAAAAGTTTCATGTTCTCCAGGGACGCATACTCCAAAGGCTCTCTGGGCAACCTGTTCCAGTGTTTGACAATCATTGCAATAGAAAGGGAGTTTTCTTGGTTTTACATGGTATGTAGAGTTTTTCATTTTGTGCCCATTTCCCCTTGTCTTTTCCCTGGGCACCACTGATAAGAGTATGGTTCCATCTTCTTTACTACCTCCCATCAAGTTTTCATAGGCATTGACAAATCTCCCCCTTATGCATCAATCATCAATGGCAGATGCACAAGACAGGAAACAGAAGGCAAGTCAGTAGCCTAGACAAAGAAAAACAAGGATTACTGTGGATCTCAGACAGAATCTGAGTTAAAAAACAGTCATGTTGCTGCACATATGACAAATCCATGCTGGAACATACAGACAGCATTATTTTATGTAAGGTGAGTGGCCTTACTTCTTACTCAACAATGTCCAGGTCTCTGCTTGAAGGATCATGGGGAGTTTGTGCCATTACAACTCAAGAAAGTTTCAGGCCTGTCAGAGATGATCCCAGTGACAGCAACAACATTAATCAATGTGCTGAAAAACAACACCTACATGAAAATGTTCCAAGAATGAGGTTGGGTTTGTCCGGAGGAGAAAAAAAAAAAAGGAGGAGTGAAGGGTTAGCTTTCAGGTTCTGTGGGAGAAAGTAATGGACAAAAAAAAAATACAGTCTTAAATTGTAAGGAGAGAGATTTAGGCTGGACATTGGGGAAAACTTCCAAGGTTGTTAAGGCACAGATTACCTAAGGAGGTTCCTCACCTATGGAAGTGTCAAGAAGATTATGTAGTATCTGCATACACTGGCAGAGGTAGACCTGATCTTGCCTTAGGAGTGAGAGACAGTCAGGTTATATCTTGAGGTTTTTCCAACACAACTTTCAGTTATTCTATGAAAAGTGCTTAAAATCCACCTTGAACACGTACTTCCCACGAATCATTAATAGGTATAGCTACCAAGCCAGGCATTTCTACTATTGCACGATTTAAAATGACAAAATCTTCCTTGTTCTATTATCAGCAAACAGAAAGAGAAACTCTAAAATAGCTCACCAAAAAGATCTCCAGCACCTAGAGAACACTGATGGGAGAAACTGAGAATAGCTTAAGGTTTAGTCCAAATGATGTGGAGAGATTTCTGAATACCTGAAATAGGCATTAACAGAACTATTCTCAAAATATCTGTGGTCATCCTCCAGATCTGGGCCTTACAGAAGAATGAAATGTTTTTACTCCCACAGTCTGTATTACGCTATTCTTCAAGACGGATTGTGTCACGTTTGTCACACATGGTTCAATCTTGCCCTGAATGTTTTTGCAGCCACTGGCACCGTTGCAAAGCAAGTATAAAACACCATCAGGCTAATGTAATGACTTCTTCTATTTGATGAGTCCTAATGCAAATGACTCTGCAAGGCCACGGGGAGCTGGGCTCTCCTGTTTTATGCATAGTTACCTGTCACTCTATCTGCACGGATGGCTTTCAAAGACCTCTTTGTCTGCAAGGTAAACTCAGGCTGGAGATGATCTCAGACTTCAAATCCCAGCCAAGGGAAGTCATCAGGCTACAAAACCCACAAAGTTAAAAATACAGGGAGCACTGGAAAATCAACAGGAAACAATTTCTGCTGACTGAAGTTTTCAGCCCTCTTCTAAACACCAGCTAGCAGCGGCCTGTCGGATGGGATAAAGCAACTACATGAAAGCAGCAGTGGTCCTTAACTTAGTCCATTTAAGCATGAGCGAGTGTCAGGAAAAGATAAGGATTGTCCCTCAGCTGTGATGGTATATCTGGATGTTTTAGGGGCGAGGAAGTTGAGTTCCCCAGACCCTCTCTCCTCCCTCTTTGCTAGGGTCCCCTGGACAATAGTCGCCTAAAGGGATTTTTCCTTTTCTTTTGGCTCTTGACATTACCAGGCCTGAAATTAGTCCTGGCAGTTTGGTATGAAGTACTTACTTACCATCTTGGGGGATTCCCAGGCCTGTTGGACATTAGGTGTCTGAACACATCTTTGTTTGGTCTGACTCAGGGCAATGCCTGTCACACCAACTTACTTAGATTGTAAGTACCAGCCATCAAATGAAGTTTGAACATTTTCACCCCCAACAAAGCAAAGTGCTAAGCTTTTTAGTACAAAATCACTATGGAAAAAGATTACAGAAGAAAAGCATAAAAACCATGAAAACACAGACCTAAAACTTCCCTTTCTTTCTCTGGTGTTCATATCAGATGATTGCATTCCTCAGCTGCAGAAGCTGAAGGTCCAGCTCAGTAAGCCTCTGCCTTCAGAGTGGGACACCTCTGAGGCATCTGAGGCATACACAGACACAGAGGTTGGAAAACCATCCCTTCATCTCCACAGTCCATAGAGCCTCTTAAGCCTACATGTAAGCTAGCAAGCTTGCCTAGACCCACTGTAGAGCTCATCCACAAGAGCATCTGCTCTTGCTGAATTTCATCAAGGAGGACTCCCCTCTCCCTACCTCTATTGAGATTTTTTAAATATCTAAAATGCAGGTGCCTTTTAGAGGTACATATTTTCTTCTATCCTATCCAATATGATCACTGGGGAAGCGTGGCTGTGACCAAAACAACACTGTGCAATCTCAAAAGATAAGTCCAGCCAGTTACCTGAACTACTACCATCTTCCCTCTGTTCATGTGTGTGTGTGTGTGTGTGCTTGAAGCAGGATTTATTTCCTGGCAACAGGAATTATCCCCCTCCTTTCATTGTAATTGGGAGTTGTTACAGTGATGTAAGGTCATGTAAGGGTGTTGCCTTGAAAAGTTTACACAGGGCCGCAGACATGAAATCTCATTACATCATTGGGTCACCAGTCCACGGTCATTGCTTTAAAATTATGTGGATTTTAAAAAAAAAGGAAAGTTTGAAGTTATTTTTTCATTTGTCGTCTGGCCTCTGAGCATTTACAGGTGCACTGGTTCTCCATTGGCAAGTTTTTTCCATGCATTCATGAGGAGAAAACATACTTTTTTCAATCTGGGGTGGGGGGGAGTGTCTGTATAAAAGTTGTTCCTGTCACTATCTTACTATCCTTTGGTTCCAGCTAGTAGAAGTATCACAAGAACATTAAATAGTACAAGGATCTCAATAAAATTACGAGCATTAGCAATACCATCTGCATGCTCTGATATTACATAGGCACTGGTTAGAAGAGGAGTTTACTGCTGCCCAGTCTCCATCATACTAAGTCTCAAAGAAACACCTAACAGGAAAGGGAAAAACAGCTGTTCAAAGGGAGACAACTAAATTTTCTGTGTCAAAAAAAGAAAACCTGATGATTCGTATTTGTATTTATAGTTGTATTTGTATTTGTATTTGTATTTGTATTTGTATTCATATATACAGGCACTAGTTTAACATAGGATTCTGAATCTGTACAGGTATGTTTTCATTGAGCTGGAAAGGTAGGACTTGCATGGCGCAATAAGAGGCTATTCTAGCTTAAGGTCTGCTTATTTTTTCGTAAAGAACAGAATCAGGATTTGGAACCCAAGATGAGCACTGATCAGCTAATCCTGCCATTCTTCTCCTACAGAGAGTGGACTGAGACCATTGAGTCTTGCTGGCACTCCTTCTGAGGGGCAGCAGAGCCAGCGGCCGTGCAGGAGGATTATCACACCTCTCGCCCAAGTTAATTGCTCTGATTTGTGTCTTAACCTTCACCGACACCTACTGCAGCCATAATCGCACCCGTGTACATTGCCTTTTGCTCCCCATAGCTTTAATATTCCTGGCCAACATTTCCAGCCTTGTAAGTCACACCTCTTTGAAAATATAAAGTGTTTGAATAATTGAGCAGTGCTGTTAATAGCCTTCCCAGCTTTGCTAACCCTCTGATAGTTAAAATCTTAATAAGTAAACCACATCAGGTGAGTTTCTCTGCTTATCATCTTCCTGCAGCTTAATGAGGCTTTTTAGCTATTTAGCTATTTAGGTTTAAATCTTTTGTATTAGGTTTATAGCTGGCCAGTGGCACGACAGCCAACTCAGACATAATTCTAAATGGATGTTTCCAAGTGGAAACTTGGAATTTGAATTCAAATGACCTTACCTCTTTTTTATTATTATTATTATTCTTTCCTGTATGCGTTTTTCAGCTTGCTCATTCTTAATTCCTTCAGTACTTATTACTGCAATAAGCCTAATCCTTTATACTTGTACACCCCAAGAGTGGGAGCCATAAATACTTCTGCAGTCTCTCTAGGGCAAAACAGCTGTAATTGGATCTTCCATTGCCTCACAGAAGAAAAAAAGAAAAAGAAGGAAAGGCACATTCCAGCCGAAGACAATTCCATGTCTCTGTCTGCGTGTTTGTGCCCTTCAGTAACACTCTCTCCTTTTACTTTGCTCCAGGGTGAGTTCTCCGAGCTGAACCTGGCTGCTTATGTCACGGGCGGCTGCATGGTGGACATGCAGGTCATGAGGAATGGCACCAAGGTGGTAAGGTGAGGAATACCAGCTTGTCTTGAAAATCCGGCTTGCCGGAGCAATGTTGGGGCAAGCAGGATGACCTAAGGGTCTGACTGGTACCTGAACCAGGGCAGCGCAGTCCTGATGACTTCAAGGTTTCCTGGTAGCGATGGAAAGACTGACCTGACTGAAGGTTTTGTATCAGGTCTCAGATGCACATTATGCCATACATTGTTTCCAATCTAGACCCTTTGTGCAACCACGAATGCCTCTTTTTCAGGTTCTTTTTAGCCTCAGGCCTCCCAATAAAAGGGACAATGGATCTTCCTTTCCCTTGATTTTTCTCTCCTGTGTCAACTAACCTTCATTGTAAACAGTGGCTTGCATTCATTAGCCTACCTGTGTTAGTAATGTCAGTCCTGATCCCAGTGGATTACCCTTGCAGTATCCACAAAGCCATTCCATTACCCTGATCTTTGCAGCCTGGTTTGCTCCTGAAATACCACCTTTTTTTGTTAGAGATTCCCAGACTTGTTTTGTTAGAGATGCTCCAAACTTGCATTGTGGTATATCTCAGAGGTAATACAGTATATCTGATGGGGATTTCTGTTCCTACTAGCGTTACTTCATAATTGCAGTCACTGCAAACAGACTCTTTTCCTGAGCAATGCTTTCTCAATCATGCACCCTATTCACTTTCCAAAAGCATTGCTTGCCTTTATTCTGACACCAGAGTGCCTGCAATTTGGAGTTAATGTTAGATGCATTTTTACTGGTGCTATATAAAGAGCAGTGTAAGCTGTCATATCTGTGTATGATGGTAAAATGCCTCTGTTTACATAGCCCTGATATTACCTCTCACCCTTTTATTCCCAGGCCTACATCTTAATGAGCCTCTGTCATTACAACTTCTAACTCTACATTTCATCTTTGATAACAATAGCTTTTCTTTGCTCATGTTGAAATCTCATTGCTATTCCCAATCCATTTTTCTATCCTCCCTACTTCTTCTGTACAAATCTTTTGTGCTTTTTGGTGTATACAGTATCTCCAAGTTTAATATTGTTTGCACATTTAATCAATGCTTTTGTCTGTTAGCTTCTAGTTCAGAAGTAAGGCTAGAGACACATAATATAGCATGCAGGGATATTTTTGAAAGAGATTATTAGAACAGCTGAAAAACAGTGATTCTGAGTGTGCTGGCCTCCGTTTAATTTCTCAAGATGTCATTTCCAGTCCAAACAGTGCAAAGCAACACTTGTCACTGTCAATTAGCTATGACTGTGGTCCATCAATTTATTTCAGGTCTTGACAGCTCTTAATCTCCAGTCATTCTTTAGTGCAATTTCACAAGCCTCTGTTAAAAAATTTTAAGGTTGTGTCTGTTACATCCATTTGCTTTCTCTCGTCCCACAAATGTCTGTTTCTCAGTGAAACAAAGCGTATGTCCCATGAACCAGCCTCTGGAGCATCCATCAGACAGTGCGCCATGCTAATGTGTTCTTGTGTTCGCTTGCTCACGATGCTGGAAGGTTTCCGAAAACCATTTCCTAGGTTGATCACATCTCCATTTTCCTTCCCTTGCCTTTCCTCCCAAAGCCATTCATACATCTGGCAGAAAGATCTTGAGCTATTAAACTGAAACTGAAGACAAAATTTATTTCACAAGAGTGTCTGGTGCATGGTGTTCGTGTTTCTGCTCACAGTAAATACACAGGTATCGCAGCTAGCCTTTTTGTGTGGATGTTTATATATGAAAATGCATGTCTCTATGAATGGCATTAGTTCAGGTTTTTTGGGTTTGTGTATGCATGCTTAAGGACACGTGCATTTGTGTGGTGGAAAATGGATTTGGCAAATACATGCTTGTCTGGATACCCAATTTATATGGCATGTGTTGTCCATGGTTTGCTAGAAGTCCTTACAAGCACTAGCCATTTGTTTGCAGCCTGTGCCACTGTGCCCCTCTCCTGCCCAGCTCAGAAGGGTTAAGAGCTCAGGCCAGCCAACTTCCACAGCCACTCCTAGAAGTTACAGAAATAAAAACTCTTCTTCATTTTCAATGGTGAATTACAGACCATACTGCTACTGAGCTGTGTGGAGGCCCTTCACTCATCCACATGGGTGCAGCTTGTTTCTCACTCCCTCCAAGTCTCTCATCCCACCCACAGCCTTGTCCTGCCTGACCACAGGCACCCCTCAGGGTGCCCAGCCACAGGGAAACGTGACACAGGACACTTTCAACTGACATGTGTGCACCAAAACTGCTGCTGATGACATCTTTTTCCATCACTTATTAAGCCTCTGTTAATTATTAAGCAAAAGACATACTCACAAGTCAGAATGTTTCTAGATGGTGAGGTATAACACTCATCATGGTTTTTGAATACTCAAAGCCCATGGAAATCCCACTGACAAGTTACAGCTAGGAAATATGACAGCATCCTGCCAACAGGAACATGTGGGATTCCCCTCCTACAGGAACTATGCCTCCTTCACACTCTTCTTCAAAGCAAAGGCAACAGAGCGTGACTCTGGCATAGTCAAAAGACAGTGAATGTACTACAGACCAGTAGATTTTAAGTTAATGAAATAATAAATGTTTATAACAAGAACAACAATAAGAATAATAAAGCAACCACTGGGCTATTCTCCCCAGTTCAAAATTATGTTAACTGATAAACTATCTAACAATCTATTAGCCTATTAAATTCTGCCATTTTGCAGCAGATTTTCTAGTTCTTTCTTTAAAATGGTGACATCCTCTTGCGCATTTAATTCAAAGCTCTTTCTTTGCTGATCCCTTGACGCTTTCTGACACCTTGAAGTTAAGGCATTCTTTTAGACCCTGTGCCAACTGACTTGAACATCGCCAGGAAAGAATTGCAGTTCTTTTACCTGGGATATAAATCCCCTAATAAGAAAGTATAATGGTCCTTGAAACCCTAGACTTGCCTCAGGAAAATTTAAGAAAAAAAAAATTAAAATGAGCTTTAGAAGTATTATTGTCAATTAGAGAGAATTAAAGAGAACAAGGAACTGTAAGTATAGAGATCTCCATGACTATTAGACTATGTATCTCGAAACAAGTAGCTTCAAGCAAGTTGGCAAACAACAACTGAAGCCAGGCATTACTTTGCTTGCCTGGATTTAAAACAAGTGTGGCTCCCAAATTTAATTTTACCGTAAGGAAATTCTGGTCTCCACCTCCTTTTTTTTAGCTATTAAGTTCTGCACATCTGCAGGATAGGGTGAGGGATTTGGTAGTCTCAGTGGAATGTGCTACTGGAGAGAAAGATTACCATCTAACAAATCTAAAACAAACTGCATGTGTTTTGTCAGCTCCAGTTCAACCATGGTATGCTATGGCTCCATCAGCCCATTCAGTACATTTTCTTCAGAGACAGAAGAAAAAGAGCTGTCCATGGAGTATCTCACCCAGTCCCTAGCAAGCACTTTCCTTCTTCAGTGGCCTGTAACATATTCCCTGAGGAGAGGTCAGGGGTATGAGCTGGGGTCCAGGAGCAGCACTGGGCTCAGCCAGGGCTGGCAGGGGCAGAATCTCCAAAATGTTGGTCCTTGTTACCCCAACACTTCTTTGGGTAAAATTGGCACCAGAGCTTCCCAATGAAAAGTTAAATATGGGAAGCAGGAGGTGGTACTTCTTCATCCCAAAGGATTCCTCACCAACTTCGACACAGCAACCCCTTCACAACAGAGAAATGGAGTCATTTCTGGGTGCGATGGCTGGACTACTAAGCAGTGTGAAAAAACAAGTGTGGACTGACGCCTGCTTTTAAAATACTTGGGTGGATTCTTCATCCTCCTTCCAGTGCATGCACAACTTCCTTTTGCACATGTCTACACACACACACAGACAGAGTGAACTGTCTGGAGCCTAATTTATCACAGAAAGCTGTTGGGCTGTGTCACCTCTACCGGGATTAGACATAAGGAATGGGATTTTCATTTTCACTTGTCTTCATTTCTCTGAAGGGCCCTTCATACCAGTGTTTCCACAGTGCAAAATGGCTGTCAGTGCTGGCACTGCACCCACTCTGAGGTGCATTTATGCTTTCAGGATATTATAGAAGTGTCTTAGTATAAATGAGAATTTGGGCTGTCTCTGCTTCTGACGGCAACACTTAGACTCCCAAACTATGATCTCAGCCTCTATGTTAGATTAAATGCAGTCCTGTGTTTGCCTTTTGGGCTTTACAAGCCTTCAGCTATTAATTCCAGTGGATGTGGGAATAAGACAGGGATATGTTGAAAATCTGGACAGCTTTTTTACATGGGGAATACTAATGTCTTTGGGAGCATTTCAGACTTTTAAGGATATGAATTAATCATGCACCAGACTTCTCTCATCTCCTGTCTCCCTGTGGAGCTGGCTCTTTTGCCATTGGGGCTGGTCATCTAGGGGAGAAAGTACACTTTTGTGTGTCTGCATAGGACCTACCACAGTGGTGGTCATACCACTTAGAGTGTGCTATGCAGACTCACTGTAATACCACAGTACAGAAAACAACTGATGGACCATGAGAAGCCTAGGGTCTGAAATGAGGAGGACCCTGCATGGAGCAATGGCCCTGGCAGTAGCTGAGCACTGTGGACAGAGCCTTGCTGTGGGGAATGGTCTCTGCCATAGAGTGGTGTTTAGTCCTATAGGCCTTGCCTGAATTTAGCCAGTCTGTATAGGAAGGTGCACATGTCACCCAGCTCCCCCTGGAAGATATGCCTTTGTCACTCACAGCTGTGGTGGAGTCAGTGAATGCTCTAATTCCTCTATACAAGCCCATTCATTCCTTTAATTAACACTGACTTTCTAGTTTGTTCCAGCTGATTCAGTGCTTCCACTATGCTCTGCACTCTGATAACAGGACAGCAGCCTGTTGAATCACCATCCCGAATAGACCGGGACCTGAGAGTGCTTTTTTTTCCCAGAGCATATTTTTGCACTTCAAGCTGCAGTACAATCACAACATGAGGAAGCAAATCCTTCTACATGGGAGGAACAGGGAAGAAACTGGCCAGGCCAGCAGCAGGTGTTTTCCTGCTATTCAGACCCCAGGAGATGTGTGCTCTGGCTAAAAAATGTCTGCCCGCTCCAGGATGCAAGACTCTTTAAAGACCAGTGAGGACACTTTGCTCACTGCTCCTTTTCCCTCCCTAGTAGGTTCACCCACCGCACAGCGCCATTGACAAGCTGCTCCCTGAAAGAGCCACGTGGGTTTTCTCACCACACAGTAGCTGCACATTGTTAAGAGATGGATGTTTTCTTGTCTCTTGAGGGCTATTCATTCACAAGAGTTGGTGGTTTCTTGCAGTTCTTATACAGGGAGAATATCCAGGGAGGTCATGGAAGTAGCTACTGCCCCTGGACGGTGATGTAGGACATACTGGTAAGAAGTGGGCCACTTTCCAGCTTCTCATCTTCCAGGAAGCTTGTGTCAAAGAGGAACCCTAGGCTCTGTATAGTCCCTATCTTTTAATTTAACTCTTGATCTAATTGGTCTAATTTTTTAGAATATCTTTTCCTATTTTTTTGTTGCAATTCTGAAAATTTCTGCAAAGATGCAGATGAGAGAAAAAATGGGAGAAACTGATTGGGAGAGTTTAGGTTTCTAGAAGCCAGATGGAAAAATATGTCGAGTGCCTGGTTCTCCCAAAACTCACAGTATGATGTGCCACATGGTACAGTACAATATGTGCTATGTATTTAACACTGAGCAACATTTGGGCAATATTTTTTTATTGATGGCATGACAATCTGTACATGTAATGGAGAAGTATGTGTAACAGCGAGTAAGCTTTTGAAAGTGCGCTTTACGCAAAACACCAACATGCCAAATGACCACTTCCCTTACTGAAATACCCTGCAGAGACAATGGGCTGGGACAAGGTGTCAAATAGGGTAGACCTGAGCAAGTTGCAGTTGCACATGAAGAGATATAACACCTCCAGTAAACATGTATAAACCAAAAAGTTATGCCTGCATGGGGGTTGATTTACCATCATCTTTCACTAATATTCTCCTTTCTCCTCACCTGCCTTTCTCAGAGCTCTTTCTCTTTTATTTTTTAAGCAGGAGTTAAAAAAGGAGAAGTTGGTTTGTGCTTATTTATGAATTTACTCAGTTGCTTCCACCTCAGCTCCTGCTGCAAAACATCTGCTTGGAGACCTGCTTCTCCCTTCGGGGTTGACTGATCTCCCAGATGAATAATGTCCCCCTTCACCTCCCCAGCAGCTGGCACCGAGCCGACATGCAGGCAGGATGCTGACAGTTACTGGGAAAACATTTGGCTTGCAGGCAGCTGCCAGAAAGCAAAAGTCACTCTGAGCAGATCAGGGTGGGGAGCATCTCAGAGACTAAACTACTCCCTGGCCCCTTTCACATTTACAGTAATTCTTTCCAATAAGAAATGTGCTTCCAGGGCCTAGAGCACTTATTAATTAGTTAATCCTGGGCTGGATGCAAGAATGATTAAAGGCTGATGTAGATTGATTCAGTCTTGATCAGCTTTATTTTCTTTTCCCCAATCCTGCTTTAATTTGTCTCCTTTCTATATGGGTTTTTACTAAGGCTTCTTCCAGGGAATAGCTAACAGAGAAATGAAGGGCCAAGTCCTGCTGCACCTGCACTATACTGGGCAAGGTAAATCTTCACTAATGACCTGGTATTGGGACAAAGTGCAGCCTCAACAAGATCATGGGTGGCAACAAGCTGGAGGGTGGGGAGCGTTAGATACGCCAGAGGGCAGAACTGCTTCAACAACTGGGGAAATGGGACAACAGGAACCTCATGGAGTTCAGTAAGGACAACTGCAAAGTCTTGTGATGAGGGAGGAATAATCCCAATACTGCTGGGGGACAGCTGGAGGGAAAACAGCTCTGCACAAAAGGACCTAGAGGGGAAGAAGCTCTGTGGCTCACTGGGAGTTATTAGCAAGTGTGTAGCTAATGAGACACTACTCACAACTGGAGTATTGTGTGCAGATCTGAGCTGTCCAGTACAAAAAAGACATTGACAAACTGGAACGAGTTGAGTGAAAGGCCACCAACCTCATTGAACTGGTCTGAAGACACCCAAGGAGAGACTGAGAGATGGCTTTGTTCAGTCTGTAAGAGAAGGCTGAGGGGGATCCAGCTACAGACATCAGACAACTAAGAGAAGAGTACAGAGCCAGACTCTTGTTGAAGGTGTGCAGTGAAATTCTAATTAGATGCAAATTAAAAAAGAAAAGAAATCCACAGTAAGGGTGGTCAAATACTGGAACAAGTGCCCAGACATGCTAGGGGATCTTCATAGAATCATAGAATAGTTAGGGCTGGAAAGGACCTTAAGATCATCTAGTTCCAGCCCCCCTGCCATGCACAGGGACACGTCACACTAGACCATGTCACCCAAGACTGTCCAGCCTGACCTTGAACATTGCCGGGGATGGAGCATTCAGAATTCCCTTGGGCAACCCATTCCAGTGCCTCACCACCCTCACAGTAAAGAACTTCTTCCTTAGATCTAACCTAAACTTCGCTTGTTTAAGTTTGAACCCGTTACCTATTGTCCTATTGTTACAGTCCCTGATGAAGAGTTCCTCCCCAGCATCCTTGTAGGCCCCCATCAGATACTGGAAGGCTGCTATGAGGTCTCCATGCAGCCTTCTCTTCTCCAGGCTGAACAGCCCCAACTTTTTCAGCCTGTCTTCATACAGGAGGTGCCCCAGCCCCCTTATCATCCTCGTGACCCTCCTCTGGACCTGTTCCAACAGCTCCATGACCTTCTTAAGCTGAGGACACCAGAACTGTACACAATACTCCAAGTGAGGTCTCATGAGAGCAGAGTAGAGGGGCAGGATCACCTCCTTGGGAATATTCAAACTTTGGCTGGGACAAGACCCTGATCAACCTAATGTCACTTTAAAGTTAGTCCTGAAATGAGCAAGATGTTGGGCCAGATGATTTCCAAAGTCCTCTCTGAACTAAATTACTCTATGACTTTATTCTGTGATGTTGGACAGTATTTGGATCACCTTCTGTAAAAGCTTCATGTCACAAGCATTTTGAAGGCAAACTGCTGGTGGCAGGTGTGGTTGTTACTACTCGAGGCATCGTCCGGGTCCACATGCTTTTCCTTGTCAAGGCTGATCAGTTTACAATTAATGTATATGGCAGACTTAGAAGACTGCCACAGTGCAGTTCAGACAGTGTGTGACATGCAATTTTATGGCTCATTGACCATTGGCCTGTGGCTGAGAAGCAAATCAGAGCATCTTCGAGGGTGTCCTTGTCTGCATATAGTGGTACTGGTCCTGCTGCAACCATGATTTCTGATTCCTGTTGCTTTTGCAAAACTCCCACACACCCCGTGGTTTTTCCCCAGCCATTCTCTCTTACAGAGTCCCAAAATACTCCCTGCTTCTCTCCTCCAGCCTGGTAAAGAGAGGTCATTCTTTATTCTATGTTGCTTTCTTCTTTCTCTAAAACCAATTCTAAAACCTTATTCATATTAACAAACACACTCATTCTTTCTTTGTATAACTTCAGCAGGGTTTACTTCTTTCTGTGGAAAAATATGACATGAAGTTTTGACTGAAATCAGATTCTTTTTCTTAGCAGATATCCCATTTTGCTATGGCATCCAACATAACATTAAATTTAACATTGTGATAGGTGAAATATCATAGATTTCATATTTTCAGTAATGTAGTAACAATACTAATAACACCCAAGCAAAGGACAAAAAGAACTTGTTCCTATTTGTATATGCCATTTTCTAGTACCTCTCAGGCACCTGAGGCGGTGCGTAGTTGGAGGGATTGTTGAACTTCTCAGGTAGTTGCAGCCACTTACAGCTTGGACTTATGCCTCAGAAACTTGCCTGAAGGCTCCATTAATTGCCAGTAATGTAAAGCTTGTTGTATCATAGTGTTTAATTATGTATTTTTCTTCCTCTCCATGTCGTGCCAAGCAGATAGGAAAGGCTTTGGAAGAGAACTTTGTCAAAATTTGCTGATCACTGGGAAGTTTCAGAAAACTGAACTAAAAAACTCCTTGAATAATGGTGGGTAAACAGAACCTGAAGATGTGCATCTTCAGTGCCCAGGGAAGATCTTTTTCTACTGATATAAGGGGTGAAGTGTTTTGCAAGACTGGCATCTTCTCCCACCGTACAGTCAAAAAGCTCTCTAAACCCATCATGGTGCTAAAGCATAAAGCAGGTCTACCCTTTGGCTGCAGGTGATTATTCACAGGGGACAGGATAATTACAAGGTATCTTGGCAACATAATCTATTAGTGTGTGTTCTTTTTTCATGCCCATGAAGCTCTTTGTGCTTCAGTGAGAAAAGCTGAAGGACCAGGAAGAAAGCCAGACCTATGGCTTATGTGCAGAAGTGTAAGGCATGAAACCTCCCATGAGGATTTGCTGTCATCATCTTCTCCATCCCAAAGCACGCTGGGGACCAGCTTTCTGCAGAGAAATGTTAGTGATGATCTTTTCAGAGCTGATTCTCTTCTCATAATTAGATAAGTTAGACACAGGGGCACCAGAATAGCTACCGCAGTTCCTGAGATGTTTAACTTCCATATTTTACATCAGGAATCTCTTAAATAGTTTTTTTGTCATTTCTGACAAAACTATTTCCAAGACAGCTAACACTGTCACAGATTTAAAGGTGGATGAGTCCAACCTAAGAAATTATGTTCTGCAGTCAGACCTCTTCCTAAGAGGTATTTTGCATCCAGCCTTTATACTTAGGTTTATGTCTAAAGTATAGTTTTACTACTAAGAAATAAAGAGACTGCTAAAATGCATTGGAACAAGTTGGAAAAGAGTTAGTTAAATGCAGACAAGCATCCTGCACCACAGGACCAGAGTCCAGGCTCAGAGCTGGCAGCGCTAGCAGCTTCCTAGCCAGACACTCATCATTACCCAGGGGTGACTGACTCTGGTAATCGCTGGCCAATCTCAATTGCCAGGGAGAGAGATAGGCTGAGCGGCTGCCGTGTGCCTTGGCCAGCATCTGGGACAAAGAGGCAACTGCTGCAAAGGGAGAAAAGCAAAGGGACCTGTGGGGGGCTGCTTCACTCTGGGGGTGGCCTGTTCAGCCATGCACCACTTGGAGCACTGAAATGCTCATGCTGTGTGTGGCAGAGGCCATTGCCTGTGGCAACACAAGCTGAAAGGAAAGCACCTTTCCATTCCAAATGAAAATTCAATTTCACCAGCTATTCCAACCTGAAAATGGAATTTTTCCAATCTCCTGGATTATTACTTTTTTAAATAAAGGATTCTTTTATCTCTATGCCGCTCTAGGAATGTGTTACATGCATTTTAGTGGCCTTTATTTTGCCAGGCAGTGGTAGGAACCAAACTCTAAATGAGAACCTAGCTCTTGGGGTCTGAGAAAAAGCTTCTGTAAAAGGGTTGTGGCCAAAGATGGGCTCCAGCTTTCTCCTGGAAGCTTCATCCATCTGGCTATCACTCTAAGGAAGATTCACAACTTCAGGTAGGTGTCTGCCACACAGCCCATGAAAGGCACCAGATCAACATGCAGAGCACAGCTTATTAGCTACATGCTTTAAATCTGTGCTTTACTTTTAGTTCCACTTACCTACCCCATCTCCCTGTCCATTAGATGTTCAAATGGGCTCTCCTGTATTCTTTCTGTGACCAAATCCATTTCCATGACCTGTCTTTAGGAGGGGTCTAGGCACAGTTTTGCTCAAGACCACTCATGGTCATCCAAACACTGGCTTAACAGATCTAGTGAAGGAGAAAGGTATGTGCTCCTGCCATAGCCCTCCTATGCCTACTGGCCTCAGGTGCTCAGGACCTCAGCATAGTAGGTGCTACTGAGTTCAGCTGACACAAAGGTTTTGGCAACGGTGCTTCAAACATGGGACTTCTGCCTAACCTGTCTGCTTGAGAAGGATTTCAGGTTTCTGACATAGGAAATGTTACTGGGTTGGGTTGAACTAGCAAAGAAAACAGTTATGCTACTAGCTATTCCAAATTCAAGGCTCGCTATGTTAGCTTAAGCTTTACACTCTAAGAATGAGCAGTAGCTTGCAAAAGTAATCGTCTACCAAAAAAGCAAGAATTCTCAGGTGAAGCAATTGAACACTTTTTCCCCAGGTCACTGAGATGCCCAGTTATTCAGTTTTCATACTGCCACTCCTACTGTGACTATTCATTTCCCTTTTACTACTTGCTCTCCTTCCTAGCCACTTGTCTTACATTTTGCCACAGGTCTCTGTGTCTCCGTTACAGACCTCTCGCAGACTCCGGGGCTCTCCAGCTGATGTTTATTCCCAGCTAGTCCCAGGCCCTGCACTCCTCTGCCTTGTTCTCAGTATCCATGGGAACATCCTCATTGTCCCGCAGCTCAAAACAGGGATTCAGTGTCCACCTTCCCCTTAGAGATTCACTCCTCATCAGCTGCATGAGAGAGTGCTCTGCCTTCCTACATGATGCAGAGTTTGAGAATCGGCTTTTCTACATTAATTCTCTATTCTTGTGTCTGTCTTCAAAGTCGAGAAACTCTTCCTTTGCCAGGACATGAAAAGACAAGAGCTTTTTTCCCTAAGCCTTTGGCTGGCAGAAGTAAAGCCACTGAAGGCAGTTTCCCAGCTGCTGTGTGTACTCCCTGCTACCCCAGAGCTGGCCATGATCATTTACATTTTATTCCTCCCCAACACAGCACCACGTCCCCACCATGGGGTGTTGGGGGAGAAGTTCAAGGGCAAATATTGCTGCTTCCTCTAGGGAGACTGGAACAGTGGTCTGAACCATTACTCTGCAGTACCAGTAAGTGCTGTTCCCTAAGTCAAGCCTGGGGAAAGACTTAAGCCATAAGAGGGGTCACTTACTTACACTCAGAAAGCTGAATGAAGGAGACACATGCCTGAAGCGCCTGCCCTGCTAGGCACCACCACTGTTTAGTAACTCAGCACACATATCAAGTTCTAGTCTTAGGAAGCTGATTAATCCTTCCTGAGGACCTATGCCTGCCTCTGGGGTACTTTCTGCATGGCAAGTCCAGCAGAATGGAGCCACTCAAGCTTTCCAAGATTTGTATTCACTTGCTGTTTCTCAGCAGGGGTTCACCACTTGCCTCACCCCCATTGACATCAGGGAGGTCCATAAATCAACCACACAGTGATAGCGCAGCCCTCCCAACGCTCATTATGAATCTCGCTGCTGGAGGAAAGCACCAACTTTGGTGCCAAGTACATTAGGGAACATGCCTGGGTTTAAAAATTCTCCATGGGAGGGAATCACAACATTTCCAAAGCTTCGCCTCTTGCATCACAAAAGCAGAGCATGCTCCTCACCATGTCTCTGGTGATAACAACAGTCCAAGGCCAACAAACAAAATGAACAGCTTTAAAACAACAAAGCTTTCACTGGATTTTGTATACTGTGTTTGTTGCCACAATCTGGCCCAGAGTCACCACCTCGGATTTCCTTGCCAGAATGATGGAAATATAAATAGGGGCTATAAACCCAAAGTATTTCCAGCTCATACATCCAGAGGATAGAAATTATAGTCTCTTAGTAAGGAAAATGTTCGAGGGTAGTGAGGTAATGGGACCTGGTTACAGAGCTCATTTCTGTGAAAAACTTTAATACAGTATGGAAATTTTTCCGATGTCCTTGATGCAACCTCCATTAAAGTACAAAATAATCCCCTGTTTCAGTGGAAAAGCCCCCTCCATGCCTTTGAGAATGAACTGCTGAGCTCCATTTTGGGAACAGTTTCTTTTCCAACTGCTGTTTCCAGAGATTCCTGAATGGCTCCAAAGACACAGCGTCAGCAAGGAATGAAATCTGGCTGTTTGAAAAATAATCCGTAGCCTGCTGGCTTACCTACAGAAGACCTTGCTTTTCTGTGCATTTGCTGCTGTGGAACCATAGGAGTCCCAGCTCTAGTCTCACTAAATAATATTCTTGAAGTCCATGCCATGAGTCACAGCACTGGATGAGGGACTATGCTCATTTGATTAATTACATTACCATGCCTGCCCTTTACTTGTTGACTCACAGCCATAAGAGCCTGGGATGTGCTGCGTATGTAGTAAACTGATTAAAGGGGCAATGTGTGTCAATGTATGGATGTATACAATAGCTTTTTGAAATCCCTTATGATCTTCCCACCCACTGGGCATTACTTCAATATCCAGTTCAATCATCAGGAAATAAACTTGCTCCCTCATCTGCGTCGCACATTGCAATGAGCTTGCCAAATATGGCCAAGCTTTTAGAAAGAAAAGAGAATCCCCCCACCAGTGAATTTATGACCCTTGGCTCTGCTTGTGGCTTGTTCCTGTGCATGCCTGAGTGACATGGAAACTGCAGCGAATCTGTTTGGCCTGTTTCTGTGCTCTCACACTTGCAGCTATGTTGGATTTTTCCCCTTTTAGATGACTAGAGTTTTTTGTTTGGTTTGTTACCTTCTAACGCAAGCAGCCCATGATGAATAGCCCAAAGGAGAGCAACATGCGTTAATGAAAAGAAAGGGAAGGATGGAAAAGGAACAAGGGGAAGCTAGAAGTGCTGCTGAGCATTTGAAAGCAAAACATCAACCCCCTCATCTCTTGCAGGTCCTTCAAGCCGGACTTTGTCCTGATTCGGCAGCACGCCTATAGCATGGCACTGGGAGAGGACTTCCGCAGCCTCATCATTGGCCTCCAGTACGGTGGCATCCACACAGTCAACTCCCTCTACTCCATCTACAACTTCTGCAGCAAGCCCTGGGTGGTAAGTGACAAGCCAGCTCTACTGCATGCCAACACTGCAAAGTCGGTATCTGGTATCGATAAAACACCAAAGTCAGCTTCCAGTCATAGGAATTCATCTCTTTAGGTTAAAACCACCATCTAAATACCCTAGGAATCCAGTTGGGAATTCCTGGGGGAAAAGACTAGCAACACTCCTTTGTCAGCCTGTAGTAATATCAAGATATTATTTCCTCACCCTGAGTAGGATGTTTCACCTATCCCAAACTCAAATGTGTCACAAACAACTAACAGTACAGCAACGCCTAGTTTTCCTGTGAGGCAGAGTAGATGAGTACTAATAGATTAATAATATCAGATCAATAGTAGCACTTCTCTGTCATGGCCAAAACACAATAAAACTACCTTAAAAGAAACATTAACATTTGCTGGTTTACAAGGTGTCTGAACTATGTTATTTCTAGCATCTTTTATTAGATGCGCACTTGTGGTACCCAGGTGCTCCAGCCTAAGATGATCCATTCTTTGCTGAAGTGAATACTGCACTTGTCTTCTCTTCCTACTTTTTCTGGGTAGTGCTTTGTTCTGAGGAAATTATACTAAAAGAAAGGCAAGAAAGGTAGAGATGATTTCTTCAGCAGCTAGGTCTAGGGAAGAAAAGGAATATAGAATGACAGACCCAGGAAAGAGGCAGAAGGAAAGGGGAAAGCATGTTGTATTGGGTTTGTGTGACAAGGTGTTGGTAGCTAGGGGGCTGCAAGGGTGGCTTCTATGAGGAGCTGCTAGAAGCTTCCCTCATGTCCGATGGAACCAATGCCAACTGTCTCCAAGACAGACTCAACACTGGCTGAGCCCATCAACAATGGTGGTAGCATCTCTGGGATAACGTATTTAAAAAGGGGGGAAAAACTGCTATGGAACAGCCAGAAGAGAGAAATGAAAATATGTGAAACAGCTCTGCACACCCCAAGGTTGGTAAAGATGGAGGGGAGGAGGTGCTCCAGGTGCTGGAGCATGTCCAGAGAAAGGCAACAGAGCTGGTGAAGGGTCAGGAGCACAAGTGTGATGAGGACCGGTTGAGGGACCTGGGGGGGTTTAGTCTGGAGAAGAGAAGGCTCAGGGGGGACCTTATCGCTCTACAACTACCTGAAAGGAGGATGTAGTGAGGTGGGGGTCAGTCTCTTCTCCCAAGTAACAAGCGATAGGACAAGAGGAAATGGCCTCAAGCTGCACCAGGGCAGGTTTAGATTGGATATTAGGAACAATTTCTTCAGCAAAAGGGTGGTCAGGCATTGGAAGAGGCTGCCCAGGGAATGGTGGAATCCCCACCCCTGGAAGTGTTCAAAACCTGTGTAGATGAGGCCCTCAGTGACATGGTTTAGTGGTGGCCTTGTCAGTGCTGGGGAACGGTTGGACTTGATGATCTTAAAGGTCTTTTCCAACCAAGTTGATTCTATGATTCTGTGACCCCAGTGACCAGACAAAAAGCCTCCACCTTTACACCAACTTTTGCTGAGGAAGACAGCCATGTGGTTTATTCTATCTGATTTTGGGGTTGAGTCAATCAGGATTTAGTTGACATTTTTCAGCTCATGGTTGTAATTACGTTTCCGATGGTGTACAGGGGACTCAAGATGTGACAGGCCTATTTTTAGGAGTCTAAAATAAAAGAAAACAAACAAACTCAGACCATTGGAGGAGAAAAAAAAAAAAAAGGAAAGAAAAGAAAAGAAAAAGCAGGGCTGGCAAGGCCGTGTGGGAGAAATTGGCTCTGCCAGTAAGTTGGCTCTGACTATTCTGGGTGCAGTTGTGCCCTGCTTTCCTCGTGGGGAATACAGCTGGCTCGAACAACCTTCCCAGAGGAGTCAGGGAAATCACTTGTAAACACTTAGAACACGTTTGCAAAATGCCTCCTTTCCCTACTGGCCCTGCACACACACCACCCCCAAACCCATGACTGTAACGCATCGAGTAGCCTAAGAGCTCAGATGGGACCTGAGCTGGTATTTGACACCACGGACATTTTCTGAGGCTGAAGCTCAGGTAGAGATTGTGATGGGGCATTTGAGGGCAGAAAGCTTCACTGTCAGGAGAATTAGAAAACTCTGATTTTGTGATATCTCATTTAGAGATAGCGACAGACCACTCCAGTGCATATTACACTCTGATTGCAAAACAGGCATCTCGAAATAAGGGATCTGCTTAACAGAGATTACTGGAAACTTTCTGGACCTAGAAAACAGTTGCGATACATGAAGAAATGAAATTAAATACCCCTGGGAAATGTGCTTTTTCACTCTCCCTTTTTATTCTTTCCAAAAATGGTTCCATTTCATAGAAATGTTTATGATTTTTTGGAGGGTGGATGGAAGCGAGACTGTTTTTCCTTGGCAAGTTGCAACGATGTTTTTTCTCAGCAACTCTAATTACAATCAGCTGAGTTTGGGTTTTGAGTTTACTCAAACATGCAGCCCCATTTCTTAATGACATTTGCCAGGTTTCCAGTACTGCAATACACAAATTTCTTCAAAGGTTAAAATTTGCATTAAACGCGGGCTCAGTTTGAAATAGGCATTTCTGAAAGAAAAACAGTATTCAGGGGATCTCACACATAGGGAGGCATCTAAGAAATCTAAGTTTTATGATGATCCCAGAATTATTGAGAAATAATGCTACAAGCACACTAAAGACAATGCCTCAACCAGTAATTATAATTTCTGTGTTAGAAAAGTCGCGATACCAACAGTGCTCAAAGTAGCCCTCATATTGCATGCAGTTAATATTCGTAATTGTCAGGCAACTTCTGCATCTGTAAGACTGCAGGAAACATGAAATCTTGACAGAGCCCAAGAGATTCCCAGCCAACTTTGTTGGCTGTCAAGGGATATACGCTCCCTGATGACCTAGGCACTTTCAAAATATGCAAAAGGACTTGAGATCAGAGAATTATAGAATCACACAATAGGCAGGGTTGGAAAGGACCTTAAGATCATCTAATTCCAACCCCCCTGCCATGGGCAGGGATACCTCACACTAGACCATGTTGCCCAAGGCTTTGTCCAACCTGGCCTTGAACACTGCCAGGGATGGAGCATTTATCGCTTCTTTGGGCAGCCTGTTCCAGTGCCTCACCACCCTCACGGTAAAGAACTTCTTCTTTATATCTAACCTGAACTTCCCCTGTTTAAGTTTAAACCCACCACCCCTTGTCCTATCACTACAACCCTTGATGACGAGTCCCTCTCTGGCATCCTTGTAGGCCCCCTTCAGATACTGGAAGGCTGCTATGAGGTCTCCATGCAGCTTCTCTTCTCCAGGCTGAACAGCCCCAACTTTCTCAGCCTGTCTTCATATGGGAGGTGCTCCAGCCCCCTTATCATCCTCACGGCCTCCCCTGGACTTGCTCCAACAGCTCCATGTCCTTTTAATGTTGAGGACACCAGAACTGTACACAATACTCCAAGTGAGGTCTCACGAAAGCAGAGTAGATACTCCAAATGGATCTTTTTATTTCTCTATAAAGACTCCCCGTAAGTAATCCTGATGTCCAAACAGCCAGGCAAGGCATTTCACTTCCATACCTGCTCAGGGTACTTAAGACCAGGCTATGCCACATTGCCTTGCCGCATGTCTTGTTCTGTGGTCTGGCCACAATCTCACTAAAATGAGTGGAACCACAGCAACTAAGAACTGATACCTAAATGTGGAAGGGGCAGTTACATCTAGCCAAGCTGCTGACAGTAACATTCCTATCCACCTAAAATGCACTGGGAGGTGCTACTTGAGCCTTGCTATCAGGTATCTAAGAGGCTGCTGCACCATGTAAAATGGGTGTCTCTTTGCCAAAATCCTGTCCCTAACAATTGGCAGAAAAAAGATAGCAAAAAGGAGGGAATTTTCCCATGAGGGTCAATACCAGAGTCAGACCTTTTCACACACTTGGCCCAGATGAGAGGCTCCCAGATGGCTGAGACTCTCATCTGTCCATCTGAAACTTGCTATTTCAGCAACAGCCAAGAGCTGTATGCTTCAAAAGGAAGCCCAAGGAACAAGTTAGGATGCTGTCTGTCAGCTGCGCAGTTGTTCCAGTTATTTTGTTGGAGCTGTTTTCCTAAATGTATGTCCATGGTTCGCCCGGGCAGTGTACACATGCACCAAGAGGCATGTGCTGCTCTCAGCCAGGGTGTTTTTCCTCCTCTCCCTGTCTCTGCCTCATTCTGTTTAATTTTTAAGCCCTGTTTGCTTGCTTTCCCAGTCAAAATAGGCCTTTATTTTTCTTCTCTAGGACGTGCAGAGCTAGTGCAAGTAGTTAAGAGAAGCAAGCTGTCCTCCCTCCCCAACATCAATACCGCCCTTGCCAACAATAATCATTCTGCATGGGGAGTTTTTCTCTTATCTGCTGATGTGAGGTGGGAGGGGTGTCAGTGATGGGATATGCCACCTCTTGATGTTTTCTGGGGGTTTTTACATGCCACATTTTAACCTACGAGATTAGGGAAGGAATTCTTCACATTTGTTTGCAAATCTGCTGACAGCTGCCCCTTTAGCTCTGGCACACACCTTGCAGCCTCATTTTTTGCACACTGGCTGCATCTCTTTTTCACACCCATACCACCATTTAACTCTCAAAAGGGTATTTCTTCACCACCATAAAGTGAAGTTTCAACTTCTTATACAGAAATGCTTTTGCTTAAATAGCCCGATGACCAGGACAGAAGCCCTTAAAGCAGCAACTCAGCAGAGAACATTCTCAGTAGCCCTCTCTTTATCTGCAATGTAACCTTGGGGTTGCAATTTGGTACATTTACTGGCTTCAGCCGTTGCTCAGAAGTGCTCAGACATGTAAGGTGAGGCAGCTGATGCTACTGGGAAGAAAAAGGGCTTTCTTGTCCTTCCCTTGTTCCCTGGATGTCTGTCTGCTCTAAATTTGTGTGTTACCTCCTTCAGGTGACACAGATTTCCTTCAAGATGACTGCATCCCTTTGGTGGGAAACTTGAAGGAACTTGTGCAACAGTGACTCTTGGCCCAGACTGGAGGCTTTTATTAATTTAACTTGATTTTATCAAATTCTGGGGGTCTTTGAAAGTAAATTCAGTTTGTAAGTTACTTTGCAAACAGGACATCAGTGGGGAATAGTCACATCTACCAGCGCGAGCAGGAGCCAAAATTGTTATTCAGGGAGCAATCCCCAATCATTTTATTTTCTTAATATCCATGAAAATAATCAAGCTACTTTATTCAGCTTTAGGGGTTGGAACTAGATGATCTTAAGATCCTTTCCAACCCTAACTCTTCTATGATTCCCCCTCCTGCAAGGCTGCCAGTCTAACCACTTCACCAGCAGCACTGCCAGTTCAGCATTGTCTGTGGTAATAGGGCTGTGCCTTTTCAGAGAGAAAGCAGGATGGCTAGATGTGTGATTGTAAAGAATCTAAGTTGCTCCTGTGATCCAAAAGGTTTCTTGGATATATCACCTCTTATTCTCTTTGGTATATCAACCCTGCTTCAGCAACATTTTCTGCCATGGTTGATAAGTTTCTTTCATATAGTTCTGGGGTTTTATCCAGCTGATCAATGATTGAACAGGGAGACTGAAAACAACGTACAGAATAATCTGCTTGCTTCACAAATGGCTGAGGCTGAGCAGGAATTTGTTGTGCTGCATTCTGTTGGGGTTTTGGAATCTGAAAAGAAATCAAAACTCAGTCCTACCATGGGGAGCCTTGTGTCTGGCTGGGAACAACCCTGAATGATAAACAGTTTATAATAGTGATGATTGACAGTGTGCTCATGCTTCTTTAGTCTAACACCCAAGCCAGGTAGCACTGGCAATTCCCTCTAGTCATCTCTGTCCTTAGCAATTCTCCTTCTCTCCAGCACAATGGGGAAATGTGCCTTGCTTTGATTTGGCTGTGGGGCAGAGATCCAAGGAAGAGCTTTGATTTATTTTGTCTGTGCTCAGGAGTGGTGGCACTGATTTCCTGCCTGGTCACTCCTCTGAGCACTTTCCTCTGCCAGGAAAGGCCCCTTACTCTCTCCCCAGCCACTTTTGGAAAGCACAGCTTGTTCATACTAAATCTGTAACTAAACCCAAGCTGATCCTTTCTAGCTCTTGAAGCCCTTCTCCACTCTCTTAGTCCAAGGTTTGTGTACATGGGCTAGCTTGGCCCTGGGTAAATACAGCAACTTCGTATTTTGTCACCACTCTCAGGTCAAAAAAGCAAGGTGGGAAAGGCACAACAACATGTTTTGCTCACTCTGAAATCCCCCACCAGTATCAGAACATTTTGCAAGCACTTACCTGTTACACAGTAAGTCTCTGACTTCCACTGTTTCTGTTTTTTGTTCCCCCTCCCTCACCCCAAGTTCTCTCAGCTCATCAAAATCTTCAACTCGCTGGGTCCTGAGAAGTTTCCCCTTGTGGATCAAACATTCTTTCCAAGCCATAAGCAGATGGTGAGTACCTTTGCTTTCTTCTGATGCCAGCATGGAAAGGAAGAAGCAAAAAATACAAGTCGGGCACGAGAGCTGGCGGCGGGAATGCTGGGAAGAGTCTCAATTTTGCTTACAGGGAATTGCTAGCTAAAAAGCAATATGCAAAAATCTCTGCTGGGAACCTCCTTCCTTTCTTGCCCAGCCCTCCCCAGATCATGTATGAAGCCTGAAAAAGTGAAAAATGAGAACAGGCTGAAAACCAAGGGAAAAATCTCTTGTAAAATCTAGTCAACAAAAGCTCATCCCTTAGAGTAAGGAATCACTTCATTCAGATAAAGTGGATTTTTTCCCCTCCTGGAATTGTTTAAAATATGTTGACAATTTTGGAGATGGGCCATATGAGGTGTTTCTTTCACAGTGTCAGTTTGCTTGGTCTGTCTGTCACATGGTTGCCATCCATGAAACACTTATCAGCCTGACGAGGTACTCAAAAGTAAATTGGAGCTCTTGAAAAACAGTTTGTTTCAGCTTGTAATGTTTCCTTTGCACAGTGGCTCTGGGGTCTAGTCTTGCTGTCAACAACTAAACACTCCGTGCCCTGTGTGCCTGCTGGGCACTGTACCAAACTCTTAGGGCACCTTCCAAAGAGATTTGCATAGGTGCCTTTAGTCCTGGACAAATGGCAAAGTGAGTGGCTTTGTTTAAAACTCTTCCCACCTCTTGTTTTCCCTGGGTTAAAACGATAACTAGTCCTTCCTGAATTTTTGCCCCCAACTTATGGAAAATCCCACTGGTGCTCACTAGGTACCTGAATACCTTGAAGCACCAGTCCTTCACCTCCCTGCTCCAATACTCTGTTCTCTACCCATGCTGTGCAGACAACAGCACTTCCATATTTCACAGGCACATCACAAAGGTAAGTGCAGTCATGTACATACGCTGCAAGTAATGCAGTAGTAAGAGCTGTGTTACTCAAGACAAAGATATGGATGGTTCTCAAACACTGTGTGAAAACTTGTTTAAAGACAAATTAGTTGATAAATCCTGTTGTATACAATTCCTGCTGATTTATGAAGAGGGGTTTGTGACATACGTGATGCTTCAGGACAGTTACGACTTTGTCTGACCATTACTTCAGGAACGGCAACTTTGAAAGAGTTAAGGATTTTGTTGCAAATATGTTACCCAGCACTTCTAGCGTTATTCTCTTGTCTGGGAATCTGATTCTCGATTCCTTGGCATGTAAACGCATTTGCTACCAGTCTAGTATTTTGGTTTATCAGACATTGATCTTAACTTCACGTATTTGTTATCTTTATAACTGATCACCTACCTGCAGATGCTATTGCTTACTTACAAAAGAATACAGGAACATTTTGAAACTGTAGATAATCATCTCATGTGAACACAAACACCATTGTGGACAAGCAAGTTTGAGTAATCTTGTTTAAATCAACCACTTTCCAAACATCTACAGAAGCAACAATCCACTTGAGCAAATTCAGGACAGCCCTTTCCAGGTTGGGGGGGTCTATATCACAGAGCGAATCTACAAAACTTCTTGAGATCTTTTCTGCATGCACCTTCACGGCAGCTGGGGCTGCAAGAGGCTGAGAGTGCAAGTGCTTACACTAAGAAAACTCTACTGCAGTCATGCTCCACCAAGCACCTCTCAAAGTTGCTTGCCCACTATTTATTAGCTTCTCCATGTGTCAGATAGGAATATAATGATTCCCCCTTCCCAGTCAATTTTCTTCCCTTTTCTGGAGGCATTTTCAAGCTGTACTAGTTAGCTCTCATAAAATACGCTGTGGTCCTTTGATGGCTGACCCCCTGGAAGTGTTTATAAGTATTGTTATGGTTTTACCTCTTTACAATGTGATATACTTTCAGCAGTGGAGTTCTCACATAAGAGATCCTCATCTTTCTATGTCCAAAACTTTCCAAAGCTTACTTTCTAAACCTTTAACATAGAACAGATTCAGAAATCTGTTTCATTCTCTCATCCGTGTAGAGATTTTCCTAAAGTAAAAGTGAGATAAAGGAAATTTCTAAGAGCAGGACCTTTTTTGTAAGCATTTTAATTTAGTTGAAAATGCTTTTTCTGAAGCTTCCAACTCAAGACAACAGGGCATTTTCAACCACCCTTAAACAGCAAGCCTAAGAAGAGGACACAAGGTTCTGGCGTTCCACGGCAGAAAAGATCTGAAGGATGAACCTCTTTTCCCTTTGCCACGGGCACACACCATTCAACCTTCCCCCCAGTGATCTGTTTACTGGAAATAACAGCAGTCTGGCAACTGTTCTTCCAAGGCCCTACTGGTGCTGCACGACAGCCATAATGACTGCCTTGCTCTGTAGTGACCCCCTACGGCCACTTTACAAGTGGGATACGTTAACTTCAAAAGGAATTTTTCACCTCTCCTGGGCTTATGACCCCAATAACAATTCTTAGATCAACCTCTTAAAAAGAGGGAGGGACTAGCTGGAAGGATCCTTACCAAAGTACAAGAATTGCCAGAGGTGGAATATCTGCTTTGGGGCCAATATACAGTATCACAAAAGGAAAGGAAATGAATAAATCCACTTGCAAATCCATTTGTGTACATTTGAAGTGGACAGAAACTAATATAAGTGAAGCAGAGACAGAATGTCTGTGATAGAAATAAAACCACTTTACTGTTTAGAATAAAAGGACACTATAAAAAGTGAACATTATGCAACATTACCTTAAAAGACAATATACATTCACTTGAATATAAAATTTATAAATAACATGGAGGAAAACTGTAAACAGTGCTAGAAAATTTAGCAACAAATACATTCCTTCTGGACAAGATTTTTCACACGGGTTTGGTTCCCTCCCCAAGTTTCCATGACTATCAGGAACAGCAGAGCGGCTCTATGAAGGAAGGACAGTGATAGAGAGAAGGAAAAGCCAGTACAGGCAAAGCAGCAGCAAACATTCAGCGGATTGTAAAGATTTTTCGCAAGACTGGTAGCCTCAAAAGCCACTTATTCTAAAAAAGAAAATTTTTGCAGTTCCCTAAATTTTGTTCTGCCCTTCTGAGCTATAAAATACATAGGAAGTAAGATATGCTTTCAGAGACATCTGAAAGAATAGAAACTTGTTCCCATGGACGCCTTTACTTCAGTCTTTACTGTAAAAAACACAACAGTATGCTGCCCTTCAATGTGAGGTAGGGCATTTCAACTGGCACTTCAATTTCACTTCGGCCAAGTATGAATGGGATACAGTCATACAGATTTAAGTTTTAGAATAGTCCTGCCTGAACGTCCATGTAACTCTTCAAAACATGGGAAATTTAGACCTAAAATGGCAGTTTTATGAGGGGGAAGCCTCCCACAGGAGAACTCTATTCAAGGTACTCTACGCACAAATCTCCTCCTGCTCCTTACCCCCTCCCATTACGGAAAAGGCAAATCAAATCCAATCTTTTCCAAACATTCAATATATTTTTTCATATTTTTTGTAATTCTAAAGTGGAAAACACTCCAAAGGAAATAATATCTATAAATAAGAAAGCCAACAGCAACCGCCTAGAAATGAGCTATGCATTTTAAAAAGTACTTTTAATAATGTTGTTATATCCAAAGCATGGACGGGGGGGAAGCCCTTATCCTGTACATGTCCAGCAGTCATGCTCACATGAGCTGTGCCACCTACTCTGACCTTAGGTTATGGGGTGAAGTGAGGAGCATGTCAGAGGTGACAGGAAGATATTTGTGCTGCTGCAAAGCATTGTATGCTCCGTAGCCCAACAGTTTGGGCAGAACTTCACACCTGCCTCCTCACATTTCCATGCCTGCATATCGCATGGCCTGCTGTAATGAGGGAGAGAGTTTTGTCCTCTGGCAGGCAGAAGTGACTTAGCAAGACAGAAGAAAGGAGAGCAGATAGAAAGGCAGAAGTCTGAGTCTGATTTAGAGCCTGTTCAACCCATTTAAAGGCCCCCTCCCACTTCAAGGAAGCCTTCATTCAGGTTCTTCACACAAGCACAAGCAAAACCTTAGCCCAAGAAACACATGTACCTGATAGCATGCACAGAAACGAAATTAAGAAGCCTCCCAAAAGAAATGTATTTTTACTGGATTCTTCCCCCTCCTTTTGGCTCTGCATTGTTAAAAGCCTTAACAACTGCTTCTTTACACAGCAAGGGGAAGGATTTGCTACCAAACCCCCACCCTTGCTGGTCTAGCTTTCTGCACCTCAGAAATATTTTACCGTCTGCAATATAAAATGGGAATACGCTTCATTTTCTGGTAATGCATCTGCTGTTTTGTTGTTTACGAAGCACATAGCTACATTATATCCTACTTAGGGACACAAGTCCTCTTAGTATTAGAATGCAAATATTTTCACAATAATTTGAGTGCAATACTGTGATGTCTCAGCTAGCTAAATGAATCAGTGACAGGTAAAATATGCAGAGCTGCGGTATAATGAAAATTCAGATCAACACTTCACTGCATAGAGGGGCATTTTCATTTAGCCTTCCAAAGCCATGCAAAGTGGCTGCAGCTCAAAGAGATGTCAGCTTTGCGATGTCGTCTTGAGCTTGCGGATGGCCATCTTCAGCGATGCCGACTCCACACGATGCAAACAGTGAGGATGGCTCCACTCTGCCCCCAGTGACCCTCAGAGATTTTGTCAGCTGTGCACAGGTTGAACAGAGATTGCTCCACTGTGCCCAAAGCCCAGCCCTGTACTCTGCCAAGAGGCAAACTTCTGACCCACAATCTCATCCTATGTAATTTAGGAGTAGTCTCTGGGAAGAGGACTTCTGACAAGTGTTCCAAGCCTGAATCACAGGAAAATCCAACAGACTTTCAATGTGTATGGTGCTGCGTTGCCACTCAGCAGCTGGAAAAAAAATACACAGCAGACCTAGGCACCTCTTACATCAATTCTTTGAAAATGCCCTTTAATGTTCATGTAAAACATGAAGCTAAATGCTTTTTGCTGCAACAATCATCTAGTAAATGGGGCATTTCAGAGGATGTAGGAACATTAAAATGCATCAGGTCTCATCTCAGACACCCCTTCCTTTCCATTTGGCAAAGAGGTCCCAAACGACTTCCCAGTAATTGAGGTCACTGATTGTAAAATGCTGTATTGCCTCAAGCTGGAATCACTGCAACACTTTTTCCTGCTGGTGGCAGCTCTGCTTTCTAAGTGGAATGAACTGAAGATATATGGAAACTTAAGATAAATAATCATAATAATACAAAAATGAAGTTAAGCATAATCTTCTCCCTGCCCAAGCCCTCCCCATCCAAAACTCAGTCACCCATTTCGTCAGGACCCCTTCTTCACCATCATTAAAACTTAAAATACTTTTATTTGATAAGAAAAATTATATTATAGTTTTCTTAATAAAAAACAAAATAGAATGAAAAAAACTTCTCCAGTCAACAGCAAAGCACAAGACAGTACGGCTCCTCCTCCCACATCACTGCAGGACATGGTATGAGCACATGCACAGAGCTATGCTTAACAGTGCCTAGAGGGAAACACAGCACTTGACACAGAAGGAATCCTCTGGGCAGCTGAGATTTTATGATCCCAGCCAGCACTTATTAGGAGACCACTTTTCCTTGCCTAGCGCCTCCCCCCACTTCCTTTCACTATATAAACAAATGCAGCTAGTGTAGCTGCAGGGGAGGAACTGTGGCGCAAGGAGGTACAGAGGAAACAATGACTCTACTGCAGATACACTGGAGCTTCAATATCTTAAAAACAACTCACTGACTCGGAATGTCAATATTTCTGTCTTTAAAACACAATCAAACCATTCTTTTGTTTACAACGCCAAAAAAATTCCACGTCCTGTCAAAAATAGCTTATGTCATTATGTGTATATACATCTTAGTTCAGCAAAACACTATTTTGGCAATAGATTTTTCTTTAATAGTAAGAACTCTAGCAAGTCTCCCCTTTCCCTCTTCTACGTGATTGATTTACAGTTGGCATTTTTGCATCTGTTTGGTTGAAGGTGTTCACAAGCTGGTTTTGCTGTTGATGCTAAGCTGCAAAAATTTCAGGGGCCAACGCTGCTCAAAACAGGATGGCACAGCGCTTCATCTACCCTCTGTAGGCGGATTTACCTCCCTGAATATAGGGGATGGGGCTTTTGTTTTTTAAACAACAACAAAAATACAAAATACTCTTTCTTTTGTTCTGGAGAAAGCCAGAACTTTAAATGTGCTGTTGCATTCACACTGTGACTGAATTAGCTAGGACAATCAGTCAACAATGCTTTTACCAGATGATGCAGTCAGACACCAGGTGAATTCTCCCACTACTGGAGTCGATCACATTGCCAATCTCACCCATAGAGGAGGATTTTTCTGGATGTCATTTTTTCCACAGTTTAGGCTGGGTTTCTTTTCAGTTTGCTTCATTTGCCAATCTGATTAATGAAACCTGTTTTCCTTCAAATAGATTTGTCTACATATTTTCAGCACTTAGTGCATGAGGAGGGGTGACGGGAAGCCAGCGCATAGAAGAATACAGTGCCTAAATGGCATAGTTTTTAGATTTTTGTTTTCCTAAAAAAATAGAGATTATATTGCTACAGCTAATGATACATGTAAGAGAGCAAGAGCTCCAGCTTTTTTCTTTTTTTTTTTTTTTTCCTTTTTTCTTTTTTTTTTTTTCTTTCCCCCTCCCATTTTCCCTCTGGTGTGCAAAAGTAAGCTCCCAAATGTCATCTGATCAAAATGAGTGGTATCAAAAAATGGAAAAGGTGATTACAAATTCAGTAAGGTAGCACAGACATTTTTTCTTTTCTTTTTTTTTTTTCCTTTTCTTTTTTAAGTGTTCGAAGTGCTAAAATTTGCATGAAAACAGGCACTAATTTCATTGTCATCATCATGATCTGGTAAGAGTTAGTGTCCAAAAGATCAGCCACAAGTAAGGGAGAGGGGAGATAAGGAAGGGATAGCGTGCTCAGGGATCTGTGGCATTGATTATCGTTTTATCTGGAGGTGCCCATCCTCTGTACCAGCTGCAGTAACCTTCCACCCTCTGGATGCAGGCATAGTGCTTCGCTTGGTATCCCGAGTGGCCGAAGTTGGAGAGCATGTCTGTCCAAATGCACTCATTCTTGGAGGTGGCAAAGCAGGGCAAATAGTAGCAGGGCCTAATCTGCAATTGTAAAGAGCAATCAGGTAAGGGTACATGGGAAAACAACATTATAAAATGTTTTTTTTATCAGTCAAGGGATTCAAAATTCCACACCCACAAACCTTGCTTACTAACCCAAAATTCAGCCTCAGTTTAGCTAGCACATAAGCGTGTGCTTAGCTTCACATACACAGGTAATTCCAAAGTCAAAAGGGCTTTTCAGGTGCAGAAAAGTTGAGCTTGTGTCTTATGTTTTTGCAGGCCTGGGGCCATCAGCAAAAATCTTAGTGCCAGTGCCAGGCTGTGAGGTTTTAAGCACTCAAAATGTTTATGCAGGAAAAAAGCTGGACATATCTTGCCAAGCCTCTGGTACGTGATTTCATTCGCCTGCAAATGATTCTGCATGGATTCTGAAAGCCTTCCACAACCCCAGTTAACTCCAACAGGGCATTAAAAAGGCATAGACTCTGCACTTACATTTCATTGTCTCTTCTCTGGTCTCAATGCTACAGCTGAGCTTTACTTTCTCCCTGTAAAACTTTGTTGTGCTCCATTTCTCTTCCTGGCTGTTCACCAGCATCATTGATTTTACCAGCCAGGCGAAACAGAATTCTAGGGTTTGAATGTCTCAATTGCACCTGATTAGACACACATACCTTGCATCCACAGCCCAGATGATAACGATGATTCAGTCCTTTACGCTGGGACAGAGTCAGCCGGTCCCATTTCTCGTACCAGTTGCACAGGCCAGTGTAAACCTTCCCTTCATACACACGGCCTTGAAAACAGAGACGTGGTCACAAGTTAGCACTTCCCAGCTCAAGCACTTTTCTCGTTTCCTGAGATTGCTAATGCTCTCAATATGTTTGGCTTCAGCCACTGCTCAGCAACCTTCTTTTTATTAACTGGTTCAGGAATCTCTGGCCAGCAAGATTACAGCACTTCTGTATGTTATAGGAGTGCTGTGCCAGCTGTAAGCACCAACAACATGCAGGTGAGTAATGCTGTCAAGCTCCTCTTAACAACAGGGCAAAGTGAATTAACACCTTCACTAGGAACAAAACTTGGCAACTGCTACACCTTTATCTCCTTACATCCCCCCATCTCAGCAGCCTGCATTTGTCCAGCTCATTCCAAAAGGTACCTTCTATTTCTGGCACAGCTGAGTAGCAGCCAGTTCTCTGTGACAAACATGCCAGCTCAGGTACGAGTCGACAGCTGTGGACTGTCATACAGCATATTTGCCATGACAAGGCTAGCTATAAGAGATACTTGAGAAAAGAGAGGGAAATCGAGAGAGTGAAATGACTCTCAGCATTAAAGGGTACTGAACACCAACATACTGTTGGCCACCTTAACACTTGGGAAGCTGCCTATAAAGCTGTCTACACAGCTGCCCGTGTCCTTAGCAGATGTATGTATAGAACGGAAGAGGTTTTGTTTATGAAAAAGTACACTGTTCTTTACCTGTAATCAGATATTGGTACTTGTTGACTTCCAGCTTGACTCCACAAAGACTCTCAGAGGCTTCTGTGTAGATGTACTGAACATGTGGCATTATCTGAAAGCCCCTGTACATCTAGAGAAAGAATAGAATGCTTTAAGTCATCTTAAGTGACAACTTTTCACTTTACAATCTATGTTCCTAGATTGTGGGGTGGCAAGCAATGAACTTTTAGTGTTTACAAGGATGAAAGACTAATGGAGCTAGCTGGACTCTGATGGAAGTCTCCCCACCAGATCTGCTGGTAAAGCAGAATACCCACCTGCTAACAAGCCATTGCAATTCAGCACAGGGACCATTTTTTCCCACTCACATTAGTTCCAGTGGCACTCAGTGAGCGAAGCGCCAGCACTGCAAGCTCTGCCAACATCCTGAACACTTTTTTCTCTTATATAGCTCATAATTAGGGAGAAATTAAATTAGTTCAAGTTTAGAATCTTACTCCTTCATGTGATTTAAACAATTTCTTCCGAACTAAGGGATTTTTCTTTTAAACAATGACCCTATTTTCCAGTGTTGCTGCTGTAAGAGTTTCAAACCTTTGGCGCTTGTTCTAAGTCATCAAGCCAGACAACTCCTTCTCAAGTGCTCAGTATACGCAACTCCTGCTGACCTCAGCAAGGATTTCATGTTTGTCTAACTAAATGAATGCAGAAATAGAATTCTACCCCACCTCCTAAAATTAGCCCAGTACTGCTGGGCGCCATAAAGAAAATATCATGTATACATAATTCCTCTACACTCCTTCTCCTTTTTCATAATCTTTCTTACAGCTCAGTTTAATTGAAATATGAACCCATAGATATATTGGCAGTTGGATACAGTCAGAAATTAGCATGTGTCCCTATCTGACCTGACCTTACCACTGCAATTTAGGAAAACCCACCTGTTAGCAGCATAATGAAGTCTGCGCATAGCAATGAAACAACCACTTCATGTGTACACTGGACCAAACAAAACATACCCTATTTTTGAAACACTGAGGAGGATTTCCTGAAAATTTCACCTTTAAAATTTGGACATCTTTTCAAAACACTCCATCTCTCTTTTTTTCCCAACCAACTGTACAAATGGCCAGTGAAGAGTCAGCGAGAATCACAGTTTCATAGCATTTCCCAGCCTATTCCTTTCTCTGTCAGCTTTATTTATAGAAAGCACATTCATATTCAGTTTAACTGTCAATATTAAAGTGAGGCAAAAGAGGAAAAAAAAATCCCAAACAATCCCAGAGCTATAGATCCTTGCTGCTGTGCCACCTAAGCTGGGGTATTCTTCTCCAGGCTCTATTCTATTTCTTGAAAGCCCCTGTTATCCTAGGGTAATTTCTCTATTGCACACCTCCTTTAAAAACAAGAAACTTTTTTTCTTTCTGAAAGAATGTCTGTTGATTTAACAGATTTTATGCCAGGCCCAGATACTACATATAAAAATATAAAGAAACTAATTCTGCTATGCTGAGATTATCCTAACTTCTAACTAACTTCTGGGTATCCACAGAATATCTACCAGTTGTTTTTTATCTTAGTTGTATTACCAAAATCAGCATAATCTTTTAACAGTATCCCAACTCAGTAACAGCACTGCTGTGTACAGCAAAAGACATGCTAAACCCAGGAAATATGCAAGAAAAGCATTGTTTTTTTAATTAATCATATTCTATCTACAAAAGCTCACAGATCATGTTTGGAATACACCATTGTGTCCATAAGTGAGCAAAATCTTTCCATGAGTATGGAAGAACTGAACCTTACTTAATCTCTACTTTATCCCTGCAGTTTTCTTGGTATGGAATGATCTATGCAGATTTTCCAATTATGCTCAAGATAGCTGGAGATGTAGGTTCTGGCACAAGCATCTTGTCTGTCCTTGGATGCATTAGCCCTCGGTACACTTTTGTTCCTCATCTGCAGAACAGCTCTGCCTTGCTTCCCAAGGAAAGGCACATAGAATGTTCAGATGCTGTTCTAGTAGGCATTGCACCAAGAAGCTATGATAATAGTACCTAAGCAGATAAGACTAGCTAAGATAACAACTGGGACTGCCAGATCTCTCCAGGCAGTGCATTATCTTCACTGCAGAGAGCTGTATGCTTGTGCAGTACAAGTGATCTGTCACTCTGAGTGCTAAGCTCCAGGTAGTGTTGGGCTAGTAAGTATCTTTGCTATGAAGCCAACACGCGCACAGGCCCACTTTGAGCCCATTCTCCCCCTTGCAGAAAAGGCTACAAGCTAGACTAAATCCTCTGAGACGCTGCTCAGGCCCTTCCTACAGGACCCTTACAGTCATCACTCCTTGCATCTTCTGCTCCACCAAGCTCAACTGCCTATGAAGAAACCAGTGATGCTGAATTGGTGGGTTTGGTTTTCAATTCCTTGACCTAATAATTTCCTGCTCACATTACCATCAGGGACGCCACTGTCAGGGATGCTGAAGGAAGCATGCTCAGCCTCTCAAAAAGCACTTCATGTCACCCCTCAGTGACCCTCATCGATGCTAGCAACTGTCACGCTAATTGATCCAGTGCTGGTGGCAGGCAGGGCCTGCCCCATCTTCTGATGACTAAAGAAAATTCACTGTGACCTTTGTTCTCAGGAGAAGAAAATTTGGCAAGAGGGAATCTTCTACAGATGCCCTCTTTCAAAACAAAACAAAAACACACCAAAAAACAATACCTTAAGCATTATTTTTGGATCCACAAAATATCCTGGAAGTGTTAGTAGGCCAGACAGAAGAAAACCAATCATAAAGCTAGCCACTCTCCTAACTGCTACCCTCAGAGTGCTCCTGTCGCCACAAATGTGTATTTTTGGAAGCATAATGACAGGGAACATATTAGCAAGCATCACATATAGTGCTGCTCTATTTCCAGCTGTGTCAGCATTCCCCTTAGCAGCCCCCATACTGCCTCAGAAATGCACATGCAAATCCTGTGGTGGTTCCTGCAATACTAACTTCCCCCTGTGATACGATGTTCCTCCCATTATCCCTCCCATGTGAGGTTGCACTGGATACCAAGGCTTGGAATCATCCTGCCTAACCTTTAGCTACCTAAAATTTAGCTACCTAAAATTACCTTCATGTGAATTAGGCATCCTCTCTAATCAAATGTCAACAATGGGCACCTCCAGAACAACTCAGCCCATCCTAAAATAGCTATCTACAACTGGTGGGCTGAATTACACTTTGGTGGTTCCTGTCTCTCTCCATTGACAATCAAGAGAACAAGAAAGTCTCAACACCTCATTTTAGTCTGTCTAAAATTAAACTAAATTAATCCCTCTCCACTTCTTTCCTCTTACAACTATCATGTTTCACCCCTTAGACTCACTTTACAGATTAGCAACAAACCAGGGAAAGCCTCCTTGATTCTGGCAGCCTGTGCTAAGTGCTGCCATGGTCAACCAGAACTGTTTGTACACATGCAGTAGAAATATCTTATCTCCTTGTTTCCTTTGCAGTTTCCTGAAATAGGCTTAGGCCATTCTCAGAATGCACTGAAGCATCACAGAACATGCAGGGGTTAGATCAGTCCTGTGCAGATTCCTGACATGTGATCTTGAAATATTCTCACATTATTTGAGAAAGCAGTGGGGGGAGGCAGAGATTGCTTGAAAAAGCACAAGACCTTTTCAGACAACCAACCTGAATGCTAGAAAGCTTGGCAGTGTTCTGTGCTTTTGGGCTGACCTTGTGCTCCAGCCCAGGCCCCAAGCTGGTTGAGTTGAGAAATTCAGCAGTGAGTTCAGGAGTGTTAGCAAGAGCAAGAATCAGCCACAGCAAACTCTAAGGAACCCATGAAAGAAACACAAAGATTGTTTGTTGCCTTTTAAGGCTCTCAATGCTTTTCACAGGCAATTCAGTACACACTGATAGACTAAATGGCTTGTTTATTTTTCATCTGCAGGTGCGGATGGGTTTATAGGTGGCCAAAAGCCACTGACATGTTAATTTTATCTTCAGAGCTGTTCCCATGCAGCTGTGCAGAGCTATAGGCCTCCTTAGTTTTTTTTTCAGCAGGAGGACAGTCAGCTTTCATTGGGCAAGCAAGGGAGAGATTTGCTGTGTCATTCTGAGCTCCCCCACTGTATGGAGCTGAATCCCTCTTTATACTGGTCTCTAAGCTCAGCAGAAAGACAGCAGGGTTTCAAAGAAGACACTTGGTTTGTTTGTTTATCAAGAACTATGTCCTCCGGACATTCCAGTTCTACTGAGCACTTTGACTGCTTCAGGTTCCTTCCTGCCAAAGGTCACAGCTAAATGTCCGATATAACATCTCACCAGCCCACCATCTACGTAGCAGGCATACAGGCAGTTTGATCAACACATGATTTCTCCTGCTTTTGTCGGACACATAGCTTCCTAACAAAACACTATGGAACTGCTCCTACAAAAGAAAGTTCTCTTGTGGTCTCAGCACAAGACCATGGGAGATTACCATTGGAGATTAGTGCGGTACCTGCTGTAAACACCTGGACCCTGTGCTGCAGAACAACCCAATTAAAACAGCCAGGACAGGCTCAGGCATCTTACTTAAACATTGACATGATGGTATCTATTGACAGTAGAGTGGCTGCTGCTCCATTCAACATGCTTGCCTGGGTTTATGCCCCCTCCCTATGCCACCAGACACATGGAAACCTTTTCAGTTTGTAGCAAGGACACTGCTGTAGGCTCCTAGGTCAGAGGAGGAATGCTTAATGCTGTTCCAGAGATCTCTGACGCTACAGCTCACCGACTGACAATGGGGCAGGCTGAATCATTAGTTAGGAGAGAGGCGTTATGATTCGTAAAGGGTAGTAATTAATTTTGGGGACTACTGTTATTCTAGATCACCACTGGACCCTGTTCATGGTCATATGTTAGACAGGAAGTGCCAAACTCTTGCAATCAAGTAGGAGGGAAAGTAGGGGTCCTGGATAGACTGGGATACAATCAGAAAAAGAGAAGTTGATGAAGCCACTGCAGCATGTGGACATTGAGCTGTTTTGTGAAGCGGTGTACACTTGCTGAGCTGGAGAGTGACAAAACTGGACAAGAACAGCACACAGTGCTGCAAGCCTGATGAGGCCAGGGACAGCTATCAAAAAAAAAAAAAACCAACAAAAAAACCCCCAAAAGAGAGTGGCAGCATTGTCTCACTGTTGCCAACATAACCAGTTGCCTTTTTCACAAAAAAAGTTAATCAACAAATATCTATTTTCTTTTGAATCTTAAAAGGACATTTTTAAGATTAAGGAAATTAGCAAGCCCAGCACCTCATGCCCTCTTATTCAAAGCACAAGCATTCCACTCTACTGGAAGAGCCCTGCCAGGACCAGATTTGGCTACGTGTGCGGTTTTGCGACAGCTTATGAAACAGGCTTTGCGTCTCCTCCTCCCCGCTTTCGTGCTGAGCTATAAACTGCCTTATAAAGAGAGTTACTGTTACAAGGCAGGCAAGTGACTGTTTTTTTCTGAACCTTTACTTTGTCTAATATGTTTCAGATTTCTGCAGTCTCCGCCAAGCTTTTCCATTCCCTCTTTTTTTCTTTTTTTTCCTAAAGACATAAACCAGTCTTATGACTGGAATGGCATAGCCAAGAAAAACAATCTAAGGCTGATTTTTAGCATTACATAACAAGGGGGTCAGTTTAAGAAAAAACCCCTAAAGTCCAAAGCAGCAGGTTGAGTGCAGTTTGTGCAGCAAAGAAGCAGAGCTCTGAAGAGAGGTACATCAGTTGCTTGGTTTCTCTAGGTCATCTACTTGTTTTCAACTCTGAGTCAATACTTTGTAGCTCTTCTGAGCTGATAGTTGACAGCTACAGTGTTTGGTTTAGTTTTTTGTATAGAGACTTCACAATACAATTTTCATTTGTTCTGTATGTGGAAAAGAATTCCATCACTCTAACTGGTGGTCACAGAGAATGCAAGGAAAGAAGAGATGAAAGACCATTCTCCCAAGGCTAGCAGGTCCCCCACCACCACCACATCTTGAATTTAATGAAAGTGCTAGATGGAAAAGCTTGAATTTCCACAGTCTAACACAAACTGGACTCCAGTATCCAGAGAAGCCCATCTGGCATCTTTTACTACCAGAAATTTTAAAAACAAAGGAAGAATTAGGTATTCAGCATTGTAGGTCAGGAATGACCTCTTCCTGCTCCTTTGCCCTCTCCAGGCATACTTCTGCTAGTTGCCAGTTACCTTCTATTCTGGCTGACCAATATGAAAAGTTGAGGTGCTGTTATTTTCAGTGTGTAACTCTGTTTATTATTACATGTTAATGTAATTTATCTACAAGCCTACGTGAAATGTCTGCAAATATACCTTCATCTGCTTGACTGTGTATCGCATCGTTCCAAATGGTCCATCTTTCATAAGCTTCTTCCCCACAACTTTAGCTCGGATCACTGTCATAAGAGAGGAAAAATACAACAAATTATAAACAACTTTACACAACATTCAGGCTAGACCCTCCACTTCAAAAAAGACACTTAGAATAAATTGAGAGGAAGGCTGGCCTGGAGTTCTGTTTTATTTTACAGAATAATTTATCTAAATCTCACACACAGTGAAGGCATGTAAAGTGGGATGCCAAAAGAAGTATTTAGAGGAAATCCAGTTCTGTGTGAAAAATTAGAACAAGCATTATTTATGTTGAAACCTGACAGCAATCTGCAAAGCAGATTATAACTGGGATCAAGACAGGTTAAAATCTTTGCACCAAGCCACTGGGATGAAGTTTGTATTTAATCTCTTAACTGTCAACATATGAGATGATGTTCAGCAAGATGCTACTTTTAAATTATTCCTTGGGTGCCCAACGCAGCTTCTGTTTCAATAACCACAACGATATAGTACAGCACACTGGAATATCTGGGGATTTCACTAAAGCTGCCACCTTTCAGATACCACAAAACTCCAAACAAATGGCTACTGTGCAAAACCAGATTGTTCAGCAAGCATCAAGTCCACAGTGAAAGCTGCCAAGCCAGCCAGAAGCCACCTAGAAGATAAACTAAAGGTGACCCATCTGACCTTACATACACTGCCCTTCATTTCTTTACGATACTAAAGGGCAGCATGTGTGCATGCATGAACACAGCATCCAGCCTGACACAGATACTTTGATTATACCACAGATGTACCACAGCAATGCCAACTGAGCCCAAGTCATCACAGATACGAATTCTGTGGTCCCTCAGATGGATCTAGTGGGTAGTTTACAGTCAGTGCTTAAAGAAGAGTTTTCCTGCTCATCTATTTTTGGGGCATTCGACAAAAAAACCCCTACTGTTCCATTGATCCTGTTTGATGAAGTTCTGCAATCACCTGCTCATCTCAGTAGAGGAGCAAAGCTTAGTGACTGGGCAGGCATTATTCAGCTAAAGTCCACTCCCCTAGAACAATCATATGACAATATACAAGCACCAGAAGAGGCTTAATTTTTACAACAGCTGCAGAAAATGAGATGGAGAAGAGCAATCGTGAAAAGAATAAGGATCACTGTTAGAAAACTCTATACCCCAAATACCACGCATACAAACAACAGGACAAAAAAAAACCACCACCCAAAACCAAGGAGTTCAAAATTCCATCAATTAAGAGAAAAATCATCATATAACTATGCAAATCTTACCTAAAATCTTATTCATCAACCTTCTCATTGCAAGGGCTATGAAAATTATTCCAGTAGAATAATCCAAAGAATGCAACATACTCCTAACATGACTAAAAATGTGTATTTATACATAAATTCCCCAGAAACCCCTTTTTTGTGGAAAAGGAGGCATCAGCTACTTTTGCGTAAAGCTTATTGTCATTGCAAACAACACACCTCTGCTGAATATATGGCCCAATGGTTCCATACTACTGAAAACCAGCAACTAAAATGGACCACATACATTTCCTCTGAGCCTACGAAGGTCCCGATTGTAATACCCTGCATGGGACAGAGGTACTGCTTTCCCAGCAATCGTTTGCAACATTGCATCTGTGTTTTGCTGAAATACATCATCCTAGTGCATCACAGAAAATAATTCTTTAAAAAGCAGGAAGGCATGGAATAGAGACAAGGAGGTGGAGGTTCCCCCTTGCAAGCAGGAAAACCCCACGAGTTATTGTTTGCATTGCAACTGTCTAAAAGTAGCAAAGCAGCTCAGGGATCCATTCTGCTATGTATACAAGACATTAAACAAGCACCTTGTTGCTTCATAGCTCATTTAGGTTCCAAACAGCTATAGAAGCCCCCTGGAAGAAATGAGAAAAAGAAGAGGCTAGACCAAATAAATGAAGCAAAAAGCTTGTCCCAGCTTTCTGAATAATCTGAAGAACAGATTTAAAGGAAGAGATAGATCTGGTTTTTACACACCAGTTCCTGGAACTTGTTCCATGAGGATGGTGTGAAACGAAGACAAACTCACTCTGCTCTGATTTATACCCTGTGCTTCAGCCAGACTTGTCAAATAAATTTTAAACTAGGTAAGACAGTCCTGCTGGCTTTGATTCAAAGACCAACAAAACCTTCATTCATCGAGTGTAAAACTTCATTCTTCATTTTTTTTTTATATTTCTATTATCCAATGGCAGTAAAAGCCAGTACAATTTTACTGATTCCTCTATTTAACAAGTTGTTCAGACTTCAATTTGCTCTCTTCTTCAAAATTTAGTGGCTATACTGAAGCATGTCCTTGAGGACTGCAAGTATTTTTAAAGAACTAAGTTCTTCCATTTGCTGCCTCCAGCCACCACAATCACTAGTGAAGCTACAAAAAACAGACTGCTTAAGGGTCAGTGAGAAAGAACACAATTTCGTTCAGGCTTTGTGATTCCAGGGCACTTCACTAATGCTGGAATCTAAACCAAAGGGTGTCAGAAGTCTTATCTTCATCTGTTGCATAACTGATACACTGAAACTGAAAAACCTGGTGTTTGCCCAAGACATCTGAAATCAACAATCGAATCTTATCTTATTGACAACGATAAGAAATATACTAAGAGGCAATATTGCAAAATGCTAGGGTTCCCAAACCAGAACATGGTTAGCATAAAAGATGACAGGCACATTCCTAATTGCTGACAAAATATCTAAACCCCCATTTTCTTCATGTGCTTTACTGCTAGCTTGGCAGCCCTCTACTTCTAGTTAGAGTAGCACAGCCACTTCAGAAAGAAACCAACTTTGATTTATGGACTAATCAACAGCTTCGCCACAGGATGCAAGATTCAAAATGTGTGTCTAGACTAGCACGGAATGGCATTCCAATTTCAAGTAATGCTACCCTTGCAACTAGGTGGAAGGATCTGTATTTTCATATTACCGTTCCCCAGTAAAGTCAGAGAAGAACAACCATCCTAAAAAACCATGAAACACTTCAGTGTGCGCCATCACTTCAGGCCTTTTGTAAATGGGCAAGCCCTCAGAGAAATGGGCAACTATCTCAGAGAAATTGCCTTTACCACCCAACTGGTAACTATTCTAGGTAAGTTCCCTCCTTTACCAAAAAGCTAGGCATGAACAAAGAACCCACCCTGCCTCATATTTCCTATATTAAAGGAAAAATCAAGCAGTCAGCCAACGAGCAAAGGATACTCAAATATAAGTCTACTCCCTGTAATTTGTGAGGCTAAATTCTCACCCCCTGAGCATTAGATGCATCTGAGTAACTGGAGAGACATGTTGCATGGACAGGACTGCTCAGAGGCTGCTCTTGCATGTCCAGCTTCATCACCCTAAGCCTCCATGCATGAGAGTTGTTTGTAAATCTGCCCAGAACACAGCTCCAAGGTGCAGATCTATAGCCATACATTTCCTAGGTCCCATCTTTGCTCCTTCAAACCACTGCTCACCAGTTATACTACTGGACCACCTGGGCAAAAGATAAAGAACACTGTTCCTAACTGAGTGGGGGCCATGCATGCTTGCCAGAATTCTTCATGCTCTACAGACTATCGGAAATTTACAGTATTTCTGCTGCAAATTCAGTCCATGTTATGTTAACAAAGTCAACTGTTTACTTCTGGGGACTTCTACTGCTTAAGCAGAATGAGGCAAAAGGTGCTGTGACTGCTCCCCTGAACTCCTTCCTTCTCCCTGAAGCTCTATTACAGTCCTGCTATTACTGATGGGAAACTTTATCCCACACAAGTGGTCACCAAAATAGCTACATATTTTTAAACCACAATTCCTTTGAAGTACTGCCTATGAAAATACTGTGAGATGAATGTTTCTCAGTACTTTGGGGTTTCAGGTCGGGTCACTTTGTGGGACTGGAGCAGTTGGCAAGGTCTCATGAGTGATTTGTAATTATTTATGAAAAGTTAAATTAGATGAGGATGTAAATCTTGATAAGCATGGCAGCCATAGCGTGATTCAAAAAGGAGAAAACATATGCACTGCTTCTCAGCATCTGACATGCTTAAAAAGAAATGAGAGAACAGAGAGAAAGAAAAAATGGATATTTAGTTGATATTAAAAAATATATTAGGAAAATAACCTGCTGCATTTGAGAATTCAGGAAATACACCTAACCATTACATATGATTAATGTATTTATCTCTCTTCCTTTGCCTTTTTTTTTTTTTTTTTTTTTTTTTATGTAAACTGGCTTAGTGCTTAGGAAAACAGAGATGCCTCAGATTTGCTGCTGGACTACTATAGTGCAAGCAGCTAATGGTTTGTATTTCACAGGCATCCCTAGCATGGTACAAACTGTCTGCATGTGTATGTATACCCACAAAAATTGCTTACATCTTCTCCAAATGTCACTGGATGAGGTCTTATAAAGGCAAACAAATCAGAATGGGCAGAGGAGAAAAAGGCCCTATACAGAGTTTTATTTGTCCAAATACACACACATCTAGCTCAAGCACTCTTTAACTTTATCCCTTACTCTGTGGCCATTTGCTCAAGGATTCATAGGAAGAACAGGCTTAAAGGTAAGAGATGAAACAGGACACTGCCTTTGCAGCTGAGATAGCAGAAAGGATTCTTTTCATGAGGCAAGAAGTAGACAAACAGGCAATGCCTGATGTGAGGAAGTAAGCAGGTGGGATTAAGACATGCATTTGCCAAGCTGAGGAAACAACACGGTTAAAAGACTTGTAATTAACCACATCATTTCATCCAGGCACGTGTAGTGGCTCTTTTTCCCACTGAAAAGAAAAAGCATCAACTGTCTAAATTCAACCCAGCCTGTGACCTTTATCGGGTCCAGCCACTAGATGGTGACACTACCACAAATCTCACCTTTGTTACCGAGAGGACAGTGGTACAGGCGCAATCTAACACCACAAATCCCACTTGCATGCCCAACGGCACCATGAGAGCTAGATGTTTTCAATGCAAGCGGGCTGGCTGTCATCCATTAACAGCATTTTAAGTGGAGGCACACACCCTTTAGAGACCAGGATTTGCTCCAAACCCATTTCCCTTGTGACCAATTACCATGAATGGCTCAGGAGAGTAACAAAAGCTACACTTCTCATTATTGTTTCAAGGATTTATTTTATTGGTGTGCAATATGAGTATTTTTAACTGAGAGGTTTGGCTGAGATGCATGCTTACTGCACTTAAGTAAAGGATGTGGAGGATTTGTGTTGTTTACTAATGGAGACACAGGGGACAAGTTATTCTCCGAGTCATAGAATCGTAGCATAGTTAGGGTTGGAAAGGACCTTAAGATCATCTAGTTCCAACTCCCCTGCCATGGGCAGGGACACCTCACACTAAACTATGTAATCCAAGACTCCATCCAGCCTGGCCTTGAACACTGCCAGGGATGGAGCACTCACCACTTCTCTGGGCAGCCTGTTCCAGTGCCTCACCACCCTCACAGTAAAGAACTTCTTCCTTAGATCTAACCTGAACTTCCCCTCCTTTAGCTGGATCCCATCACCCCTTGTCCTATTGCCACAGGCCCTAATGAAGAGTCCCTCCCCAGCATCCTTGTAGGTCCCCTTCAGATACTGGAAGGCTGCTCTGAGGTCTCCACGCAGCCTTCTCTTCCCCAGGCTGAACAGCCCCAACTCAGCCTGTCTTCAGACAGGAAGTGCTCCAGCCTCCTGATCATCCTCGTGGCCTCCTCTGGACTTTCTCCAACAGCTCCATGTCCTTTTTATGTTGAGGACACCAGAACTGTACACAATACTCCAAGTGAGGTCTCACAAGTCCATTCTTTGATATCCAAATAGTGGCAATATAAAATACATGGTGAACAGCAACACAACCAAGAGGCTGAAGAAAGGCCTCTTCTATCCTGAGGCCACTGACTATACCAGAAAGTGGACAGTGAAAACAACTCCCATTAGAATGGTACACTTGGAAATGCTGCCTTAACATTAGACACAGGGCATACCAAGGCGGATGGTTGCCATTTTATTCATCCGAAGACTATAAGAGGGCTCACTTCCAAAAGCAATTTACTGAGAACCTTCTACCAACTTTGCTAGCAGGTCTCTCATTCAGCCTGTCTCACAAAACCTCGTTACTGTCCTGGTACATGCTGGAAGGCTCACATCATGCAGGGCTAAGGCAGCTGGTTATGTTTCAGACTTCTACCTAGCACACTACTGAGGTATTAGTTTATTCTGGCATTTACTGGGGTGCCTCCTAAGCTGGTCAAAGCAGGGTGGTTTTACACACAAGTTTTCTTGTATTGATGCTGGTGGTGCTGCTAAAAAGACAGAATCACTGCGTCTGTCTTGCTTACTCTTGCTAGCTGCATTCCTTTTCCCACTCCCCTGGCTGATCTGTTAGCAATTATAATCAACACTCTTGGCCTCCCTAAAAACAGAGGACCGTAACTACAAGTGGATTGTGTCCTTTGGACTGGAAGTCTGGCCCAGCTATATGCAGCCTCTTGGGAAACTATTAAATTGCCTGGTGGCTATAGGCTTGTATGAGCAGTAAGTGTGTGGGGCCTGCTTTGGAAGGGGGACAAGAAAGCAGCCTCTCAGCCATTCCTCCACATCAAAGCAGAACAGAGAGAGAAAAACTGATGACAGCAGGGGATTCATGAAGAGGAGAAAAAACAACAGATATAAGTCTCCGGTCTGTTTGATGATCTGTCTGTACTCTAAGTCACCTCATCCTATATAACCAAAATACAATTATTTTACAAATTAGAGTATTGAATTTGAAGGTTTCTTGCAACACAAAGAGGAGCTTCCTCTTGCCTTGTTCTATCACGACCTCCAACCAAATCCACAAAGGCAAATCAAACCTCTTTTGCTTTGACTTGGAAGAAGCCAAATCCAGTTGTGTTGATACACAGCATCACCAGAGAACTTCATCAAGAAAGCAAAAATAAGGTAGCAAAGCAAGAGATTCACTGCTGGCTGCTTTTCTCTCATACCCCTTAACAACAAACTGCCTCCCATCACCGGCAGGCCTTGATCTCTTGCCTTTTCAAAGAGCTCTGAGTAACACTGACTGAAAAGAATACCTTCTTGACACCAATCACTTCTACCAGCCAGACAGTTGCCACATAAATATCACACTGGAAGGGTCTTGTGCTTACTTCAGCAAGCATGTTGGAGCATTTGGACTAGTAATAAAAGTCTAAATAAAAACAGGAAGGCAAGACACCCAGATCTCTTCCGATATTCTAACCATAACTATGGCATTTGCTTTTGACCTTTGCTTTAGGGATCCAGAAAACTGTCTGTGGCACTGCAAGGCTGTTTGAAGGCCACCCAAAAAATTGGAAGACAATTAAACGGCTTCACCCAGGCCCAAGCTCAGCCTAAAACAACTGATCACAATTGCACTTGCTAAATATTAACTAGGTTTCCCAGCCCTGCAGATGTCCTTGCCACTGGGAGTCTGCACAACGTGCTGTACTGCTTGATTTCCAACACTACAAAATAAGGATTGATACAACTCTTTCATACAAGACCATGATTGCATCAGACCTCCCATCACTTCAAAATGTATAAACTACTCTAGAAGAGCCTTACTTGGGAGAAAGCAAATCCTCCCAACAAGAACAGAAATTAAAACTGCAAGGTTGCATAAAACAAGCAGAACTTAGTTCATGCTTGGCATTTCACCTGTAGCTTATCAACTGGATATAACTTTTCTGATGACAGCAGTAGAAAGCATTTTTCTCCCTCCCTGTATGGTGCATCTCACCCTATGGAAGCCCAAGCTCCCTTTGAAATACATTAGAACCAGAGAGAAAGGAGAGGTCTCTGTTAAACAAGAAACTGCAAATTTTCTTCTAGACATTTCATTCAGGTTCCTATATGCAATTAGGCTGAAGACTCTTCAGCTGCCCAGCACTGCCCCTGCATCTAACTCCTGATGTTAGCTCCCTTGCTTTCCCATCATACACACATAGTCTGTTGGTAGGATAGAGGAAAGACTGAAAGGAGGAGGAAGAAAGGAAGGATCTAAAATGCATTTATATCCAGTTATAAGCAGAATCTTTTAGATCTTTTAGATATAGATGGTATGTTTCATGCCAAGGGAAAATAGCTTCAGGAAATACTTGTGATAAACACAGAGAAGCTAAAGGAAATAGAAGAAAAATGTCCGTTGTTACTAGCTATTACACCTATAAACTCAGGGAAGCCAGGTAGACCCAAGAGATTGTCTCCAACAGTTGAGTCACAGGAGTTACAGGCATCACTAACTTAGTCTCAGAGCTTACATCAACGAAACATTCTAGGTTTGCTGTGGTTGTAAGCAAACAAGACACACTGCAGACTACATAATGAGCATGCCTACATCCTTGAGAAACCTCTGGTAAAAGAAAAAGAGAAACCAATGTCATTCCTGCCAACTAGTCATTTCTTTTCTTTTTGGCAGGTTTTTTTGTTTGGTTTGGTTTTTTTTAAATTTTCCACCTAAATATTTAACTAGTTGCCTAAAAGCTGAATTCAGGCAAAAGGCGGTAGGCAAGATAAAAGAAGGAAAAATGATGCAAATGGAGGGAAGGAGTATTAAGGGACAGAGTGCAGTACAGAGATACTTTGCACCTCTCTCCAAGGGATGTTTTCAGCAGAGTGTGTTTTGCCTCATTTTGTGCCACTGCCAAAGAAAGAACTGCTTGCAGCCAAGGTTAGCAGTGTTGGAAAGATGGTTGTCAAAACCAATGCACAAAAGCACTTCCAAAGCCAGCTTACAACAGTGGATAAAAATAACATGCATGTGACTCAAATCTGGTCAGGCAATGCACAGCTCAAAACACCTTTTCCATTTTCTTTTGGTCTACATAAGTTCTATGCACTAAGATTTAACTCAGTCCTCACTTCCAGATCAAGCACTTCTAGACAGAGTAAATACTGGATGAGGGGAAGCCAGGCTGAAACAGACAAGGCTCTGGTTTCTCATAGCTCTTTGGAATTGCTCAAAGGAGCCACAGGTCTAAGCGTTCCACTCAGAGAACATGGCAGAGCTGAAGTGAGACCAATTAGGGGCAAATGGAAACCATATGCGATTTTAATGAAACGAGGAGCTGGTGCACATGACTTACTGCTGCAGGAGCATTTACTGCCCGAAAAGAATGTGCATCTGGCATTGATCGTTTCCCAACCCATCAAGTGAGCAGTAACATGGAAAGCAAATTGCAGCATATGATGAGAGATGAATTGCCTAAGGAAGCATAGTTAGGGGAGCAGCCTCTGCAAGGAGAAAACATGTCCTATGCCTGTGATTTAGTGAGAACAGTTGCAAGTGAGGCTGATCTTGCAATTCCATGGATCATGATAATAAACTACCAGAACGAGTACTAGAGTGATTAAAATGGATCAAGTGGTATTTTAAAGAACCTACTACAATCACAGAAATCCCATTCTGATTCACATGGGGCAGACTTTTACTCCCTTGAGGTCATGGGCACTGCTTAAACAATAAATACAGTCTTCAAGTGTGATGTCTTTTGCTGCAAGTATTCAAATAAAGCTACTTTCACATGTACATCAAAAGTGAGGAAACTTGAGGCTGAAGAGGCAGTGTAGATGCACCCTTTATTTCCATTTTTTCCTTTTTGACTGCATGTTTCCCAGGAAGTTTCAGTTCTGCTGAGAAAGGGAAGTCCTTAGCCTGCAAAGCTGTAGATAAGTTGCTCTACCAGGATATGGTCGTTCCATCTGCAAGCTGTTGTGTGGCAGCTTGATATCTGGTTCTCAGAGCAAAACCACTATCTTCACCAAGCAGCCTAGAGACTGCTCACATACATCACAAGACGGGGGGCAGGGGAAGATGCTGTGATCCAGCACTCAACCATACACATACAGTGAACGTCCAGGACTTGAACCTGGAAAATGCTACTTTGCATGTCATGTGAGACATCTGCAAAGAACTGGCATGTCCTTGCTCCTTGGTGGTAGGTTTCCTCTGTTGGATACCCAGAGTTAACAAGTGTAGTAAATTCGTCACTGTCTTTTTCAAAGAGACAAGAGAAAATTCTTGAGCCAAACCTGCCTATCTCTTAGTCCTCCTTAACCCACTATGCAGCTCTGGGAGCTCACATACAAATGGTCCAAAAGGAGGAGGAGGAAGGAGAGTCCAGCTGAAGAAAACTGAAAGCAGTTTTCTCCTACACATTAGAAATAGAGCAGCCCTGACAACCCATGCAAACCTTTCAAAACAGGGAGTATCAAAAGCTACAGGCCTGGACACTCCCTGCTTCAGCAACTTACTTCAGAGGACTCTCCTTGCTTCAGCACCTTGCCCAGCTGGGATGGGTGCCAGCGTTCTGCGAGGAGGCTGCACTCCACTGATCACATGGTTTACACTCAATTTTGCACGTACAGCTAGGGAGGAAGAACTGTTCGGGAACATGTATAGATTTCAAGGGTACTGGGTGGGCCTGCAAATTCCTTCCTGCATTAGAAAACTTGCATTAAACGGATAGGCTAAGCAGCTGTCCACTCCAAAGAGGTAAACATATTTAACCAGATCAGGCCTATATGTGCTGCTCTGCTGTTCCTATTTGCACTGGACCTGACCTAGTATTACGCCTGCTGGACCCTGGAATTAAACCTGCATTCAAACAACTTTTTCCTGTGAGAAGACAGTACCCTTGCCCACCATTCTTGAGCTGGTAAATAGTTCAGAAGCTGACAGCCTCTGCAGACTGTTCACATACACTGGACGTGTCCATGACACAGTTCCGGTTTATCCTAATGCTTAAGGAATGTACTAATTGTCCATTTTATTCATGTCTATTACACAACCACAGTCAATACTGTGTAGCTGAGCTTAGCTACATGAATAATTTTATCCTAGACTCTGAGCACTATGTAAAGACTTAGGTATAGCAGTTGGATCCTGATTCAGTGTTCATTAAAGCAAGTGGAAAACCTTCCTGGGTCCTGAATCAGCCTCATGTCCCGCAATTCCCAGTCAGACTACAGGTCAAGGTCAGGACAGCACTGGGGCAAACTTCTCACTGACCAATTTGCCCACTTCGCAGGAGACTGATGTGAGATGTCTCATGAAAGAGGTAATAAGAAGACCTGGAAGTCTAAGAACATCTATAAGCAACAACTCTTTACATGAGTAACGGAAATACTGTAGCTCTGAAGACACAGAATCTTCCCCATGCAATGACGCAGAGCACTGGCAGCAGAAAGGGTAGGCAGGCACTGGCCAGTTACTTTAGTTCTTCAATTTTCTCGGAAGCTTCTTGACTGTGCTACCGACGGACTGGCCAAAGTTGTTCCACAGGAACTGTGATAGAGAAACTATAACCATCTAATTCTCTTATTACCCAAGCTTCCTTCATACAAACTTTTCATCACAATTTCATGTCCATGAACAGCTGTCATCAGAATAGACTTCCAGAACTTGTGTGCCATTACCTGGATGCTCATACGCATCCTTGTGTTCCCAATGAAATATTAATGAGATCAGACTTAGCTAGACTTCTGCAAGCAAAGAGAATGGTTATCAGTGCCGATCCACCACCAATTGTTGACTTTTTCTTTTTTGCACCACAAGTACTTACATAAATCCAAGACCAACCTATTTATTCCTAGTCAGTATTGCTAATAAGTGGGGTTTATATGGTAATTCCCAAGTCTGACCATGTGAATCTGATGGAGATTTACTTAAAGTGAATCTACCTGTCAGCACATCAGTACTACTAGAGTGAGAGAGCTTTGTGAAGTAGTCTTGCCAAAAACTTCCCTAAAATTCCAACTTGAGGGAGGTCAGCCTGCATTCTGGTATGACTTCTCAGGTGTCCTTGTGACTTTTTAGGAAAAAAAGGGAAAAAAAAAAAAAAAACAACCAAAAGGTCACAAGATATGGTTGGATAGTCATTTCACAGCCACCCTGGCACAGTGATGGCTACTTCTGAATCCACTAAGGCCCATTAACTGTTTGGGAGGCAGAAGTTGCCTAGACACTGCATTGCTGAATGTTTACAGATAAGGGTAATCATTTCCAGGGTATACACCAAGCCTGACTGCTTCCTGCCTGTCTAGGTCTCCTGAGACATTGCTGTAACAGGACTTCTCTGGCAAAGTTATGAACCACCCTCCCAAGAGACAACTTTTCAGGGCTCCAGTTCAGCTCACACCTGAACACAGGTGTAAGCATGTTTAAACGTTGACAGGGAGGGAACTAACAGAAACACAAGGGGAAATACCTCGTCTCAGCCCAGTGGCAGAACTGCAACCACAAACTTCTTTGTTCATTAATGCAGCAAACCCAAGGAGAACTGCCCATTGCCAAGGACTGGAGCGAGTGAATGGTATGTAGATTTGTGTTTTAAAGGGAATTCTCAGCATTCACAAAAAGCTAACTATAAACCCCAGAGGACTAGTGAACTGCATTCTCTCCCAGCTTGAGAGGTAGTGTGTAACCTGATCAAAATCAGCACTTCCACAAGGGGAGGCTGTTACTGTTAAACCATCAGGGATAGAACTGGTAGAAATGTTGTGGGAAATGCTGTTTCCTGTCAGGAAACATGATTTTACTTAAGTTACAAATATCTAAGGAAGCATCAACTTGAGCAAAATTAGGTTTTATTTCTCTTCTCAGAAAAACTGAGACCTATTTTCATCCTGAATCAGCATTTTGCTTCTAAATGAAGCAAATGTTGAAGTCTAAATGCTGATGTGAAATGACATCTTTGTTCAAAATGGACATTTTGAATTAAGCCTTCCAAACATTAGATTCAGATACATCAGAATCACTTTTCCCAGAAAATTCCATGCTGAAGATTGATATTTTCAGTTTTCCCCTCACATTTCAGATTGGATAAATTTCCAGCATTTCAAAATTCTCTATGGAACAGAAATTCTGAGCCTCTCCAGCAAGTTTCTAGACTTCTTTTTCACTGTATAAATCAGAGGTGACAACAAGAAGCTCTAATGACAGAAGCAAGAGTAAATTCCATTTTTCCCCTCGTTTTTCAGAAGCAGCACGTAAATTCATACCAATGAGAGCTGCAGGTGCTGAGAACTGGCATAATTTCAAAAAGTAAGCCATTATCCCCTATGATCTCAAAGGGTATCTAAACTAAGCATTCAACATCAGAGATCAGTCCTTTAACTTACTGGGCCAATAAAAGTCTGTCAACACCGCAGACTGTAAATGAGCACAGACATACTAGAGCTATCTTTAAAAAGTGACTTAGGATACCACAAACACACTAATTTAACCTGTTCCTTGAGTAAAACATTGGCCCGCTGAGTGCTTGTACTTTGAGACTGCAGGCAAGTCAGCAAGTCAACTCTATGACAAATGCCTTCCTACTCGCTTTTTCCTTTTTAGCTGTTTCCAACATTTTGAAGCAGTATTGTTTGATTGCAGGCTGCTTCCTGAAGCTGCTTCCTTCAACTGCCTGTTGAACCCAGTGGGAATCTTTCCACTGATTTTAACTGGAGTGGGATCAGGCCCTAAATAAGTAGTGGTGGAATCCCCAGACTTACGAACTGAACAGCTGTCTCTGCCTTTCCGAAAGAAAAGTTATTCCTGCAGCTGTTTTCCCCTAAGTGCCATCGCTCCAAACTGTAACAGGACTGGAGGGAGGGAGAGAAGGTGGAATTTTAATAACCTATTAAAAAAGGAGTATGGGCCATTGGGCAGCAGCTCTTTCAGTTCTACTCAAGCAGGGTCACTGCTGCCAGGCTCAGACAGCCCTAAGGGCACGGGAAAAGTCGTCTTCTTGTTTTCACATCTCGTTCACAGAATGGATAACGAGGGGGAGGGAGGAATCAGCTTTTGGGTTAATTAGCACCATGAACAGACAGCTGCATTGTCATTATAAGTTCAAGAAGTCAACGGGGTCATCACTGAACTGCAAGATGTACACACACGCACACATGAGGCACACGTCTAAGCCTGGATTTTTAGCAGCCTTATTGGGCTCTGATTTTCCGGCACCCCAAGGGAAACACTTTGAGTTAAGAACACCGAACTGCTGTAGCTCTGTGGAGAAGACAGAAGCAGAAAGACACTCCCTCTGAATAGCAGTTGTTCATCCCCTTGGAACTGCTTAATTTCACACTCAATATACCAACTAAGAACAGTTACACGGCTTTTTTTCCCCTGAGAAAAATCAGAGGTGTGGCTTACCAATGTACAGTTTCATGTCCACTTCCAACATTCTGTGGGATAAGCAGAACCCCAGTTAACAAAACCAGGCTATTAGTGCACAGTTTCCTTCCACAAGCAAGAAAGCTGAGGAAGTGCAAGTACATATTAGCAAATCCAGAAATAAGCATGTATGAATAATAATGAAAAGATAAAGCCTCTAAAATGACAAGGACTGCTATTAATAAGGTTTGGAACAGCATTAGCCTCAGTCACAAGCTGGCTTAGAAACAAAATCAACAAATTATCCAACTATGCAAAACAGCCACAGATTACATTCTCATTGCCACAGTTTGCAGGAACATTTTCTGGCAAGGGATTTTACTGAAAATGCACCACAACAAGTAAGGATTCCCCTGCCACCTTCCAAACAGGACAGGGAAGAAATACAGCCTTGAATAGTTGAAGCATTACTGCTTCTACAGAAAGCAGACTGGCATTGCCTGGTCCTGTCAGCTGTAGCTTTGCTGGCAATACATCCCAAAACCAAAATGGGGCTGAAACCACTACCATCATAGTGAAATTTCACCAAAACATAGTTTTCCTTTTGTGCAAAAGGAACACAGATTCTGCTTACTTTTGTTATTAAATTGGCAGGCAAATATGCAGCTAGCTCATAAGTGTATATGTTCCATTCAGTGCTTGGTCTTTGCCAAGGGAAATTTCTCTGGGAATACAGAAAGAAGGTTATTTTTTATTACCATTTTAACCATTATAGCTCTGTTGATTCCAGTGTACACTGGTTGTCCAAATTACTGAATTTAAGGACATTTATGACAATACAGCTGTTTCAGCAACTGTAGCAGGGATGCCCTCATGCAGAAAAAAAAGAGCGCTATATAGTCCAAAATTCAGTGGGGAAATAACATGCATCAGCATTTTCACTCTGATTTCCCAAGTGATGATAGCTGCTGTGAGCTATGACAGATTTCATCAGAGAAGGACATCCAAGTGGGCTAAAGCAGCTCCTCTTTGAAAACTCCTCTCCATTTTTAATCTCCCATTCAGGACTCTGGGTATTTTTTTGAACAAAACCTGCTTTTTCCATATTTTTCTATGGTGTAACCTGGTGGTGCTGCCTCAAAGCATCACCACAATAATATTTCAGTAACAGCTTTGGTCAGTCTTTCCTTTGTCCACATGTATATTGAGATATATACACTGGAAAGAACCCTGCCATCTGCTGACCTCATGATGGCTTGATCAACAAATACAGAGCCTGCACAAAAATGTGAACCCCCAAGTGTGCCAAGGCGACTATCAACCTAAGATCCTGTTCTGCTTGCCCTCCTGTACAGCCTAGTCAGGATGTGTACAGGCAATGTTGTCAAATTCAGAAGAGGGGAGCTTCGAACAGCACAAAGGACAAAGTTTACGTCAATAGCCCAAGCTGCCATGCTGCATAGACGACAAACAGGAAAACAGTTTCTGAGATAGGAGGGAAAGAAAGACCCAGTGCTTTCCTTTACCCCACCTCTTCCAACAGCCATTAGTACTGGAGGAAATCAGTGTGAGAGAAGGGCGTTCAGAAACAAACATGAGATCTTGCACTGACAGGAAGGAACCTATTGGCTTGAAAACTTTCCGGTACTAGTGAAAGCTTTGTTTCCCATCCAGCCAAATACACAGGTGCTGTCTGCTTCTTTCAATCTACACTATTTCTTCAACCAATTTAAACACGGCATTGGAATAAAGACCTGTAAGGGCCTGCTTCCCCCTTAGCTTGCTGTTTTCTCAAAAGCGTCAGTCTATTGGAAAGGACAAGTCTCCTTGGGAATCAATATGGCAGCGCTACTTCAGCAGGCTCCTAGTAAACCACACAACACAGAGGGACGTAGGGCTCTGTAACACAAGGCTTTATTAGTCCTAGCTTTATAGTCCTGTAATTATTCAGCACCAGGAGAATCCTCAGAACAAAGTATGAGTAAATACATGACTCCCATTCTGCTGGCCTCCCAGTCAAACAGAAAAAGAGTAAACAAGAATACACTGGGAAACTTAAGAGATAGCTGCAATTCAGAATGCATGTGGGAGGTAGATTAGACATTCCTACTGATAAAAAAATAGACTCCAGAGTTAAAGTAACAAGTCCCTTTAAAGAGTTGTGGAAAGAACTTAAAACTGCAGGGTTTAAATCAATCTCTAACTACGAGGAATTAGGATGACAGCAACAAAACAGGGCTATGGGAAAGTCAGACTATCCCACATCAGGCTTCTGGGAGCATCAGCATCAGAATTCCAGCCTAGCTGGATGATGCATATGACTCACAATCACAGGTTCTGCTGCAGGGTGCTTGTTCCAAAGCAAAGGTGTTAAAGGAAACATACTGCTAAGGGTCACTGGCTATTTGCCACATCTAGTCAAGGTCCTCTCTGAATGGGTAATATTCCATTAAAACCTTCCTGTGATAATTTGGAGTCTCTTGAAGTGCCACCTAGGAGTTCTGTTTGATAGTGTAGAATCCTCTATTTCTGTGCCTCTGTAAAGCTGCAAATCGTGGGGGAAAAGCAGGACAGCTGCTTAATTCTACTGAAATATACTGTCTGTAGAGAAGATGGAAACAGACTTATTGAAGTCTCCTTTTTATCTTGATCCTCTACGGAAATAACCAAATAAATCCTTAATCCCCCACCCCCTTGGAAAAAATAAAAGGAAAAAAAGAAGAAAATAAGAACAAGGGTCAGGTGCTGCTCCTCATATTTAGAGAAGTAGAACAAAGGGCTTAAGAACTCATCCTGCCCTTTCCCCCAGCACAATCCTCAACAATACGGAGGCTCTTGCACAGGAACTGCTGCTCTTGTCTTCCCACGCTTCTCTGGGTTGTGATTTCTGCCCTGCGGGATGCTAAGGGAAGAGCCCTGTGTTTTGTGGCTATTGAAGTACTGTACATGATGGCTACTTAAGTGCCCCAGGGGCCACTTTGCTGTTTTATTTCCTCTTGGTGTGATCCTCATCACCAATGCATTTAATGTGCTCATTATTGCAAGTGGTATGCTTTTGCCTGCAGTGTGGTCCCTCAACTAGTGTCTCCTGTTCCATCTTAAACCTCTTTTCCTCACCCTCCCTTCTCCCAAATACCAGAGATTTTTCAGCTTTTAGCTCTGCACCATATGTAGTATATTATTTATTGGAGGAAACTGTTTATTTAGAAACAGGCCCATGTATCCCAGTTCAGAGGTATGATAAACAGGGAGACTGTTTCATTCTTAAAGGACTCCCTCCATTTTCCCAGGGAAATTTAAAGCAGGGGACCCAGCAACCTCACACTTCCTAAGTTAAAGCAGAGGACCCGGCAACTGTGCACTATACAAGAGCTGCGCTGCTTTAAAGGCTGTTTCACAGTGTCACCTCAATCCCCTTTAATCTGCAATGTCCATTTCTCTAGACCTATGAACAGCAGGTGGGATATTTATAGCAGGAAGAGACAGGAAGTAGGAAACTGGGGTGGGTGTTTGGAAAGCATATAAAGGGCTTGGCACAGAGGAGCCATCCTGGAACTCCTTCCTCCAAAAGAACCTGGAGCTGAAGGAGAAGTGTCTGGAGAATAGCTGGTTTTCTACAGATATCCTCTGGCTCTCTTCTCCTCTACCTGCTGCCTTTCCAACACCAGCCATTTCCTGTCTTTCAAAGTCAAGTGGAAGTTTTCCATTTTGTGGTTTTCCTGTCTTGGTACAAGCAAGTACATTTTTTTCCCCCCTTATATTTTAACTGTTTGGAGACCAATAACAAAACCTGCTCACTAGGGGGAGAGCTTTCTATTTACCACTGATCCAAGAAATTTGAGAGGGCTGATTAAACATCAGAGGAGCAAGATCTTTGCTTGTTCGTGTATTCACTGAGCATGAGAGACTGAAGTTGTTGTCTGAACAAATGCTCCAGTGCTCTTCTATAGAAAATTAACATAATGCCAGCAGGCCTCCCTGCAGGCTGCACTGCAGTAACACCCAATGCTGAGGGAAACATGGAGAAAAGGAAACAGATGTTGAAGTCCCCATACTGTAATTACAATACAGCATGAGGGTGTTAAACTTCATGTCCTTCAGTCCAGGCCAGCAGGAGCTTGGGTCATTTTGAACATGGCCCTTTGGAACAAAAGTACTCCTGTTTCCTATGTGCTGTTGTGGGATTTTTTAAAATTTTTTTTATTTTTTTTTAAATGAACCACCAGGAAGCAAGCAGTAATAATGTGCAATGCACCTGGTGTAACCATTACTATCTGTGGAAGCATTGTGCAAATTTGGTGCAATTACTATCTGCTTTGCTGAAGTACCAGTGATCATGCAGGTCAGCAGAAACCTGAGCCTTTTCATGACAAAGTTAAGGAATTAAGAGGGGAAAAATCTACAAGATCTCTTTTTCATCCTTGGACCCTTTCACATACCTTTCTTTCCCTCCCCAATAAATTAGTTCTAACCTCTTAAGAACCGGCAGGATTCCAGTGCTATGACACTTTAACAACAGATGGGTAACTAAGGATGATATAACTCCTTATAACTCACCTGCCAGAATTAAATGGAGCCCAAGTGCTGCTCACATGCCCATGCAATCTGCACTTCCTGAAGGGCTATTTGAAGGAACTTTGCAATCATCTGAATGAAGGAAGGCAACAGCTTGGCCAGAGTCCAGATGGAGTAAAGTGCATGTGCTCTGTCCATGGCCAGTCCACCCAGCCAGGTTTTTTCCAAGCCTAAGCCTCGATTGCCAGTCATAAATAAACACACTCCAGGCTGTCAGAGATCAATCAGTAGCGCATCAGATTTTTTTATGTGGGTTCTCCTACTTATGCGTTCCCTGAAGCCACAGTACCCATTCACTCTCCTGGGTGAATTAGATCCACCTTGGGCATGCCCCCCATCGTTTCAGATGGCTTGTCTTACCACATGTCACAGCTAATGATTCTTCTTAGCTTGACCACCTTATATCTAGTTCTTTATCAATGCTTCCATACAGCATCTCTTTCTTCTTCAGTAATCCTTCTCTCCTTCTGATACTCTGAGACTAGTCTTTGAAGGGCCTTTACCACTCCTACAGCTCCTGAATACTTTCTCCCATTACAAGTTTCCCACTGAGCCTACTGCTGTGACCATCTTCTTCCCCGACCTGTAACAAGACAGAAGTTTTCATAGCTGAGCCCACAGACACAGAACACTAGTTCCCCACTAGCACAGCCCAAGACCTTATCCCCAAGTTGACAATGGCCTCCCTGACATTCTCCCCAGGCACTGCTTTCTGCTGGTTCCTGGTGCATTGCAGTCCTGGGAGGCACACCCCAAATCACCTCCTTTCTTCCTAAAATAAAAATGATATTCTACATCTGAGGCAAACCATAGGGGGTATTTGATGAGGTTTGATGTTATTTTTTGCATATGCATGTCTCTGCTATTTAACTTGAGTTTTATTGTCTGTATGCTGTTTCTAAGAGCTGAAGTTGCCCTTTGGAAAGGTCTTATATAAACACTAGCAGGAATTTGGACTATTCATAGTCAACATTTATTTTAGCAGCACACAACTCAAGAGACTTCTATCTTGTTTCCAAAAGACTCCCAGAATCTTTCCTAGCTGGCAGCAGCACTGAATAAATAAAATAATCAGGGTTGTGTAAAACTACTTGCATTTTTATGCTATTAGACACTGTCAGTTAACGGACTAAATCTTCACTCTGGCCACTCGAGGGAACTACTTCACATTACAGTAGAAGGTTAACTTTTTTTTAACAATAGTTTTAAGTTCTCTAGTGTTCGTAACAGTCCTTTTAGAAACCTGAAACCATCAAGTCAAATCGAACTCTGACACCAGACGATGAAATGCTGCTAAGACCAGTGGCGCTGCACCTGCTTTACACAAGTTAATGAGGCTGGTCCAGTATTTCTATTCCATATTGATAACTGGACAGATTTTAGATCTAGTGTAAGAGGGTGTAAATCCATTTAACCCACCTTGGTCTAATTTACCTCAGGTCCAGCACCAGCCTAATGCTTTCAAATAGCAGAAATCCTAATTTCACTGGTTAAAATTCTTTTTTCAAATTATTCTGAAGCAAATCCAGTTTAACCCTAGTTTTAAATAAGGATCTAGCCCACTATGGGTAAGCAACATTGGTAGCAGGGTCACTGGTGGGTAGACCACTGATAATTTTGGCATGCTCTTTCAGGTACCTGCTCTAGAGAAAGAGCCCTGGGTTTTAATATAGCAGTGTGCCTCCCTATAGCAGTGTGCCTCCCTCATCTGTGCCCCAAGTACTTAGACACAGAGGGTTATAAAACAGGTTGATCTTCAGCTTGATTTGTGGCAATACATGTTCAGTGCCACAAAGCTGAGGAAAAGCCAACACGATTGCAAATGTAGTCAGCTGCTTTGATCAACCTTGTCTCAGAGAAGTCTATGTAAGGTGCAGTTAGCTTAAAGAGCAGTAATAGTCCAATAAACACTAGTAAAATTTTGAGTGTCACATGTGGAGGTTCTTAAGATGTTGAGATGAGCTACAGTAGGTCTTCAAGTTTAATGAACTCTGCACTTGCTTAACTAACTGGTACTTGAAGGCCAAATTTTCCTCTCATCTTTTACGCTACTATCGTTTCAACAGTATCGTTTAAGTTGCTTTCAATTTATAACATCATGTTAAAGACAGAATTGTACCCTGAAAATCTAGAGCAATAAGCAGTACATCAGAGCAAAACCCTCTTCATCCTGAATAAAAAAAACAACCCTAAACACAAATCTCATAATTAAAAGGAGACTCAACCACATGCACTGCAGACATTATTAGGGCTGAAATGAGTCTCTCAGCTTCATTTGGCTCAGAGCTGGCAAATACAGCATGCCTGGCCTTGCCTGCCAACTCAAACCAAGCTGTCCTCTCAGGTTTACTAGCTCTTAAGAACTTCCAGAGAGCATCCAGAGGAAGTTTCATTTAATGACAGGACAAGACCTCCTGCCCAGACCAAATGGGCTCCTTCCTTAAGCAGTGCTTGCTTGGTTGGGCTACATAAGAGCACCACATGGTACTGGAGCTGTGAGGGAAAAGAAATATGACTTCAGACAACATCATGACATCAAAAAACGAAGTGTTCCTGTCTTAATAGCTTTAACTATTAAGACAAAGGTGACTCACTGAGTGCTCCTTCTGAAGATTCTCGTTCCCACCCACCATGACTATCAGTGGGTCATGCATGAGTACAGAGATCCATTTCATCAGATGCCATTCCAGTTGCCATATCTAAGAGACTCTGAAAGGGCAGGATTAGCCATATTTAGTGCCTTGGAAAATTTGAAGTCCACTAATGACTTCTCCTATGGTAAAACAATCAAATCTGTTCATCCTGAAAAACAGACATGAACAAAGCAGGCCACTCCCAACCTCAAATGAAAACTTAAAATGCTAACACTGTATATGGCTGTACATAACTATCTCCCACCAGCCTGCTTCTTCCCAGAAACGTTATACGAGCAGATGGCAGGTAGAGAGTTCTCAAGAACAGGTGGGAAATCAGTGAAAATGAGAACAAAAGAAATGTCTACATAAAGCAAGGAGCTCTAAGGCTCAAGGTTAGAACATCTGGCTCTCCACTGGCTCAGAGGTCTTGCTGGAGTTACTTCCTGCAGGAAATCTGGGGTAAGCATATGCAATAGTAGCAAGATAACAAAGGAGGCTTATATAACGTTCTGCACTACATCTTCCAAACAGTAATTTCTACCATATTTTTTAATACATATGTTTGGAGAAGTGACAAACTCCAAATCCCACAAGGTGATCTCTCTTCCCTGCTGTGGGCTTTAATTGCAAATAACCAACAAAACCAACAAATAAGCAACGTCCATTTCCACTTCTATTAAATAAGAAAATTCAGTTCAGAATGGCCATCTTCCTGTCAGAAGACATGACCAGGCACAAGGAACACACTCTGTCACCACAGTTTTTACAATGGACATTGGAAGTTAAAAGTTAAACAAATGTTCTCAATTTCTTCCCATGTAAAATGGAATTCACAGTACCCTTTTATTTTTTAAAGCTTTATAGGATGCTTCTTAGATTTCCTGCTTCTAAAATGCCTCAGAGGGAAGTCCGATCTAAAACTGAAGCCACATTACTTCCTCAATACAAGTCAGATTCCAAAGTGGATACAACACTTTTGCAACCATTACCATGACATGTAACCCAAAAATTTGTTTCAAATTCATCTCAACTCAAAAGACTGGTATAATAATTAACGGGAGCTGGTTTACTGTAGCTTTTAAATTAATTTGGCAGACCTTATTTGTCTGCCTTAAAGGACAAGGCAGCCAATGTGACTTCACTACAGAGCCTATGCCAAGGCAAAGAATGAATGCTCAACATCTCATATATGATCACGTTGGTCTGTTTACCTCTTTTAGCTTATTAGTGAGAAGGCGGAATGATCAAATCAAGAAAACCAGTGAAAGACAAAGGGCAGGTTTTCAATGAGGTGCTTAGACTTTGGGCCAAACAAATTCATGAGCTTCCTCCCTCTCTGCCATTTTTTGCTCTTCTTGTATCACATTCTCAGTTCAAAAGAGAATAGCCACTGCAGGTGCTGTGAGCTTAGTGCTAGGAGTACAGCAGGATGAAGGAATGAATGGCTTCCTTGGCACCAAGAGTCTCTTGGCTTATCTTCACCTCCCCAAAGCTTGCCAACACACCAAGAGTCAGGTTATTTAGAACAGAGAGGGGCAATACCCACCATCATCCTTACTGAAACAGATACTTCTTCCCCCAACACAAACTCTACAAAGGAATGTTATTTTGAGCTCTTTTGAACTTAGGAAAGAGACAGCTAGTAGTGCCATAGCTCTTTTCTGAAGTATATGCACGAGATGAAAGTGAGATAGGTGTGGAGTGGACAAAGTACTTCTTTATCGCTTGCAGACTGGTCTGACAAAAATCCAGCCTGTAATTTCACATATTTCTCCTTTTTTTTTTTTCCTTTTAGTTTTTAAAGGCGAGGTGGGGCAGAGGGGGCCAGCTCAAAAGTTCCTGCTGCTCCTGCAAAAAAAGGACAAACAAGCTCTTTTCATGTCAGCTATGTCCAGCTGGAAATGTCACAGCTTTGTCACAATGGAACAAAGCATGCCTGGTGTCTGTTCTTTCAAAAGGTCTCTTAATTCAAACAAAAGAAAAATATTCACATCTGGAAGGGGTCGTAGGCAGGGGGTGGGAGTGGAGGAAGCAAAGTTCAGATGGCAACTCATAGCAGTTGCTGTTTGTCTTGCTGTTTGTCTAATTATTGTACTGCCTGTTCTGGCACTTACTGATCCACTTAAAGAAGCAAGCCCAGAGTTAAAACAGCAATTTTATTATCAATTGACCTCAGATTTCCAGATGAGACACACCTCTTCACTTTTGCTCCATTCGTCATGCTGGAACACTTGGACTGAGTAAAAAGACCCCTTGTGACCAGTCTGGCAGTAGCTACTCTTCTTCCCTCCCTCCCCTCATTTTTTAATAATAAAAAAAAATATACATATTGTTGTGTATGGAGTTCAAGCTTCCTTTAGAAGACAACCTTTACTTTCAAAGGATGTACATTTTGAAATCCTGCTCTTTCCAATGGGTTGACCATCTGCTTCTGTAAAGATTAAAATCTTCTAATGACTGCAGAGTTGGAAGGCTGTATCAGAACTGAGCCACATGAAGATCAAAAATCTAGTGAGATCAGATTAAAGGAGAAGAGAATAAACTTGAGAGTAGGACTTCACTGGCTAGGCAGGAAAGACCAACAGTAAGAGTTTGCCTTACACTCCTAAATGTTTTCTCCTTCTTCAAAATCCAGTGCTTCTGAAGATGAAAAGCCTCTCCTAGGCTGCCACCTAGCTAGTTAATTTCTCGTATTGTTTTAGGAGCTATTTTAAAAAGCTCTTTTGCTCCAGCCCTTACTGCATTGACTCCTCCCTTTTGAGCTGGTATTTTGTCAAGAGTTTCAAGAGCGATAAAAACTTGCTGCCAAGTCCTTTTCTTCCCCACAATGTGTTTTATAACCCAGCGTGTAGTTTAGTCTGTCTAAACACTGCACTAGTACACTGCCATCAGTTTCCATGGAGATGATTAACTCCTCCAGAGCCAGAAAGCTTTAGCGTGCTTTTTGCCCTTTCAGCACATGAAGGACATGACAGCATTTACTAAAATCAGCCTGCAGAAACATCACATTTTCCAGACAGTTCTAGCAAATGTAAGCATCTACTTTTGCTTCAACCCATCACACAGCTGTGGTCTTAACCAAACTTGCATTTAAGTCTTCTACTAGAATGAGTTGCTCTTTCTCCTCATGCTTCTCCTCCTTTGCATTGCCGTGATGTCTGAAGGTATGACAGCCCCACTGACATCAACTTTTTGATGTCTCGGGGCAAAGCCAAGGCATGAGATATAATGAAGAGTCCAGAAGAGAAAAAGGAGAGATGAAAGCGATGACTTTGAACTCAGACAGAAATCAGAGTAGAAAACGGAAGAACTTTGTGTCCTGAAGTTTAAGAGCACTGTTAAATGAAACATCATAATTTACCACACTCCTGGTTACTTATGTGTCTAGCAAAAATATATTGTTAGTGCGTACTCATTACAAGTTTAACACCATTTTAAGAAGTTGAATTAAACCAAAAACTACCTTTAATCTAGTATAACATGACCTAATTAGAGCAAGAAAGTAGACCTTTGCCCAAAATGCATCTAATGAAGGCCACATGCTGTCATCAGCTTCAGCTGTGGAAAAAACAGTTTCCCAGCCTGACTTTCACAGAAAGGACAATCTCTGCGGCAGTTGCCACTTTGGAGGCACGCTTGTTGATGCAAACTATGAAAATGGCAACAGAACTTTGAATACTGCAGTTTCCTGGAAGAATTCCCCAGTATATTTTATAAATATTTTCCAGGGTATCATCACTGAAGCAAACTGTAGCCTTCCCAGCACTTTTAACATGTAATGTTTTTCTTGGCATTCGAGAGCCAATACACTATATAAGCTAGACATGAATAACCAGGCATAACTGCAGTTTCTGTAGAAGAGTTAAAGGCAAGAGAGATTTTTTTTGCCAGTAAGCTTGGCTAACTTGAAAGAGCCACTGGCAGGGTTCATAGCAATGGGTGTTCTGCTGCTGTGAGAATTATTTTCTAGTTGACTTCCACAGCAGTTGCCAGAAGGATTTCTTTGCAGACTCTGCTAGGAATCAGTACTGTGTAGGTACAAGCAATGCAAAGTCCCCCAACCCCTTTTAACACTGCGCTACTAAGACAACCTATAGAGGTGCAAGAAGACTTCACTCATGCAGCCCACTCACAACTGCTGAAGAGACACAGCCTGTATTTACTGTCATGTAGACATGTGTCAGTATTAACTCCAAGGACAGCACTAATTAATTTCATACACTTTCCTACTGGACACTTACCAAGCAGCAACCATATTTGGTTAACCACCCTTGCCTACAAACAACCCAAAGAACTTGAGACCAGAATCTCCATTACCGCCTCCTCAGAGATTCTGGGTGTTCCCCTTGTCCCCGAAAGTTAGTGCAGTGAAGACCCCTAGGGATGCTAAAATCTATAGCAGAGAACATCAGCAGGGATCCAATAAAAGCGTTTCAACTTTCTAAAAAGCATGCACGTTTGCACACCTCCCACTGCTACGAAGATCACAATACAGCATGCAGAAAGCATAGAGACACTTGCTGCCTGCCTCTCCAGCCCTCCCTGAAGTGACCGGCACAGCACCACCAGCCCAGATGAGCTGCACCTTCCACACCAACCACCACAGGCAGTTTCCCAGCTTGAGAGAACTTGTCCTCATCCTGCCTCCTATTAATTGTCACCAGGCTGCGGAGGAAATTTTGCCTGCCCACACCTCCAATTGTGTTTTTGTTTGGCTGTAGGAAACAAGCCACTCTTACAATTACTGATTTCTTCCAAATATTTCTTGGAGAGGCTGGCACTGCTGCCATGGGACGGGACCTGCTACCGCAGCACGCCTCAGGAAGGATGGGGGCGTCCGCCACCACACACCTTTCCTCTTACTAACCCAGCCATATGCAGCAGCTACGGAGCTATAACCCATCTTTAAAGGCCAGGTCACCCCTCACCGGTTTAACCCACCTCACCTCCATTTCCACCGGGTACCTGCAGGATGCAGGCTTGTGGCGACAGCCCGACTGCTGCCCGCACCCCTCAGCGTCCCGCGGAACTTCCTAGACACGCGGGCTCCGCAGCAGGTGCCGAGTCCCCCGGGGAGCCCTTCCAGCCCCGGCGGGGCCGCCTCGGGCTGAGGGGCGGGAGTCGCCGCCCGCGGTACTTACCGATGTCGGAGTTGCAGAACGCGTCCTGCGGGTGGATGGGGACGCAAGTGCAAGCCTCCACCACCAAGTCCCGCAGGCTCCAGCTGCAGAGGAACACGACGAGGAAGCTCAGCCACGCCGTCATGTTGCCCCCCGAGGTGCCTCCTCACTTATGCGGAGCAGGAGGGCAGCCGCGCTTCTCTTCGCCTGACTTTACTCTCGCCTCCTAACAGCCCGCACGCCGCGACCGCCCGCCTGCCTGCCTGCCTGCCTGCCTGCTTCCTCACACTGCCCCTCTCTCTCGCTGGCCTCGGCAGCACAGCCTTCGCTCGGCGGGACGGTGCAAGCCTGAGGAGAGGGCAGGTCCGCGTCTCGCAGCGGCAGAAGGTGCAGAACCGAGCCGTGCGGAGCTGCGCTGCCCCGCGCCGAGCCGGTGCGCGGAGTTATAGCCTCGATCGCGCCCTCTCGGGCTCCGGGGGCGCCGCCGGCCCGAACCAATGGGAGCCCCGCATTACCTCATCGGCGGGAGCGGCCAGCGGGACGGGGCGGGGCCGCGGCTTCAGCGCCTTATACGGAATAGTGCGGGGAGCGCCGCTGGGCTGCGGGCGGGCGGTGGTTGGGCGCCCCGCGGCCGGTGGCGCAGGTAGCCGGGGCTCTGAGGAGAAGTGCTCGGTCCCTGCCCGTGTCCCTTCACGGTGCCACCGGCGTGTGTGTGCGCGACACTCTTACAACTAGTTGCACCTCCGAGGTACCGGCGAGCATTGTCCCGCAGCCGTCAGTGCCTGAAAGGGTCTGGCCCCGAGGAGTCTTGTGTCTCCAGTCAGGACCTGCGTCCCCTCGGCCGCCTGCTCCGCACCTCAGAGTGCGAAGAGGCACCTGGAAAACACGCACGGGGTTTGCTGTTCTCCTGGGGGGAATGTAAGGTGAAGACCTACCTGAACTATAAAGCAGGACTGCATCCCGCAGGTTTTAACAGAATCGTAGGATCATAGGATGGTTTGGGTTGGAAAGGACCTTAAGATCATCTAGTTACAACCCCCTGCCATGGGGGTATAATGCTGTTCACATTCTCCTTCTGTCACGCCACTAGCCATTGCTTCCCCTTCTCAGGGCTTTCGGTCAGAAAGGGGTCATAAACTGCTAAAACCAAGCTGGAAAAAGCAGTGTCGTATCTACCCGGGCACTCCTAACATTTAATCTCAAAGTATATTTTAGCAGAGCAGCTTTAGTGGAATTTATAGAAAAGTCCTGTTTGTTTTGTTTTCCTTTATCCCCTTTTGGAACCGTAAATTTCTATCAGCTGTAGAAATGTAAACGTTATAGAAGAGCTGGGACTGTAAGGAAGGGGATTGCCAGCTGCAAGATACAGACAGCCTTATTATCCTGCAAAGGGTACTGAGGGGTGATTAATCACAGTATCAAACCAGTGTATATAATGTCAGAGTACTTTCCATGGGGTTTACAAGACTTAAGCATGTCTAGTTATAAATTATGCTGGTATTAAAGGCCAGGGACCAGCTGTCCTAAATTTCTAAATAGTCAGCTAAGTCTTTAGATTTACAATTCTGCTCCATCTGGGTGAAGCACAGCCTGCCTACACCTTTTCTTTAATCATACTGTCTATATAAAATTAAAACCTCCAGTCTTATGGAAACATAGGCTTTTATTTGGAGCACACACAAAAGCTCCAAGATGGGTGTTGCTAGTAGAGATCAAGGTTACAATGCTAAGAGTGGGAAACTCAGGTTCCTACCCTTGCTGTGACACAGACAACCTGTGTGACAGCTTTGCCTCACTGTGCTTCAAATCCCAGTCTGTGTAATGGAGATAATAGTGATGGGAGCTTCTCAGGAATGTGTGTTAGTGAACACACTGAAAAAATTAGGTGGTGTTGAGGTGCTAACGGGTCATGTAAGTACGTATGAGGCAGGGTATTAAACAGGACATTCGATTTAGACAAGTCAGTGTTTGAATGGTTGGGCTCCAAATTGCGATATGAGAAACTGTGCAAAAAAACTCCTTAGATACTTGGACTGTCTGCTCAAGGTACTGCAGCTGAAGTTGAATCCATCAGATTGGACTGTCATTTCAGTCCCACTGAGTGTAAACAAGGAATAACTCCACTGACCTCAGCAGACTAACACGGAAGAAAAATGAGGTGTGTCTGGCACTTTCATTTTTCTTTTGTTGTTGTAAAAGGTTGGGTATCACCAACATCATGATACACCTGGTCCATCAGCATCTCAGATCAATATCTGAGAGAAGTGGAGTTATTCCATAACCTGACACTGGTGTAAATAAGAGAGAGTTTGGCCCACACACAACTAGATTATAATCACAGCTTCAGCACCACCTCCCTTCGCTCTCTGGCCAAGTAACTCCTCTGAGTATGTTTCTTCACTTCTATAATAACACCTTTCCTGCATGTTCTGAGGACTAACAAGCTACATGCTTTGTAATAAGCTTTAAATTGGGTACTGTGTCTCTGCTGAGTGTCTGTAACACAGAAATGCAGGACACATTAGAGGAGACTGAAAAACAACCCCTTCAGTCATCTTCTCAATTTCTGAAGAGGGAGAGGAGGGGCACTAGAAGTTATTGCAGTTATATGGGGCCCTCCAAGGCATGGAAGTAGATCGTTTTCAGTGAGATTGACCAAGCTTGTTAAAGTAACACCAAGTCCTTGCCGATTAGAGGAACTAGTTCACCCTGAGAAGCAATCTGCCATTACTTTTCAGAATGAAAAGGAGAGCCACCGCTTGATCCAGTGGCAGGGCACATCTGTGTGGAAGGGATGGTGTGCAGGCTTTGTGGCTAGGCTTCCATACTACTATTTGAGAGGTGATCCAGAATAATATTGTACAATAATAACAATATTTATTTGCCATTTAAAGGGTACATCTCATACACAGAGACCAGAGTGCTTTATTTTTGTAAATCACAGGTAAATAATACTGAGAAAAGCTTAGTCTGCCCATTGGCCTGCTGGGAGGCCTTGGTTAAATCATTTAACCTGCCTGTACATTCATTTTGTTATCAGTAAATAGAGATATTGTATATTATCCTCTGATAATATCTACTAGATATTCGATATTAGCCTCTCTCCTTTGAGACCCACCAGTAAAGTGCATTTTGGAAGAGCCAGGAAGGGGTTCTGAGTGTTTATTTATATGAGAAAATTTGATAATGGTGTCAAAGTAACACAGAAAGTCAGTAAAGGAGCTGAAAGAAGAACTCGGTCTGAATTCTTGCTCTATGCTGCATGGGAGAAACTGCAAAGGGAAAAAATAAAATAAAACCTAGCATTCCGCTCCTTTGACTAGATAAAACTTTAAGCCTTATATGGCCATCAAAATGTAGCAGAGAAAGAAGGAGGAAACAGAGACCTTGACCTTCATATGAGAAAATTAGAGTTCACATTTGGTTAATGTCACCAAATAAAGAAATCAATGTTATTCCAGTCCTCCACCATGAACACGCTGTTGAACACAATTAAGGATCTCTCTGCTTTACTGGGCAGCCACACCACTTCATGCTGTGATCTTGTTGGATCCCACAAGCTAAGCATGACCGGGCTGGGTCAATAGTTGGTGTGAAAATTCCCAGGGAAAGCCATGTCCTGCAGGTGTTGTTGACTGAGCAAAGTGGCCTTCTTCCCTCCCTCCACCCTGCGCGAATGTGTAGAGACAGTGCTAGGGGGCACTGCGCTGCAAGAGATGGTTGCATTTTTTTGCAGATCAAGCCAGGTTCCTTGCAATATCTGAAGAAACGAATCTGGAAAAGGAAAAATGTTAAGCCGGGTGTCTTAGTTACATTTCAGGAGAGAGCCCTACCTTCTGATTTCATAGATACTCACTGAAGATTACATCAGGAGCATATTAATAATATCATTTCCTTCCATAAGTCCTGCTTGTGGCTGGAAAGGACCATCCTGGAGCTAGCTGCAGACACTGAGATAAAAGCACTTTGTGATATTCCTTCAAGAGGCGTAAGGTGTTGCTGTAAATGAACTAAAGGCATATTCACTTCCCTTCTGATCACATTTCATTGTCAGACATGCCGGCTGCCTCAGAACTGACAAAAGCATTTGAATGTAAGTAGTACAGAAGGGCTTCATCAAACTACAGGAACTGCTGGCCAAAAACCAAAACCCAAAACAAACCAAACCAGAAAGAGCAAGAAAGGAAAGAAAGGCAGGAAGAGAGAGTGAGAACAAGAAATACCCCCCAATATCACCACCACTAGAGAAAAATAACCCTGACACATGTAGTGGCTGAAAACACTCCTGCTCATTAGCAGACCTCAGCAGCTTTAAACTGGGCATGGCATGAATGAAGTCAGGAGGCGTCAGCCTACCATCCCAACAGTACTGCCACCTCCTTGACAATATATTAATTTTAAAAGCTTAGAAGTATGGGCATTTTTCTATTTTGACTTTTCCTCAGTAAATTCACTTGATTCATGAGCGTGGAGTCCTGCTGTTAGCATTCTAAACTGTCCAGCTGCCAACTTACTCAAAAGCTTCCTCTTGTCCTAAGAACTTCTCATCAAGTTGACAATCCTCGTGTCTCCTACACCAGCTCAACATCACATCCTCTAAGAGATGTCACTGGTTTTCTGCTTTTATGGGTAGGAATGGATAGGTGCTTTCAGAGCCATCTGATGTCCTTTTTTACAGCACACTCAATGCCATCTCATAGGGTAGTAGAGAGTGGTCATGCATTGCGCTGGCAAAAGATTCTCATATTTCATGATTATGTGTTTCTTTTTCAGAATGTCTGTTTTTTTCTGACAGTATCATTTGAGAAGAGTATTTTGTTCCAAATGTTTGGATTTGATATGATTTATAAGTGTGACAAAGGTTGAAAAAAATCCTCCTTTATTTCCCCCATTGTATCAGTGAACTTAATATGCTACTTAAAATAAGAAGACTCTTTCTTCAAAAATGTCTTTGATTCTATAAATACATATTAAAAAAAAAAAAAAAAAACAACATTTGATCTCTTTCTCTGAGGTTGCAAAGGAATTATGTCACCTTCCTGTCTGCAAGCCAGACATAGGTAACACTGTCCCATTCCCAAGCTTTTAATTAGAGGTACACCATTAAACCTTCATCAGCTCTAACGGTTCTATACTGTGTTCAGACTTCAAGGAAACTTTACAGATTGTGCTTCCTGAGAGCACCCAGCCCAGGAGCAGAACATAGGCACCATGTGTTGCAGGAATATTACTTTATAAAGGATTGTAGAATATGAAATCACCCTCTCAGTAGTGCGGAGATCCTCCAACCAGGCTGTGATGTGGCATCAGCTGCAGAAGGGCAACCAGGAAATATCTTTTAACAGACTTATCAAGCTGAAAATGTTTCCTGCACATGACTGTGCTCTTTGGCCCCAATCCAGCAAAACACTAAGGCACATGTTCAACTTTAAGCACACAAGATGCTCTGCTGAAGTCAACAGGACCATTTACATGCACGAAGTTAAATATAAGCTTAAGTGCATTCCTGGATCAGGGCCAAAGGGCTCAATACCACACAGGGTTCAAGCCAGGAGTTCACGAATAGATGGTCTGACGGAGTCCGGGAGGGAAGGACATGACATGATTTGCTTGGTTCTACCTGCCTGTGCCTCATTCCAAGCAATTAATTTCCCTTATTTTTGTTTATAATAGTTTTTCCATTTCTCTTGCTTTCCTTTCATGCTGCTGTAGCCGTTTCCAAATTGAAGTTTTGTTTTTCCTTTTCAAATCCTTCTAAACTGCATCAATAGCTTTAAGTGACTGAACAAAGAGATTTCAAATAGATGAAGTGCTTCAAATGGTAATAAGAGCTGGTGTTCCCAGAGCTTTGGAGGCTAGCACTAAGAAGAGAAGAGAGTGAGAGCGATTGAAAATCACTTTTCTGTTGTTCCTTTGTATGAACTGGTTTCTGGCTTATGCAATGCACAGTAATTAAAATGACTGGAATGCCTCACATTTTTAAGAGAGCTTTAAGGCAGCTCTGTGGCATTGTGGCCAGCAGAGTTCATGAGCAGATTCATGGCTGCAATCGAGGTTTGACGTTTCCATCAGCATAACTTGAAGAAGACAATGGAGGGGAGTTTGAGGAAGAATGGGTAGGCACAGAAAAGCAGTAACATCTGCTCCCTACATCAGCTCCATGAGGAGATATGGGGCAGCCTTCCTTTTCATGAGATGATTGCCTAAAGGCTGGTGTGGTCATCAGAGATCTCATTGCTTTCTTTCGTTGTAGCCTTCATGTCCTGCCCAAATTCAAGTGTGGGATAGCTTCTCTATCTCTCACTATAATATCAGTTACTCATAGTGCTTCCTCCTAGGTACTGTACAGAATATGTCTTTTTCTGTGAGAGAGGGTTTGCATTTGAGTACTGGCCACTGCAGTTGCTGGGAGTATTCGTGGGTGTCCAAACAACTCCCTGATGTTTATCAGGCAGAGTGCCCAGCAGACTGGCAAGTCTCTCTACTCAAAACAGGTTGCTCTCACCGTGATAAGGTTTACTCTGCTCGGCAGTGGTAAGGCAGTATCTTGCTGCTTTCAAGTCCTCCTGGCACAGTCCAGAATTTCATCTTCCTATTTTCCACTTTTATCATTTAAGGTGGCTGGTCACTGCACCCCTAGTCTTCTCTCAAGAGTTGGCCTGGCTTCTCACAGTGGCGAATGGCCACAAAGGAGCAGGAGAGCTGAATTCAGCCTCTCTTGGGAGGGAAGCTGACTGGCCTGAGGATATTATTTTCTTGGCATGTTGAGCAACCAGATCCTTCTCCCCTCATCTCTCTGCTTCTCACCAGCCTTCTGAGGACATGGACTGAGCCCCCTCCCTTACCTCCCAGCATAATCCTTCTCCCACACATCAGAGGCACTGTCAAGATACAGTGCTTTCCACAACCCCATCTGAGTGTAGGGAGGTAGAGAAAGATCCCGGGCAGGAGACAATAATCCTGTATCTCTTAGACCATCCTGAGGCTAGTAGAGCAGCAGTCCCTCCATATGCATTAGGACACCCGGGCCCTAGGATGTGGCACTGATTTTAAAGCATGTTGGAACCCTCTGAAATCACCATACTTGTGAAGAGCAGAAAGAGCAGCACCAGGGTGTTGGCATTCCTCTTTCTGTTACATTAATGAGCCTGGAGACAGTGTCAGGCTATCAGGTCTATAGGAAGGATCTTCTCTTTACCTGCAAAATATGTGCAGCTGCAGGAAAATTTGCTGCCTCTTGCCTCTCCCTGCAAAAACTTCCTGCAAGAATAAGCCAGTCACTTCATCCCCATAGTCCGGGTGTTACCAGTTTCACCCCTGAAACTGCAAATAAAGGTGTTAGTTACAAAAACGGTCTCTAATGATGAAGATAGTGTTGCAGAAGGGAATAAACTCGGTGATTCCTATCATGCATGTCAGCACATAGGTGTCGAAAGTGAGCAGCAGCTCCTCTGTGGGGAGATCCCAACAGAGATTGTTGCCTTGGCACAGGATTTTTTCTTTTCAAATCCAAATTGACTTTTTCAATGCTTTTGTTCCTGTGTTCCCAAAATCAATGCTGTACTCTAAACAGTAGCTGACTGCTCACTTACGTGAGGGCCTTCCTGCACAAACTCATGTTCCCAGCCAGTAGAAGCTAGGGGATTTTTGATCTGAGATTTCAAGGACGAATCTCTTTCTTCTCTGGAGCAAAAGGCAGCACTTCTGTTTCCTCACTCTGTTGGAATTTGTCTCCATAAATCTTGGCATACAGCATGAGACACAAGATGAGGAGATGGTAGATCTGCAGCCTGGAATAAGGACTCTTCCATTTGCTTATTGCTCTTCCTTGAGTGAAGAGCAATACATCCCTCAAAGGACCTTTTCATGTCGGCAGTGTGAGTTCCACACCTAATGTATTAACGTCAGGAGTGAAAAGATCAGTGTTTGATTTAGCACAGATGTGTGAAAATAGTATTCTTTCTCCACTGAAGACAGAAGTAACAATCTACAGCCCCTCTTCCCCTTTCCTTTAATCTGACTGCCTCTACCACTTAATTGTGCCTTTCTCTGTGCTTCTGACGGGTGTTTCAGTGGGGGATGCAGAAGTACGCAAAGACGTCACAGTGTAACTACAGAACCTTTCTGTCCATTTAGCAAAGTAGCCCTGGTTTCCATTTCATTGCGAGCGATAACAGGTATTGTGCAGAAAGAGTTAATCTGTAACCAGATACAGAACAAACTTCCTGTTTTTCCTTTGCAATGAATAAAAGTATCTTTACCAGGGACTGTAGGGCTAGGATTATGATCACATCCTTTATTAGCAGAAGCTTAAAAAAACCGTGTCCTGTACTGACAGACTTAACTCTTTATGATTTTAACTCAGTCTGTAGCAAGAGCAACATGGTAGCTCATAGTAGGAGTGCTCTTCTGAAGGGGGAGGCATACAGTTTGGGTAAGTGTACTTGCACCCCCTTGGTACTACCCAGAAAGAAGGACTTCCAATGCATAGCAGAGGCAGCAATGAGAACTATCCAGAGCTGGCAGGAACCAGGAAGGGACTTTGAGCAACCCTGTCTAGTGGAAGGTCTCCCTGCCCGCGGAGTTGAAACTCATGATCTTTAAGGTCCCTTCCAACCCAAACCATTCTATGAAATTACCAAAGCTTGAACATGTGCCCTGATCAAGAGAACACCTCTCTGTAGCTCTGCTCCTAGTAACAGTGCCATCAAATCTCACACAGAGTGTTGGCCAGGGGTTGGCAGCCCTAGTGCCCTGATGTGCGAGCCTGGACTGCTTCAGTGCAGTGGTTCATAACAAGATGCTAAGCAGCTGTAGAGGCACTGAACATTTTTAGTGGTAGCAGGTGTCCAACACTAGCTTAGTACAACACATTCTCCTCTCCTCTCCTTTCCTCTCTATTGGTGACTGTTGTGCCTATGGCTAACAGTTGGCCAAGGGGCTGCTCCACAGCATAGTTCCCATTCTTGCCATCTCCCAGTATCTGCAGCAGTGATTGTAAGCAATGCTTAAAGCTAACTGCAAGAAGAGATTGAGCTCTCACGACACAAGCTAGGGCTCTCCCCAGACACCTAGCTGAGGTCAGTGAGGAAAGTGCCCTCAGTGCAAAAGTTTTGCAATGCACAGGAGGGTCTACAGTTTTACTCACAGGATAATTACTGGGAAACAATCAACAAAGAGTCTGAGCAACAGCAGTTTCTACCAACAGAGAAGTGGTTCTCCAACAGACTTTCCCCAGCACCCAGCAGTATGAAAGACAGCAGTTAGACAGGCATTTTCTGTGTTTTCATTTGAGATGTGACTTCATGTTCTGTAGATCTTTCTTTTTTTTTTTTTTACTGAAATCTTGCTTCCTCATCTCTCAGTTCAAGTTCAGCAGAACCACCATAACCCCAGTGAGCAGAAAGGGAAGGGAGGGAAGAAGGTCTGCTCAATGCAGGCAAATCCTTAGTGCAGCTAGAATAGAAGGCACTAATCTTGTCTCCCTTATTTCACAGGATAGCTATGGGTATACCTCCTGAAGGCATTGCAATTCTCTCTGTCACTGTTAAGATTAAATGATCTAATGCTGAAGAAAACCTTCTTCCACTGACACTTACATAAACTCACTTTTGTTTCAAGGAATATATTGTGCCAAAGAAGCAGGATCATTAAGAAGCCTGCCTCATGGAAGGATAAGGAGCATGCTTGGAAGAGAATTTTTTACTTCATTTGAAATTGATTTCCCCATCCAGAATAAACCTTCACCTCTGAACATCGTATATAATAGCAACTTAGCCTAGAGGAGCTAGTATAGCATTAGTCGTGCATGGCTGTAAGGAAATAGCACCACAGAGAGCTGGCTGGAGGAAGCAAAATGTTATTCCCAGTGAATACAAGAGCATTTCTTTCTCCTCCTTGTGGAGGCACAACCAAGCTCCTTAACACAGACAATGCTTCCAACTCCCCTAAGGTGTTTCCACAAGCATCAATGCGATTACTTTAAACAATTTTTTTTCCCCCTTATTATTTCAACCTTATTCTATCTATCTGGCATTTCTGGGAAGGAAGATGGAGGGCAGTATTTAAAGCCATGCCTATGGCTGCATGTAAGGGATAGTTCTCAAAGGATTCCCTTAATCAGATTCTGCAGAAGATAGGCTGTCTCTCTGTAATTCACTCCATGTCTTATTCTAAGGCCATATGCTCTGGTCACATGAAGATTTACAGTCTCAAATTTACTGGCCTCAGAGAATCTGAAAGAATTATGCAAGAAATCATGTTCTATGATAACTGAGGCCTCACACAGCCGTGTTTTCTAAAGACTGCTTCTAACTCAATAGATGGCCCCTCTAGGGCTTTGTAAGCCCTTCTGGGGAAGAGGGAAGGGGAGAAAAAGGGGGAGCTGCTGATCATTGCCATATGTGAGAAGCATCCCTGCCTGCATGTGGGTGTGACGTCCGTGTTGTCACAGAGGCTGAGCTCTGCAGAGCCCCCCTGTTTCCTGTTTCCAGTCAGCATCTTGCTGCTGGAGAAGGAATCCCAAATCGCTCTGTACTGTAGTTACAAAAGAGGAAAATGATGGCCAGTGGAGGGGGAAGGGGTGGGGGAAATCCTCTTAAACAGCCTTGTAGGATGTCTGGGCAGGGATGTGCGCCAAGAGTCCTCAGAGGCAGTAGAATAAGTGGGAGTTTAGCAAACAACCATCTTCTTTCTTTGACTAGTGTTCCTCAGAGACCTCAGCACTCCGGTTCTCAGAGCTAATTTTAGCTGTTTGTGGTTGGCCAGTTCCTAATGTCCCTTTCCTATCTCTCACACACACTGAACCTTGGGATACTCTCTGTGGGCTGACAGATGACGTGAAAACCTCTAATCTGCAGGTCAAATATAAAAAATGAAGTAGGATCAGGAAACTGGAAGCACAATTTGCTTTTTTCCAAATAAGGGAGATATATTCATATTAGAAGTTCTTAGCATACCAAGTTTGTGGGTTGTTGGGGTTTTTTTAAAGTATATGAGGGGAATGACTTATTCTTGAAAATTTTATGGTATCCACCAAAGATGTTATCATCCCATGGACACTGCCTTTCCTATGCAGACTATGACTGACATGCTTTCATTATTTATTGGCACTGCTTTTTTGTAGGAAAACCAAAACCACATTGTCCCAAACACTGTACTGATAAATAACAGGCAAAGCAAGTCCCTGCCAAAGGGCACAGAGTACTTGTTAGAGAGGGTTCAAAATGAACACAGTGGCAATAAAGCTGCAAAGCCAGGAGAGAAAGAGCTTGCAGCAAATGGCATTCATACTGCAGATGCCATGGAATCAGACTTCCATGAGCATGGAAGTCTGAGTCTTACCTGCCTTACACTCCTATGGTGATTTGATGTCAATGCTTTATCTTCCACAAAATTTGCTATATGGTCCCTGGAAGTGTTCAAAAACTGTATGGATGAGGCCCTCAGTGACATGGTTTAGTGGTGGCCTTGGCAGTCCTGGGGTAATGGTTGGACTTGATGATCTTAAAGGTCTTTTCCAACCTGGGTGATTCTATGATTCTGTGATGTCCAGAGGCACCACAGGTTACAAAATGAGGGTAAAAGTTTTAGGATGACTCCTCCTATTTCCATAAAATTTTCTCAGAAAGATGAGCAACAGGTGGCACTTTTTCTTCTCCTAAATTTCTTGTGGATTCCCTCTCTGTACCTCCCCTCCTCTCCACATCCAAATCCGTAGAGGGTGCTCTGGCCCAAAGTGTGTATGTATGCACAGAGTGATGTATATGTGGGACTGGAGACCGCAAAAAGGCATATGGACCCTTAAGGGATCTGAAAGAGATGCTGGCTCCACTCTGTAAGAAAACTAAGTCCGGCGTCTGGGAATCAGATCAGTAACCTTATTTTCACTTGGTAGATTAAAGAAGGCTTTGAGTCACGTGTGGAATCCTGGGAAGCTGTTTAGGAGGAGAAGGTAGTTATTATGCCCCTCAAGGACAGGAGAGCACTATTCCTTGAGCTGACAGAGGCCAGATTATGTTTTTAATTGGGCAGATATCCCTGATTTTGTATTGGACCGGAAACAAAAGACTGACTAGGATATCTTGGACAAGACTGTCTGTAGCATTCTGCTCTGGCTGGCAGGAAGCTGTCAGTCTGCTTATAAAACAGACCTTATGAGCTGCCCATCCCTATTCTTCGTGCCCTGCAGGTATTTCCCAGGTGAGGTTATGCTGCACAAGGAGCTGTTTTCCACTCTACAAAGACCCAGCCACGACTCTGGGTCAGAATCACTGTTAGCAGAAGCACAGACAGGCTGCTTGCAGTAGAAAGAAGCACAGCAGTGGGAGCGCAGGGGCCATCTCACACTGTCTCTGGCTTCCCACAGATTCCTGGGAGTTCTGCTGATTGCTGAAGATCCCCCCCGTTTTTAAGAACAGTGGTGGCAGCTTGTTTCACTTTCAGAGATAAGTCCTGTCCAAACTGAAGGGATGGATGGGGAAACCTCCCACACACACCATCTACAGGTTTTCCTAATAATCCCTGGACAGATGGACACAGTTATGTGAGTCCTTGAAACCCTATCTGCATTGGAGGAGTAGCGGGTGTGGTGCTGTGGACATGGCCAGATATATGTGTTGCCCTTCACAGAGAAGCTCACTGTCCTCCAAAGACTGAGTATCAACAAAATCCTTCCTGTGGGGACTTCCAGCTCTGCCCGAGCCAGCTGTAAATTCCTTTGAGGCTAAGACTAAGAAAACTGGAATCCTGGGAGGACCTTGGTACAGTCCCAAAACCATTTCCACTGAACCTTCCCAAAAATATGGTTTTTCTGACCAAGGAATGTGAGCTCTGTAACAATGGCAAAGCTGAAGTCCTAGACCATTGGCACTAACTAGTATTAGCTCATTACTTCTTTGCGCACAGTCTGTCTCATCTAATATGAAAACCATTGCCCCTCCGCGAGACAGACACTCTTTTTGTTCCATTTCTGTGTAGCACCTGACACGATGGGGATGCTAGTATTTGAGTGGGGTGCTACCTCCATATAAACAAAAAGTGAATGGGACTCCTAGTTTCTCTGTTTACCGCTTTCTTTTTGAGTTAATTATTTTGGACTGAATAATGAGAAAGCATCTGAGTTAGCACAGCAAAGCTAACGGCTGCTTCAGCCAGGAAAACAGAGACGGGCGTATGAATAGCCGCTGAGCAGTGGAACAGAACCCATGACCTGGTATGGAATGGCTGAAGCAGCAGATAGCAGTACTCCTCAGCTGGTCTCAACAAATGTGGAAGAAAGCTGCATTTGCTTCAAGGCAGGTGAAGGTACCATCCTTCAAACCCAGGACAGCTGGCCACCCTGACCACAGGGCCTGCCAGCTGCCTCCTTGCTTGCCAGACCTCTATCCCTCGCCATCTGTTTGCCCATTCTATGGGAGTGGTGGCTACCAGTTGTCACCCTCTGCACGAACCAGTTGAAAAGTTTGGCTCCCCTGCTGTGACAAGATTCCTGCACATTTTTGTGCTAAATTGCATGATGCAATTTCTTCTCTGCACACGTGCAGACGTCCCCTTTTAAACGCAGGGGTTCTGAAGGGATGTAACACCTCTTGGAGTGAATGCATTCCCCAAAAGCCTTCCCCATGATGTGTGGCCCCAATTGTCAACACTCTTCCCTCCAAGGATGGAGAATGCAATCCAGGCCTCCCTCCCCTGCCTGTGGTGACTCCAAAGCAGTAAAGTCTCCAGCAAGCAGCCAGCTATAATAGCCACCAGCATTCTGGGAAGGGCACGTCAAGGGTGGGAAGGAAGAGCGGCTGCTCCACATTGTGTTCCAGGCATGTTTAATTGGCAGATGGTCCCTAAGGGACTATCGGGTGCTGGCATATGTTTAGGGCAGCTTCTAGCCTACTTGCACTCACACTGATAGAGGTAAGGCAAAATGATGCAGCTGCAGCCGGCTCCTAGGGGCTTTTTTTCTTCCCACCGCTTGTGAGCAAAGTGTGAGTAGAGCAGAGAACCTAGCCCCACATCACACCACTTGTACACACTGGCTTGCCTGCCTTTTCCCATCTGCCAAAGAAGAAGGGTGGGTGTTTCAGTGAAACCTTCCCTCCAGGGTGAGAAAAAGGCAGATAAAGAACAGCCCAGTGCTGTGCTGCATTCTCACTTTTCTTTGCATCCTAAACTAAACCCACAGACTGACATGAACGATCTTACTCACTTGTGCTCATACGCAATACACACAAGCACTGAAGGGAGGAAGGCTATCAGGGCTGTGCCCAGCTGTAAAACAGCCCTTTGACAGGACTGGACTTCTTTCTTTCTTCTTTTTTCTTTGCCAGATGAGAGGCTGGTCATCACCACCCCTAAATTCACCTCCACCCCAACCAGCTGTTTTGCCAAAGGGTGGAGAAGCAGACCTCCTGATTGAGGGTGGAGCAGTTTGAAGGGGCGGAAAGCAGTGACTTCACTTTTTATTAAGTAATAGCAGAGCAGGGTGTGCGTCACTCTGAAAAACAAGACTTTGGGTGGGGGCAAAGGCTCTCTGCACCATCTTATGCATGGAGCCTTCCCCTTTGTGGGAAATAAGCAGAACACACCATTCTGAAGAGGGTATTCAGAAAATCAAAGATGTAGTACATTAGCCACCTTATAATCTCATTTAAGGGGATCCAAGAAGAGCACCAAGATGAAAGGGCACGTAATGGCGAAGGTGGTTTGGGCTAGGCTTTAGGAAACGTGTTCCTCCAGCAGCGGTAGAGGAGCATGGGAATAATCAAGTCCATGTGAATAGAATAGGATGGGAACAGATTCAAGTCCATGTGAATAAAATGAGAGTGAAAGAGTGGGCTGGACACAGTGCTGCATCCAGCCCTCAGCCAGGGCGAGGCAGGGCAGGGCAGCATCAGAGAAAAGACGGCTGTCTGCTTACCATGGAACCTGGTCAGCCTTGGCTGCAGCACCAGTACCACCGCAGCTCCAAACGCCCTGCAGCCTTCTCTTACTCATGTCATTGGCCTGGCCCCTCTAAGGAATCTGGAACTCCTGGAGTATATCTGTCTGGCTTGTCCCTTCCGTGGTGCCAACACACCACTTACTGTGCAAACAAAGCAGGTCTGGCACTTTTTATACCAGGAAGAGTTCTTTCCCTGGCAAGGGAATTCTGCCCGGTAGACAGAATGGAGCTGCTCAAGGAGCATGAGGGGGTCAGCTTCCATGGGAGCAGACAGCACTAGGGTCCATGTACAAATACCATGGGGGGTGATGGCAAAATAGACAAAGGTGTCTTTCACAGAGAGTTAGACGTAAGGGGACTGCTGTTCTTAGGTTGGCAACAGTCTCTTCTTAGTCCTATGTCCTAGAACAAGTGTCATGAGGTCTGGATCTATCTCCCCAGATAATCCTTTCCCTGCAGGGCTGTATGGACAGCCTCAGGCCAGACGGTAGCTTCGTTCCCTTCTCTCTGATTCAGTTGGCTTCTGCTAGTCTTGACTACTATTGAAAGAGTCTCTCAGGCTTGGGAGCAGTCTGGTGTGGTAGAGATCACTCCAGGCTGTTCTCACCATCGTAAGAGTTAAAAGCAGTCTTAGAGTCAAAAGGCTGCAAATGTAACAAATATTTTCATACTGCTTATACTGTTTATACTGCTCTGAAAGCAAAGTCTTCAGAGTGGCCATCAGAACAGAAGCTGTTTCACAGATGGCTGTGGGCTGTCTGTTAAAAACGTTCCTGATGGCTCTGGGCAATGCTGATGGCATGATCACAGAGTATCTCTGGTCCTACTTACAGGGGGGACATAACCAAAGCCACTTCATTCGTCACGTAGTCCTCCCAGGTGGAACTCAGAACACCTTGATACCATCCTTCAAAGACATGACAGTTTGGAGCACACCTACCTAGTGTTCCTATAGCTAGCATGGGTACCGAAGCGTAGTGCATCAGTGCTGGCATGTGCTTCACTTGCTGGATATTTACCCAGGATCTTGCCTGGGCTTGCTTGACCTGGCTCAAAGTCCAGGCTGTTGTGTTTAGACTTGTGCTACCACTCACATGAATTATTTTATATCTGGTTCTTACACACCTCCACATACTGCAGTCTCACGTGTTGAGCATGTCTCAGGTGCAGTGAAGAATTCAGGCTCTGCTTAGCAGAGGTGTAAAATAATGCTGTCGGGCCCTTTAATAAATGTTCAGGCCCTTTATCTATCTTTTTCCTATATATAAACTGAAACCCCAGTTTTGTGGTACCTTGCTCCCACTGGCTCCTCATTCAGACTTTCCCTAGAGACTCATCAAATCTGCAAAGAACTCAGACACAAGGGGTAAGCTGCTTTCCTCACTCCTACTTCAGGTATATGAGAGGTGAAAAATAAAAAACAGAGGTTGCAATAAATGTACCCTTTCTGCCAGACTGAGAGCTGCAAGCGCAGTTCAGTTTCTAAGGGTCACTAATAAACAGAATTTGGTGTTCCCACTCCCAACCTGAGAAAATTAAATTGAGTGTTCATAGAGCTCTACTTCCTTGCTCACAAATCATCTATGGCTCAGCAGAACAGCACTGTTTCACAGGTAAAGGAGAAAAGGACAAAGGAATATAAACAAAATAGGCATCCACTAACTCCTTTAGCAACGCTTGCTGAAGTCATCTCTTATTGCTTGGTGATGTAGGTGCTACATCACACTGTTGCTTCTCTCTGCTCTAGAAACACTCCACACAGAGCTGGCAGTTTAGGGGTAGTGCCACTCACCTGCTGGGTAGCAAAGGCTTTGTCAGAGGTGGCGCTGAGATGGGGTGGGAACCCCTGACCAGCCCCTTTGGCTTGCTGTTTCTTGTAGCCATTCTAACTCTGTTAGCAGCTCCTCTTAGTGGCTCCAGCTATGCATCCCCCATCGCCTGTAGTTCCTGCTAACCACTTCTAGTCCTCTGTGGGTCTTAGGTTTTTGTTGCTTATAGACAACTTCTTAAACAAACTTTCCTGGCCTTCTAGTTTGCTGTATTTTTACCTTCGAAGAATGCAAATGATTACATGAGGCTAAGGGTGGTCATCTACTATGGGTACAGCTAATCTCAGCTTTTCACACACACTGAAATTTATTTTATTCTCCTTTTTATGAGGACATTATTGTTGTTTTCTTATACAAATCTTCCCACATGTGCTAACCTATAAAAATCAGAATGTATAGGTATTAGGCCTTCCTCTAGGCTTTTCCAGTTCCTTTTCTCTCCAACTGAAGCCAGCAGAGCAGTCATGCCCTTCTAGCTCTCCATCCCTCTGGGCCTCCTTGCTGGCAGGCCAACAAAACACAAAGACAGACATGGTGTCCAGGTTAGTTCTTTGCGTCTTGCGGTCAGCCTGAACATATTATCAGGATTCACCAAAAGATAATAGTTGTCCTATCTGAGCCTCAAGAATCCTCTGTTCATAACAATTTAAGATCCTACTGTTGTATCTGTGCTGCAGACAAATGAGCTCAGAAAGGCTAAGAGATGCTAATGAATTTGTGACCTGTTCTAATGCTTTTCCACCCCTTCCCTGTTTTCTTAGAGTGGGCAATATTCCCTTCTAAATCAGGGAATTAGTAACACTAATGACTAGATGTATCACCCCTGCATGCTGAGGGTGACTCACAAAGTCAATATGGCTCTAGCAGCTGAGGGGAACAATGCGCTGTGTTCTCAGTTATTCTTTATGGCTACGCCATGGCTGGAGCCCAGAACAAGGGCAATGATGTCATGGCCACAGGCTTAATGTGTAAGTAATGTATACAACACTACAAGCTCTCTGTGATCTATTACTTCCACATTAATGTAACTTAGGGCATATATACACAATTAGTTGACAGAGCCAAGAACAAGTCATTTGGAACAGATTATTTTATTTCAGGCTTTTAACAAGAATACTTCTCAGTCCCAACAGGCTAGTTCTGGAGAGGTAGTACCTAGCTCAGCGTTGAGCTATATAATTCAGTCAAGACCTCAGCTATAAAGACAAAAGTTTGGAATGTAGAAATGGGCAGACAAGTATCCCACTAAGAAATAGCTTACATTTTTCTGACAATTAACCATTGTTGCAAGGATTTACATAAAAAAAAAAAAAAAAAAAGAGTAAGAAAAAGCTTTGAGGCAAAGAAAGAAATTATTCCCAGCCATTTTCAAGAAAATGACTTTGAAGCCTTTCATGCACTTGTATTTGAACAAGGCTTTTCTCCATTAGCTTCTGAGTGGAGGGTGGGGGGTTTTTCCTTCCTTTCAAAAATGTGTTATGTGTATTTAGTGGCCTGTCAAAGGAGGCAGTGCAGGAGGGGGCACAGAGGCTAAGCATACAGCGACGTTGTAATCAGAGGCCAGCCAGCGGCTCGCTCAGACAAGCTCCTACTAGCTTTAAACTATCTCATGTGTGTACTGATAACTGTAGCCATGGAGTTCATGGTAAAGCTATTAGCAAGCATAGTACTCCAGGGCAGGCTGCCCTGTCTCTGCAGCCTGCCACAGCTATACTGCTGATAGCACCCAGCTCAGTTAGAACTGAACATGGATGGGACTACATGAGCTACTCTCTGCTTCCTGCATGGATAGCAGTGCCAAGGGTGACAGCTCCCTGCTTTATAAAGCTCTTCCCTGATGTACTGCCAAGTGGCTTGTGGGTACCTCAGGTAACAAGGCCTGCCTGTGTCCTGTATTATGGGCCCCTTTCATCATTTGCTGGGTTAAGCCAGGATTCCTCTGCTCAGCAAAACAGGGGAAGCCCTGAGAATTCATAACACAAAATCTTATCGCAAGGGAGAAAAACAGAGGCTTGTGTGTAGAGGCTTGTTGAACTACGCATTCCTGCAATAGTTTCCCAACGCTGAGTACCAGTGGGACAGTCACACAGTTCGCTGCATGTTCCCAACAGGCTGGAACCTTTATCTGCTGGTCCGGCTCAGGCTGGAGCGCTGCCAGTCTCTGTTGGAGACCAGCTGTGGCCCCCCTAGGTTCCTGTGCCTCTGCACCGGGCAGTAGATTGGCGGAAGCTGGTGCAAAGCTGTCTGTCCGATTAAATTTGTTGTTTTGCAAAAGGATTTAGCTTTGTTTGCTGGTTATTACTAAAGAAAAATCCTAAGCTGCTGCTTTAACCTGTGTTAAACCTTTCACGGGGTGAAGGAATCTGGTTCCTTTTCTTCCAAGTTGTAAACAAGGAGCAGAAACTGAAGAGAAAGCAGAGAAACAAAAAAGTTTCAAAATGTCATTTTTATTACATCCTTTTTACTTTTCCGATCAAAAAGTATTTTTACATTTCCTGTGCTGAAAGGCTGCCACATCAGAAGACTTGCTGAACTGAGCTTCAGAAGAAGACCTGGCAACAGGTCATCAGCCACCATCTCAGACATACTCCAGCTCCCACACATACCTGCTGTCTTTTCAGGGATATGCTAGTAAGCCCATCCGGAAGGGTCTGTAGAACATAAAGCTGATGAGAGATGTTCACATATTTCATAATGTTTTTCCTGTACAAACAAACCAAAGGAGGCCAAATCAAATAAACCACTTATTCCAAAACAAGCTTTTTATATAAAAGATTTGCTCTGGTTTAATTGAGGCTGTCGGAAAAGTTTTAGATCACCAGGGACTCGTAGGCTACAAAAGAAGATGACTGTAAATGTATAGGGTGAGCACAAAAACTCAACTACTACTGCAGCTGCAAAGCCAGTAAGTGCCTATAGGAAGTGCCCTTACAGGGGTTGGCACTGAAGATTGCTCTTCTCTGAGCCCTGCAATGTAGATCATTTCTTTCACAGGATTCCTGCCACAGAATTTCTACAATTAAAAGAATTAATATTTCATACTTAGTTCTATCTTTCTGCTTAGTGGATGGACCTAGATCTTCTCTAGTACACAGGATTTAAACCCTAGATCTTCTCTAGTACACAGGATTTAAACCATGTGCTGAGAGCAGTATGACTAAAACCCCTTTTGAGTTCATGGCATTCAGCAAGATATCATATCTAACTGCTTCAGAAACATCAACAAATTTGTTTTCATAGCACTACAGTGGATATTATGTATTTTGTAGATGAGAGGCTGCCTGTTGAAAGCACAGTCAAAAGATTCCGTGTACCTGATATGGAATGGCAAGGACTTGGATTTTCACAGTTTCTAGCATGCTGCAGCACTTGATATTCAAAGCACAAAGCCCAGATGCAGTTGCAAATGTTCAGTCCCTTTTACAAGTCGGCTGTGGTTCAGCCATTAAGGGGCTCTGGCTGCAATGCCAGCTTCAAGAGCTTGTACCCCTGTCACCAGAGCCCATGCCTTCCCACTCTTGCCCTACAGCAAATCAACCCCTCGCGACACACACACAGCCAGAGCTGTTTGTGGGCCTGTCTGCAAACAAATGCAGGGAATCAATTCATATTAAAAATAATCCTTCTGGGCCTCAGAGAACAGTCTGGGACTGGAGGCTACGCCAGGCATCCGGAAAGCAAGGGATAGCCATGTCACAATCACCCGCGGAAAGTCTGGCACCAAATGACTTGCCCAGCATCACACTGGAGCTGTGCAGCAGCGTTAGGGACACCAGCCAGCTCTGCAGGGCAGCAGTCCATTGCTTCAGCCCATGATGACTCTTGCATCTCCTGCAATCCCCTGCCTCCTCCAGTGACCACCACCACAATGCATGAGGCAGGGGGTACTGCAGAGAACTGCTGCAACACTTTCACAGCCACTAGTACCCCTCAGAGCAGTTCCCTCCTGCCCATGGTGCAAGGGTATGTTCAGAGAAACAACAGTCTGTGCGCTTTGAAATGAAGACAGCATCATTACCCATCTGCACAAATGTTGCCTGGGTAACTTTAATCCCGGATTTCCTATCTTTTAAGCATTTGATTGTGATATTCAGCACAAGCTCCTTCCTAACCCACAACCACTGCGAATATGGGAATTAGTGGCTCTATTGGACCTAGGGAGCGTGCACAACAGGCTCTGCTCCATGTCACTGCCTAGCAAAATCCTTTTTTTCCTCTCCTATAAGCAGAAATACGTGAGAGGTGACAGTTCCTCTTCAGGTATTGCCATCACTAGGATGGTCTGGGAGATGCCATTACTAGCTTCTACACAGGTCTGTCTAGCTCTCTCCAGTAGGACCCAGTCACAGACATAAGCTAGAAAAGTCTCAAGGCCTTTCTGACAGCTGCATGATACATAGAATATCCTTGTGTCTGCTGTTTCCTTACCTGAGACCATTTCAGCAGAAGATAGCACAGCAGTGTCATTCATTTTGCTTATATTCCTGTGCACACAGATAACTCTTCACCAGCTCATTATATCAGCTTTAGTGAACATTTGTGTAAATAGAGCGGCACAGAGCCAACTATTTGGAGGGGCCAAAACCTGACACAGAAAGACTAGCTGTTTTGTGAAGTTCACTAAAATAACAGACTCAAACTCCAAAAAATCATCTTTTTTGGCTTCCTTCTTTCGTTGCATCAGGCCCAAGCTCCCCTTTCTCCATTTTTAGACTCAGAATATCTGTGTCTTCCTGCCCCCAGTACTACCCCAGTCTACCTTTGTTTTCTTAGACATACCTTCCAAAGCTTACACTTTGTGTTGTGCTGCTTGCCCGTCTCCCACTCCAGAATCCATGGGACAGGCTCAGCCACAGCCAACTTGTTATTATATCTATCATTACAGTCTGCAACACACTGAAAAGCAGCCTTGATATCTGGGTTTTCTGTAATGACCTCTCCATAGATATTTCTATGTTAGTGATAATAACAACCATAAAACTAAGAATGCAAATAGTAGGAATAATGATAACTATAAGGTGAGTGGTAGAATTACTCTTGAAATCAGCCTTAAATTTGAACAAAATATAGTAATATCCCTTCTGGAGAAGCCAGAAGCACTCTCCTCTTGCAGGATGAAAGGAGCTGAGGAATGTGCTGGCTGGCACTGAATCCTTGTCCTCTTGGGCCTTTAATGGGTTTCCTGCTCCTGTAGGTTCAAAGAGCAATTACAGTCTCCGGCAAAAGTACAGCAAATGGAAAACAGATTCTTTGGCTCTCACTAAAATGCCAAGAGAATAAGTAACCAAAAGATGGAAGAATCAAAATCATTTCATTGCAGCAGTTTACTGAGCTGAAGGGAAATTTCCGTCCCTTCACTCCCAAGGCCAGAGGAAGTCCCTACGTGTGGTGGGAAGCCAGTGACCAAGCCGTGTTCACACCCATCTCCCTGGAGGGGCTTACATTAGAGGAGAGAGATACCTGACTGCTGGAAACTGCGTGTGGGGACCTGTTCCTTCACCTTTTTGGTGGAGGGTTATTTTGTGCCTTTGAATTTGCTGTCAGAGAGGAACAAAAGCAAGGTCTGGGGAGATGGGAAAGCAGCAAAGGCAGGGCAGCTTCCTTCACTACAGCAAGTCATTGTAAGGGTATATGGAGGATAATATCCAGTACAAGGCAGCTGGATAAGCAGAGATAGGGGCTGAGGAAGCAGCTTTGGCTACCACCAGTTTGACAGTGGCAACACTTGCTAGCTCATCCAGGGAAAACATGCTCTGTACAAAGGAGGAAAGTTGCAAAGATGAGTGATGGAATATAGAGGAAAAAAGCCCTCAGACTCAGGAGAATCCTTCCAGAGAGCTACTGGATGTATGTAGCACAAGAGGTTAATACATCAAGAGAGACTAGTGAGCATGATTACTGTGAGCTGCATACTAATCGCTTATCATCCTGTTCAACATCTTTGTCGGTTACATGGACAGTGGGATTGAGCCCTCAGCAAGTTTGCCAATGACGCCAAGCTGTGTGGTTTTGATGATACTCTGGAGGCAAGGAATGCCGTCCAGAGGGACCTTGACATGCTGGTGAGGTGGGCTGATGCCAACCTAATGAAGTTTAACCAAGCCAAGCGCAAGGTCCTACACCTGGGTCAGGGCAATCCCAGGCACAGCTACAGGTTGGGCAGAGAAGAGATTCAGAGCAGCCCTGCAGAGAAGGACTTGGGGGTGTTGGTTGATGAGAAGCTTAACATGAGCCGGCTTCAGTGTGTGCTTGCAGCCCAGAAACCAATCGTATCCTGGGCTGCATCAAAAGAAGCGTGACCAGCAGGTCAAAGGAGGTGATCCTGCCCCTCTACTCTGCTCTCGTGAGAACCCACTTGGAGTACTGTGTACAGTTCTGGTGTCAACATAAAAAGGACATGGAGCTGTTGGAGCAAGGCCAGAGGAGGCCACGAGGATGATAAGGGGGCTGGAGCACCTCCCATATGAAGACAGGCTGAGGAAGTTGGGGTTGTTCAGCCTGGAGAAGAGAAGACTGTGTGGAGACCTCATAGCAGCCTTCCAGTATCTGAAGGAGGCCTACAAGGATGCCAGAGAGGGACTCTTCATCAGGGACTGTAGTGATAGGACAAAGGGTAATGGATTCAAACTTAAACAGGGGAAGTTCAGGTTAGACATAAGGAAGAAGTTCTTTACAGTGAAGGTGGTGAGGCACTGGAACAGGCTGCCCAAAGAAGTTATGAGTGCTCCATCCCTGGCAGTGTTCAAGGCCAGGTTGGACAGAGCCTTGGGCGACATGGTCTAGTGTGAGGCATCCCTGCCCATGGCAGGGCGATTGGAATTAGATGATCTTAAGGTCCTTTCCAACCCTAACTATGCTATGATTCTATGAAGCTCTGTGTAGGCCACACAAGATGGCCTCAAACAGGGCAGCACTGCCCAAGCATTTCCTCAGGGACAAGCACTTAAGGTTAGAAATGAAATCCACAGATACAGCAGGACTAGACATAGGACCAGAAAAGAACATGTCTTTTTCAGATCAGGGCTTTGATGTAATGAAAGATATGTATAGACCAGGATTAATTAATATAAGGTAGTATAAGTGCATTGTCTGTATAAAAGGCAGCCTTGACTAGTTCTTCTCTCTTACATGTGGCTCTAGGAAATGCATACCCATGATCAGTAACACCTGCAGTATTAACACACTACAGCACTGGTGCATTGTAGGAGAGGCTTCTCTTCCTAAACTAAGAAAAGCAACTGCTTTGCCAGTAAGTTTCTGATTTAGTATTCAGTAAACTATGCCATACAGGAGAAATTAAATAAGCCTGTCTGAAGGGAAAAGCCCTTCAAGTTGCTTTGCATCATGTTTCCTTTCCATCTCAGATTACTTGAGATTAAATCCTATCGGGGATGGCAGAGAGAAATAACTAGTAAGCCTGAGCATCAGCAATAATACCAACTTTGTGCTCAAACAAGGATGCTCAGTATCCAGTGACAGTACAAGTAGGTCACCCAGCCAGCTTAGCAACCAAATGAACTTCTCTGTTAGAACTTACTTCTGGCAGTGTTCAGGCATACTGTACACATATGGGATGTAGCTCAACCCTGCAGTTTCTCACGTGTAGAGAGGAAACTGTATCCTCGTACTTACACAGTTGTGATGTAATAATTGCTAAGGAGTTCTTTGGTCATCTTAGGTTACAAATTGATGCTTCCTCTAGTTTTCCTTGCTGTTTCTAGAGGAAGAAGGAATCCATTCTCTCCTTACCATACAGATGTGTAATTCTCCTTAACCTAACAGGAACCAAAAAGGAATTGCACCCTAAAGAGGAGTGGTAAGGAAGAGATGAATGAATAAAAGGCCCCCTTATAAAAGCTCTGACCTGGATGTGTGAGGTGGTTTTCATCTCTGAGCTGCTGCTAACAGACACAGACTATAGGCATAGAGTTCGGATATGAAATATCTGAACCTAGAGCCATGCACATTTGAACAAGGAATATCTTTGGTTTGTCCCCATCTTTTCAAACCAGGAAGAAGGACTTGCAGCCAAGGCAAAATTAAAGATGGATCAATTTAATTTGTTTGCCTTTTGAAACTCTTCCAACCTATCGGAGGTGGGGGGAGAAGGCTGATGTAATTAAATATTATGACAGAATGCCAAGTAATTTTTTCTGAGAAGTGGATGTTCTGAGTTAACGGATTTGGACAACATAAGGTGAAAGTGGCCTTTTCCCACTACAGTTTATTTGGGTCTGTAGACGCTAGCTACCGGTATGAGCTTCACTTTCTCTATGACAGGCATCATCGCTTCTCCTTAAACTGTGCAATCAACCTAAATTTCAGTTTCTGTAGGTAAGAAATGAAGTAAAGAATGGGAAACAAAAAGTAACAGTTTTTCAGCTTCCAGTACAACAGAGCCACCCTGTATTCCAGGAAAGACCATGAACATGGTCTTTCCTTTACCAACCCTGTAACATTGCATACATTGTTTTTGATGAGAGGTAGGCCAATGCCAACCTCAGAAAGTTCAACAATGTAAAGTGCAAGGTTCTACACCTGGCTCAGGACAATCCCAGGCTCAGCTACAGGTTGGGCAGAGAAGGACTTGGGGGTGTTGATGAGAAGCTTAACGTGAGCCAGCAGTGTGCACTTGCAGCCCAGAAACCAACCGTATCCTGGTCTGCATCAAAAGAAGCATGACCAGCAGGTGGAAGGAGGTGATCCTGCCCCTCTACTCTGCTCTTGTGAGACCTCACTTGGAGTATTGTGTACAGTTCTGGTGTCCTCAACATAAAAAGGACATGGAGCTGTTGGAGCAAGGCCAGAGGAGGCCATGAGGATGATAAGGGGGCTGGAGCCCCTGTATGAAGACAGGCTGAGGAAGTCGGGACTGTTCAGCCTGGAGAAGAGAAGCTGCGTGGAGACCTCATAGCAGCCTTCCAGTATCTGAAGGGGGCCTATAAGGGTGCTGGGGAGGGACTCTTCATCAGGGACTGTAGTGATAGGACAAGGCGGAATGAGTTCAAACTAGAAGAGGGGAAGTTCAGGTTAGATGTAAGGAAGAAGTTCTTTACAGTGAGGGTGGTGAGGCACTGGAACAGGCTGCCCAAAGAAGTGATAAATGCTCCATCCCTGGCAGTGTTTAAGGCCAGGTTGGACAGACTCTTGGGCAACATGGTCTCCTCTATCAGGAGGTTGCCATGGATGTTAGACTGAGCTGACAGTGCATTGTCACTGTAAGGAAGCTGTATTCTGCACGACGTTAGGAGGACCGTGGCTGGCAAATCTAGAAAAGTTGTCTTCCCTGCTACCTGACATTAGTGAGACTGCATTTGGCATATAGTCCACTTTGGAGCATCTCCATTGCAGAGGGATGTGAAGAAACTGGAGAGTGTTCAGCAGAAGGCTACCACAATGCTCAGACGCCTTGGAGCACACTATCATCAAGGATATATTGAGGCCTCTTGGCTTGTTTAGGCAGATGAAGAGAAGGCTAATTAATAGCTTACAGCTACCTGAAGGATAATTACAAACATAACAGATCCACATTCTCCTCAGAAGCACCAGATTATACTGTTGTACTGGAACAACAGCCACAAACTGTGGCCTGCGACATTGATCTGGACATTAAGAAAAGATTTCTTACAAGGGTAGTGCAGCATTGGAACAGATGACCCACAGAGGTCACAGAATACCCGATTTAGGCAGTTTTCAGCGCTCAGCTATTCAAAGTTAGGACTGACCTAATGATGTGCTGGCAATAGTACTGCTATGAGTAAGTGGGTAGACTAGATGACTTCCACAGCTGTTTCAGTCACAATATCTATTGTTCTGTGATTCTTTGCAGCCACTAGTCAGTGGATTTGACAAGGGGATTTCCCAAAGTTCACTGCCCAGATAGATTCATATCCTAGCACAGACTTGCATCATTGCATGCCTAACAGCCATTTTCCCCTCTGAATTACAGTGAGCAGCATTACAGTTAGATTTCCTGATGCCCAACAACATGATTCTCATTTATTTTTCTGGCTATAGGTTGACAATTGATCATGCTTAGGTAGAGCTTGAGTTTGAGATGTGTGCCCATTGGGAGCAATATTGGGATCAGTTGCACAATCAACCTCTTTCTTCAATTGGTCTTCAGTCAGAGAGCACCTCACCAGGCAGTAACATGGGATTTTAAAAGCTTACACTTAAGCCAGGTCTCGAGAGCAAGCTCAGACCTGCTCTTGATGGTCAGAGATACCTTTTGGATTTTCTCATTGGTCCTAAGAAGCTATAAAGACATTTTCAGAGGTATCCAGGCGCAATGAAGAGACATTGCCCAAAAAATCCTGAAGCAAAGGCCAATAGGCTTCAAATAATATTTTGTCATCTAAAACATCGCCCATCTCTATGTCCCAGATGTATATACCATACCTATGGAGCAAAATGGTCTTATTCAGGTGACAGGAATACAATAATCACTCCTTTGCTCTGGCAGCTAAAAAGCTAATGCTATGTCCTCTTTTTACCAGTCTAGTCTCTATCACAGAGCAGTATCCTGTGAGAATCCTGGCTATGTATGATATGTACGATAACAAACAGCCATCTCCAAATCTGGTAACATCCAGATCATAGCCCGCATTTCAGTGAGTGATTCTTTAGCTGAAAAGGCTGAATGGTACCAAGGAAATAACCAAACCTAAAGTGTTGGATTTCTACAAAGAATGCAATAGCTTTACTCCATTGTTTATGACTAATGAATCACAAGGGCTCAGAGAACCACTACTTAATTTGTAATAATATTTGTGAATCAGAAGAGGGACAGCCTTGTGGTTAAGGCTGGACTGACATTCAGGATGTCTGGGTTCAATTCTGAGCCTAGCATAGATTTTCCTTTGTAAGCATTGGCAAGCTGCTTAATCTCTCATCCTCAGTTCCTTGCCTATAAATTCTTTCCTTTCTTTGACTTTTTGGCTGTCTGAGCTGTTTTAGTCCTGAAGTATTTCTGTAGTTTCTGACATCCAGGAAAGTACTGAGTAACACATATGATGTAACAAATTGTACTTTGAGCTGCAAGTATCTCTAAAACTGCCTAAAGGCTGGATAGGTTCACTTCAGCTAGCTAACAAACATATGTTTGAAGAAACCAGCCTGGACAAGTGAATGGTTAGCAAACAGAGGCTACCTTCAAAAGTAATTGTTTATAATGAATTCTGTTAAATGCCAGCTGCTACTATTACCATTGAAGCCAGTACCAGCACAGACATCTTTACTACCGTTTCATGCAAACCCAATTTAAGTGATGGTGCAGGTTTCCATTGGTGTTTACATTACCTGCACCATAGCAAAAAAGCCCATGTATTTGTGGTTTTTTCTGACACCAAATGTGAAACAGGCATTTTGTGCTTCACATTTAAAAATATTCTTTACAAATTGCAACATTCAAATGCTTATCGTTGATGTCTCCCAGGGCTAATACCTCTGTCTTTCAACACAGAAAATAGTTCTAAAATTGAGCCTACTGCTGATTAGGTTGCTTTCTAGCCTGATATTTTCAGAGATTGATTGAAATGTCAAGAGGAGACAAAAACAAATGTGGACATAATTATCTCTATCTTACTGCCTAATTTCAGAAGAACTTGCTTGGCACCAGTAGGTCTAGATTGAAAGAAATAAAATCAAGTATAAGCAGGTAACGCTGTATTCACTTGGTTGTTTTGATCCTAGACTGGAAACATGGATTCCAGGGTATTAGAACTAAAAAATGATAAAAATATAAATCTTCTACCATCAGAGTTTCACATCCTTACAGATATGTTAAAAGCTGTCTCCCAAAAAGTAAAACACAAATATAACACCACAAAGGAGATTTAACTCCTAAATAATATCAGACTCATGTATGTGACCAGAATCAAAGAGAGGAGGTGAATGTCTACAGAAGTAGGTACAAAGATGCCAAGGGAAAAAGACTGACAAAGAAAGCTTCTTGTTTCCTGTCAGAAATGCAATAATCAGGGTAAAATCCATAATACAGGGCATATGAGCTTTCACACTAAGCTGGGCGTCCGCTGCATCCAGCAATGCAGTCAAGTGAACTCGCTTTTTCCCCTCACTGAAAGCAATCTTTGTGCAAGCCAGGCATCTTTCATTCTTACGTGGGTGAAGCCATAGGATGGAGTTAGTGGGACAGTGTCTCTTCTGGGAAACAGTATGACCTGGAAAGGTCTTGAACAGTACAAAAGGACAGAGAAACAAGTGAAGTTTTTCTCTCTACAGAAGATAATAATAACTTAATGGCAAATAGTTGCATATGTTTTAGCTCTTCCTGCAACACTGTAAACAACACTGTGCTGTGCATTTGTCCAGACACTGGTCATTGTGCCCAGCAAATTGTGTCTCTTCGTGATATTCAACTCTGAATGCAGTACTGCTAACAAATTCAGAAATCTGCTTTACGTGTAGCTCTGCCTGTGTAGTTATAAACCACAAATCCTGAGGGACAAGTGAGCAAGCCCTAGGGAAGATTGTCAAAATTAGTGGTAGGAGGTGGTAGGAGGTGATGGACTCAATGAATTTCTTAAAACTTGCTGTAGGGGGATGAGGAAACCTTATGGAGCCTCTGGCTATTACCCCAGGACTGCCAAGACCACCACTAAACCATGTCACTGAGGGCCTCATCTGCACGGTTTTTGAACACTTCACCGTTCTCCCCCTTGTTTAGTTATATTCAGAAATGAAGCAGATTCTCAGAGCAAAGAACCTGTGTGAAGAGAAGCTAAAGTTGTATAACCCTCCTGCGTGATTCTGGGCTGGCAGCAAAATGGTATAGCTGGATTTCTAAGGCTTTAACAAACACCAGCTGAATCTCTCACCTCAAAACATGGGAAAACAAGAACTGGTGGGCTCATCTGAGAGCTCAGCCTCGCTGCTGCCATATGGTGAGTCTAATAACTTACCAAAACAGCACATTGTTGAAGAAAGGGAAGACAGTAAAAATAAACAGAATAACATAGTGTAAGAACAATGTAATGTAAGGGCTAGATTAATCCATTAGCCCTTTCCTATAACACAACCATCACTTCAGGCCCTCTCAGGTTTTGGTGAAGCAGCTGCTAGTGCTGCTGTAGAGACAACTGTCTGCAGTTTCTGCTGGCATGAGACTGTCACAGCACATCCAAGCTGCTTCCACCAGTCACTCTTAGCCTATTAACCATCCCTACAAGTTACTGCAGCTGGCCACTTGCACTGACTTCGACTGTCCTTCAGTAACACCGTGTTTTAACAGGAACATGCACAGCTTAGAGACACATACGTACTTCTTCCTGTCCAAAGAAAAGCTTTTTAGACAGCATATCCTAATCCATCTTTTAGACTGGATTTTCACCACCCAAGAATACCAGCTACTGCCTAAAATGAGGGAGTTCCAACTCTTCCTGTGCACATTTAGGTACCACTGTTTTGCTTATGATACATAATTAAAAGCTCTAATACCCCCTATCTTTATATTAGAACCTTTTTTTCTTAACTGCTCTCGTGATAAAACCTAATGTGCTACCTGAACAGACTCAAGCCTACCAATTAGTCCCTTTCAGTTGCTTCCCAAGATGATGAGGGGACACTGCCCCTGCCACTCAGCAGGTGGGTCCCCATCCCCTTCAAACTTCAGCTTCACAAATGAGAACCCGCTTCAGCAGTTAAAAGCTGGTATTATGTACAATGTCTGTAAAACAAAGTAAACTCCTTCCTGTTAATCTCCATCATGGAAATAATGTACTAGCTTTTGGAAACCACTCACCAAGGCTGGCTTCAAGCATGAGACCTTACTCCCGTCATTCCTAAGCTGACCATTTTTGTTCCCCTCTTAATTTTAACTGCGATTCCTCAGATATCAGAATGTCGTAGAAAACAAACAATATGGTACAGGACCAAGACAGGGAACAGCCTCACCCATGAGCAGGCATCAGAAATTAGCGTCTGTCAAAGCAGTATTGTTCTGACTTGGACTCTGAAGTACACTGTGGCAGTCTGGTCAAGGGCAGGCCCTCATCCTGCCTTGAATGTAAACATGCATGAGGCTTCTTTTACCACATGTTTTGGGAAGCATCAACAGCTCTTGGCAAGCAAGAGGAAAGAGATGACTGAGAGGCTGCTGGCATGCTCCTTGAGCTGATGTCATCTTACAGCCTGACTAGAGCTCTGGGTGCACACACTTAGTCACACATACACACAGCTACCAGTCACCAAACTTTTGTTATGGCTAAAAAAATAAATTAGTTATTTTTGGCTGAAGAGTTTTCCCTCCCTCTCAGACTCACTACGTTGGTTTCTGGCTCTATCTGGCAAGGCAGCCGCTCCCTCCAGAGCGCCCAACATCCAAACATCAGGATAAATCTGTCAGAGAGCAGCAAGAGCTACTCCTTAAAGGAAGGTGAGCCAGGAGCCAAAGGGGAGCCTTGCCAGCCATATCTCAGTCCCACAGTGCCAGAGCAAGGTGAGCAGGACAGACCTAGAGGTGATGATCAGGTCAAACCAAAAGTTCAGGTCAAAATGCAGTATTATGGCCATAAGACAGGTCCGAGGTCAAGCCAGGAAATCAGTCAGTAGGTCAGGAATAGGATCAAGTCCAGTGATGATCAGGCAGGTCCATAGTGACAAAAATCAAGCCAGAAAGCCAATCCATAGGTTGAGGTCCAATTCAATGGGCTTCATAGCCAGACATAGGCCATGGCTGTACAGGAGACCAGCACTCTTCCAGTATAACTCATGAAAGGAGTGAATGCCCAGGGCTGAGCTTAAATAGAGCTCCTGGGCCCATGGGTGGGGGCCACAGGTGAGGCATCAGGGTCATTAGGGCCATTAATCAGCTCAGGGCTTTGACAAAACCAGAGGCTCCATGTAGTCTGGGATCATTTGGTATTTACATACTGCCTTCCAGGTGTTGACTCCTTACCCACATGGTAACTGAAATCTCTCCTTCAACATGGTACACCCTTCTAATCATACCTCTGTCCGTCCCTCACTGGGAGGATTATTTTGCCTCCAAATACAGCTGTAGAGATCCCATTGGCTTCACTCTCCACGATTTTCCAGTCTTTGTGACTCACGTTAGACTTACAAATGCCCAGGACTAAGCTGCTGGTTTGTGTAACTGAGATAGGTTTCTCCCTAGTGTGGGCTCAAAGGAGATACACCTGAATTTATGTCATGATGCAGTTATATATTTTACTACATTACATTTTTGTGTGTGTCCCCTATGCAGGATGTATCAGCTAATAAACTGAGGAACATGATCAGGCTGAAAACTCTAGGTTTCTTTGGAAATACCAGAATAAAGGTTAATTGTGCAACTTTATTTGCTTCACTTATGCATATGTGTCAATCCTTGATTGCTGGATCATATACTGTTGGTTTTGGGGTTGTTTTTGTTTTGTTCACAAGATTTCTGCATCACTTAATACCCAGTTCTGACTAAATGAGCTGTTACCTCCTCACAATTTTTTGTCTGCTATTCTCACAGTATTCAAATGCTGTCCTGAGGTGAGAATTGTTCTTTTACCCATGGGCATTTCAGTGGTTCTCATCGCTGAAGATTCACAAATGATAATCAGTGTACATTCAAAACATCTCTTCCAGTTAAGGGGAGATTATCAGCCCCATTTTATAGATGTAAAGTTGAGCTAGTAAGAGATTAAGTTCAAAAGTATGTGCTATATTTGAGTGTCTTAAGTGAGATACCTTAGACCTTGTTATTTCTGTCTGTGTAGCCCTATTTAGCATTTTATATAATCATAGAGAAGTTTCCACTGACTTCAGCTGCAGCTATGACGGCCTGGCACTTGGATTAGTAAAGATAAGGGCTGTTAGGTCACAGAGTCTGACTTCCTGTGCTTTACAGACCTATATATACATTTCACTCAGTTATCCCTGTAATTAGTCCAATAATTCAGGATTATCCAAAGTAAAGCAAGGAAGGCAGCTAGGCTCGACTTGAAGACCTCAAAAGATAAGGAGCTGGTGATTTGCTTGGGTTAATTTTTGGGGGGTGATTAATTGCTCTCACTGTTAAATCTTTATGCCAAATTCCTCATATGAATCTGCCTAGTTTCTGCTCACAGACATAGGTTCTTACTTTACTTTTCTACACTGGATTAAAGATTCTTTTTACAGCTGGTATTTACTCCTCAGGAACATATTTATAACCTGTATTCAAGACACATGTCAAAAAGTTTGCAGGCAACTCACTGATAGACATGTTGTTCAGCTCTTAAATAATTTCAGTTGTTCTTTTCCATGCCAATTTTTAAGTCTTTCTTCTTTTTTTATATATGTGAACACCAGTCCAAGATGTCATTCTCAGGAATTAATTGCAGCAGAATTTTCAAGTCAGTTTCCAGTGTTTGAAACTAAGACTGCCAGAAATTGAGGGACACAGCATTAATTCCTACAGAGAAGTGTGATTTAAAGGATTTTCTCAGAATTTCATTTGGACTTTTTAGCACAGTTAGGGACAGAATCCAGTTCACTAAGATGCCTTTCAGCTGCCTTAATCATCAAAGTGCCCTTTCTTTTTCCACTACACCCGGAGTCATAATTTATGCATTTTCCAACTTTTGGAAGAAATGAAGCAGGGGTCCTGCAAACAACCTCCTCCTGAAGTCCGGATTTAGCCTCAGAGCAGGTCTACCTGGCGGACCCTTCTGAAGGGGAACTGTGGAAAAAATAACTCACGGTCACGTAATTAAAGACTGATTCATAATGCTTATGTACAAGGAAGGAAAATGAAGGCTGTTTCCTAAAGTTTGGGTGCTTAACTTTTTGACCTTAATAAGGTTCTTTTTCAGATGCTATATGGGCATGGTGATTCCTAGGCTTACCACAAAGCAAACTGGAAAAAAAATTCCCTCTGGCACTTGTATATTGGCACACACATGACTCACCAAGGTTGGCATCTTGACCTGCGCTTCATGAAGAGCAGGCATGTATTCACATTCATCACTTGTGGCCATACGGATGTCTTCCCAAATATATCCTATTAGGAGTGAACTGAACACTCAGGACATTTAAAATCCACTCTGGACTCTGAAAGGAAAAGGTCACAGTAGAAATAGGCTTTCCTTCCTCGTTCCCTCCAGTTCATCTATCTTCATGCTGGGTCTGTCCTGTCCTGACTCCTTAGGCGAGTCCCGTTCTCCTCTTGTTGTTCGGTTTAGTATCTGTCCTGTTCTTCTGTATCCTAAACATTTTGCCCACTGAGTCCCAGTGTTTGTTACCAGTGCCACTGGGCTTGGCTGTTCGGTGCCTTTATCCCTGGCTCTCTGTCCATGCTCTCTCCCCTCCTTGCCAATACTCTGCCTTTCTGCTTATTTCTTTTTTCAGACTCCCTTCCCAGACACTCGGTTCATTCACAGTGTACCGCTTTACTTCAGATTTTCTCTCCAGCCCATCCCAGTTCTGTTTGCACCTTGATCCCTGTGAGATATCTGCCTTCCATATGATACTTCTCCACGCCCTCCTCTTCCTTGGTCCATAGCTCCTTGCCCAGCCGCTCCTTACCTTCCTCATTGCTGCACCTCAGATTACGTCTATGCTGTCTCTCCACATCGACTTTTTGTCCCCATATATTCTGCTCTTGGCTCCCATCCTTATTCTTACCCAACCAGACCTTTACTTCTAGTTTCTCTCTTCTATAGAAGTCTTCAATCCCAGTGTCGTCGCCTGATTTTCCATTGCTCCCTGTCCAAATCCAGTCCATCTTCTCAGGGCTGGTTCTTCTTTTTTTCTATGTTTGAACCATGGCTTTCACGTGCAGTGCTGTAGTCCTGACACTGGCCCAGCACAGACAGTGTAGTACGCACACAGAAAGGGACAGATATGCAAAACACCACCATGCAAGACCACATCCCATCAGCTTTTAATAACCATAAACAGGTATTTGTCTGCATGCAACACTTACCATGTTGTAAATATAAGGTAGTTTATTTGCCTTTTATTGAAGATTAGATTGCAATGAATTACCCCTCCCTCCCATTTCTGCAGAGTAAGAATGAACAGGAATAATTGCTACGTATCAGTTCACATGAAGTAATTTGCTTCCCTATATCTGTTTGTTCATGTTTCCACACCCACAGACTCCCTTGTTCCAGTTCCTATAGCACCTGAGACTTGCAATTGCAGGGGAAGATCCTGGTGAGCCTCTGCACTTCAGCAACCTGCTCAGTGCAGACTGATGCTTTGATAGGCTTGGGGTAGATCTTTGGCAACACTGTGCTTAGCAGGTGCTAACTGCAGGTACCAGAAGTTTGAAACTTGATCAGATTTGGCCAGATTTTCATAAGGATGAAGAAATCAAAGGACTGCTGCAATTCACTGGCTTTTTTCATAGCTGGAGCTGTCAGTTTCCTAAAGAAGCAGTAAGAGGTATTCTTCAACATGAACAAAGCAACAACTTCCTTTGCTTGTGTGTGAATATGTGTAAGGGTTATTTAGCCTCCCAGTTTACCTGAATATATTCTCCATATACTCTTCTTAAGGGAGTTATTCAGGGTCAAATATTCCAGCCTGAATGGTCACCAGAAGGGAAATTTGTCAAAAGGTAAACCAATATCTTATAAGTTGTAGGCAGCTCAAATATCACCACTCCTCTGACAATGCTGCAGTGTTACAGACCACTGTGATCAGCCCAGAGACCTGATAGCATGTCTGCGTGGAAATGAAACCAGCTCATAGGAGATATTGTTAAACATAGGTATCGTTCAAAGTGTATATGTATGTGTATATATATATACACACACATATATGTAGTGCAGTCTGCTAGAAACAACAAATTGTAATTGCGTCCATAAAATTATCAACAGAAACACTTGTGATCTAATAATAATATTGATAATAATAATAACAACAACAACAATAACAATATGCCTGAGTATGAAACATTCCGCATATATGATGGAAGCCTAGGACTGCTTTCAAGCATGCAGTTAGACAGACTAATATATATTAACCTAGCATAAAGCTGGGCTGAGTGATAGGAAACATATGTTTCTTGGTACTTGTGGTTGCACAATGGTATAAAAAGACTCCTGACATTCTATAGGTCTCTGGACAATTCTGCTATTGATGTGTTGTGAGTCACTGCAAACAAACCATCGTGTCTCTGAATCACTTCCTGCTCTAGGGGTTCCTCCACTTCTTCCAGAGATTGTATGCTGGGGAGGAATTCAGTGGGCTAACACCCTGGAGACCCATTCTAAATGCTTTCCCTTTCCCTTCCTTTCTGTGCAGCTGAATGACTCAGAGAGGGGATGACACCTTGAACTGCTGTCACTATTCCCTTGCTGGGATGGGACAACCCTATGGGGACTCCAGAAGGAAATTTAATTTTATGTTTTATTTTAAGGAGATCCCTTTAGTTTTGCTTTGATTTATTTTTTGCTGTTGGCATTTTGAGGTTTATAGGATTCGGGAGGGGAAGGGGTTTGGAAGTTAGAAGCTATGTTGTGATAAAATGAGGGATGTTTCAGCTATTTTCAATAGAATTGCAATACTCTGTCTCTCTGCCCCAAAAGTATTAAGGCCCAGATCACAGAAATGGTCATTAGATACATAAGTATGTCTGAGGCCTAATTAACTTTACAATTATTAATGCTTGTAACTAGCTGCATTGAGATTCCTGGAACGTTCACAGGTGCTTCTCTTAGATCTGTGCTGTTCATTTGTTGGTATTCTGATAACACAAGAGACTGCAATCCTAGCAGAAGATAGCAGGTAGACCATTAAAAAATTAAAAGTCTTGTGTGATTTGGAATTTCCCAATAGTACTGCTTTGCATACAAAGTAATGTCAATAGACCTTTTTTAATGTATTTTCATGGAGAAAAACATCTGAATTTAAGGGAAACGAAGCATTCTCCTACTATTTAAAATGCTCCTGCTTTCATTTGACATTTCCACTAGAAAAAGCTGTCTTGATGACATTTTTTCACAAAAAGATAAGCCATTGTGAATTGCAGAAACCTTTCATTTCAAGTACTTTTTGGTTTGTTTTTCCCAAGCTATACTGGACTGATATGTGATCTTTTGGCAAATCTGTATTGTGATGAAAGTACAATCGGTTTCTGAGTAATTGCAAAATTATTTTGACTTGAAGAGATGCTTATCCTGAATGCCAGCTGATGCAGTACTTTCTCACTTAACAGCAGTAAACAGTATTCCTGAATGAGCTGCGCCTGTTGTTCAGAAATCATTTAGAGCGATTATATCTGAAGGAGGTGTGCTTCACTGGGGCCTGATTTCCTCCTGTCCATCAATGCATAACATAGGTCTATGATTAAGGCAGTTGCTGCTGGCTCTTGCTTTTAGAAAGCCCCTTAAAAGTACAGTTCTCCATGTGCATCTTTGCCAGCAAAATGTAATTATAGAATGCCAGATACATGTATACAGTTACAGCACAGTAACTAACGTTGTCTGTCTCTGAGGTACCCTGTAGCATTGCATGGACCTTTCCAAGATCCCTGTCAGTGCAGAAACACCAGCACAGTTACTGATGAGCACCTCTGAGTTTGTTCATTCTATTGCCATAATCTAGGATCCAGCTGTCTCAGCTCCAGTCCCCTGCTTGAGACCTTCCTGAGCAAAATAACTGTCCTTGTGATCTTCATCTTTCTTCATCCCAAAAATGGAGAAGTCACCTGTGTTTTTATCGACTGAATGTCCATTTGTTACATCCTCATGAATTCAAGACTACCATTTCAGATCTCACTACTGTTTGCAACTGTGAGAGTGGATGGTTCCAGGACCTTAGCTCTTAAGGGTTTGGTTTATGCCATCTGTTTCTTTGTAGATGTGCCTACCTTTGGTGTCATCAGTTTCTAACACTGTAGGCATTCTTACTTCTTCAGATTCTGAAGGAAATCTTTGTAGCCAGCAAACCACTCATATTCTTCACAATCCTGTAATTTAACAATGCTAAATGGAGGTCTCTGTTAACCTCCTTACTCTTTTCAGTGGGTGGTTTCTTATTTTGATATTGCTTTCTACTAACCTATTGTACTGAGTGTAAATTTGAACTGGTAATAAAATGTCTTGTCCTGTGTTCTCCACTGACTGCTTAAACTCAGATCCACTAAACTGCAGTTTAGTGTGTTAACCATTAAACTGTGTTAGCCATTAGCTATGTCAGGCGACTAGATCTAGCAAAAATTGAGGTGATCACCTCTATGACTGTCTAATAAGGCTGCCTCTGAAATAAATGCCTCATTTCTCCAACATAAAGAAATCAGCTGACCAACTGTTCCCATACCATGAGAGTTTTCACTTGACTGGCCTGTACTTTCAGTATATTTGACAAGCCTCAACAAGTTGTCCTTCCCTTGGAAGGTATCCTCAAAATCTTTTTCAATTGTTTTGATCTTCTGCCTCTTTGGTGAGTTACTTCTTTAATGAGATGAAGGGAGTGGCATGTTTTTATTCACGGATAATTTTTTTCCCTTGGTGTGATTATAAATTGTATTTCTTCCAATTTGCTAATTGCCCGTGAGTTTAGTCACAACTCTAATAGGAGTTAGCTTGCCTCAGTAAGTCCTGAGCTTCACCTATTTGTGGTCAATTGCCTATGGTTTTGCTTTCCATGCTAACATGCCCATTCCTGGCAACACTTCAGCTTGCACCAACATCTGTGTTCAAGGCACAGGCATTTCGTTTGCTTTCAGGATGGTAGTGCTTTAATCCCCTGCAGCACTGCTCACAGGTCCCTCGAAGAGTCATCTGAGGACATGGTGCTATTGTCCTCTTTGTCCATGCTGGGGAATCTCTTGGAAAGTGATAGAAATTACTGTGGTTCCTGAAGGTTTTTCCAAATACCAGCCATTGTCCTGACTTTCGTTGTTTGCAGATCTGTGTGCTGCTTTATGGGGACGCTTAGTATACCATTCTGCTGCCAGTGTCTTGTCTTGAAACAGTCTACATCCTCTGTTGCATGATAGCACTGTCTTATGGAGGTTTTAGTCTGAATTAGGTAACTTCCTTTGGCTGGTAAATCTTAATACCATTTCAAAAAAATAACTCTGGGTCCTCCAATAGATTTTGACTGCTGTTTCTCAGGTTCCAGACATGTTTGCTCCCTTCCTAGAGACTCAGCTCCTCAAAGTGAAGGAGCTTGGCTCTTCAACTCCCTGACAGCCCCAAATTCTGCTGCATTTTTGCCTAGTTATTGTACTGTTTAATGGCATATGGTTCACATGTTTCATCTTTATGTGGAAGCCAGTATTCTTCAAATTCCTGTGATACAGCACCCTGGTGAGCCTCAGATGTCAGGCTTAATTCAAAACTATTACAGGCATCCAGTACTTCAGCACCAGCTATTATCAAAAATAAAGCTACCTCTTACTGTTGCAGAAGCATTCACCTGAAGAGCCCATTTGCATGATTTCCCACAATCACTGAGGCCCACATTCTAGCAGTGGAGGCCAGAAAGACACACTGCTTGTGTCCACACTTCCATGCACAATCACCGCAGATTACTGCCCAGCACCTTAGAGCAAATCAGGCTCCTTCTTTTCCTTGGACCCCACTATGTGCTGGCTGACAACAACGCCCTGCTTAAACTGTTTCCAATTGCTCCCCGTACTCCCAGAGCGCACCACCTCCTCTAAAGTAAGGACTTCAGTGACTACATTCTTCCATTTGGAGCATTTTCTTAGGCTTTTTTTACCTATGGACACCAGGGTGTTGCTCAAAATCAATTAAATTCAAGGGCTAGGATTCACCTAACTAAATGTAGACATGTATTCTGTAGATGGGTATTTTGTAGGTGTGTATATTTGATGTGGTCACCAGCACCAGTCTTTGCCATCAGTGGGGAGAAATACAGACATTACTGGGGAGTAGCTATACTCAGCCTGAAGTATGTGTCTGGACAAATCAGGGTCTGAAACCTCCAATTTCTGTTCACTGATTTTAAGGTTTGTCCAGACTGGCTGCTGCAGATGTAAAAATGAGATTCATATGAGTCTAATGTTAGGTGAGAAGTATCTCATTGGAGGAGTGTGACAGAGGTCTGCTTTATTCGGTCTCCCATTGCCAACTCTTCAGCAGCAAGTAACATAAACCTGGGGACAGGAGTGGAATCTGTCTAGACCTTATGAAAGTCTTCAAGCTTTGATCATGGAAGAAAAGCAGAGTGAAACAGGAGCAGTTTCTCGTGGAAAGGATTCAGTGGCTGGAAGGATGCTGCCACCAGGTTTCAGTTTGCTAAGTTTCTGCCTCAAAAGCACAATCTTGGACATAACGCTGGGTGCATCAAATATTACTGACGTTTTCCTCACAGACAAAAAAGTGCATAAAATTGCCCCAGTGAAAAACAAAGCAGGGTTTGTGTCGTACTGGTAGCAATGCCACAGGAAGAGTGTGGTGTTCCTTTTCAGCTCTGTAGACAAAAAACGGGTCTGCCAAATTTTCTAAACCCCAAGATAGTAAAGGCTAATCTACACACAAAACATGCACCAAGCAGACTTGCAGTTGTTCAGCATGTGCTCAAGGCAAACCAGGAGATATATAATCCTTCTAATACAGCACCAAGCTCCAGCTGACATATTCTCATCCATAGGGGTGGTTGCCTCAGGCTCAGTACTCTGCTGTCAGGGGTGGTGATGTTACTGTGATCTGGAAGGGGTGTAGCGCGCAGACATGCGCTGTGCTTGCATCATGCATTGCCAAGAGTGGTTACCACAAAAGCTGTTGCCTTTTGACCTTCCCTGTGAATCTGTGCTGACCAGAGCTACATGGCCTTGGCTGGTAAGCAGCCTCTGCAAAATAATCTCTTGTTTGCCTGTGAACACCATCCCCATTGATCAGTTTCCAGCTGGCTTATATTGATTTAGCTTAATTCAATGCAAGTGTTTTGCATGTAGAAAAGGCTCTGTCAATGTTCCCATGAGGTCTAAATCAGTTCCTCTGTCTCTCTTTCTCTTTAAATCCTATTGTCACTCATATGTAGCTTTCCTACACTCAGTACATGCCTATTCCTCGGGGGGAGCAATTGGGGCTTAATTTTAGAGAGGAATGCTCACCCTGCTGTCTGGGAATGAAGCCTGGTGTAACGAACTTCAAAGACTACACAGATTTGTTGTTGAGCTTAGAAGACATCTTCCCCTTTACTGGGATTTGCTGTTGTATCTCTTCTGCTCTCATCTTCCCTTTCAGGGCATGAGAGGCCTCAGGTGCTTTCCAGACTCCTTCCATCTTTGGACCCTTTCAGATGCACTTATTCAGTGCTCTGCCTCTTGCACTGAACATCACTGAGCTGACTGAGGATGTGGTGGATTTGACAGGATCTGTGCTTAAAGAATCCATCATTTAGCTCTTCTGTTTACACAGAGCCATGGCACTCAGACAGCGCAAACCTAAAAGAAGAGTTATTTTTAATTCTAATAAACTAGCACACAAGGAGAGAGTTCTTTGCCTTCTTCCTTCACTTCATGTCACAATTTTAGTCCTAACAAAGAACTTCACACCAAAGATAATAAAGGGATGAACTATTTTTCCTGTGTGTCTGCTGTTTTTCTGACAGACATATGTGTTTGTTTATTTTTAGATTATAAAATGCAATTATCATGTTCTCTGAAGTACACATGTAAAATTAAAAACATGTTGAGTCAACTTGCTGCTTAATTTATGTTAATTAAACTATTCAATGGGAAGGATGTTCCTGGTTAGGTTGCTTCAGTGGGATCTGGATTTTATTCTTGGCTCTGCCACAGATTGCCTGTTTGATTCATGGCAAGTCACTTTATCTCCCAGTTTTTCAGTTCTTCATTCCCAAAATGAAGATGATTCTCCTTCATCTTGTCTGCTTTGACTGTAAATGCTGGAAGCAGGGTATATTTTACACATCATTCAGCATAGTATATTCTAAGTTTAATTAATAATTGTACATATTGATAATAGGTCATTTTGTCTCCAAGAAGAAACCACCACTGCAAGACCTTCCCAATGCATGGATTTGAAAACAAATATAATTTCCTCCATATCCAGAGAGTCAGAAAGTCAGAGGTCTGCCAGATCATGCTCAAAACCAAGTTTTCATCAATGGGAATACGCTGATCTCGGGTTTCTAAACCCTGGGCTTTTATTCTGGAAGTTGAGAACTCACCTTCAAGAAGAGCTCAGTTCTTTCACTGTATTCTTAAACTTCATCTAGGCTAAGGAGTGTGTGAAATCTCATCAGGAGTTTTACTACAGATCAGGTCCATGCCTGTGGGTTAGGTAAGACAGAAACTCCGGCTTGAGCACACTTGGCCAGCACGCCTGGGAAAACTCGATGTCATGAGAATGGCTGATGGACCTGCGTCGCTGTGATGGTTCCTCACAACTCCATCTGTCAAATGATCAGTCTCAGAACAGGCTACACCATGCTAACAGGATCTACCCCTGATTAACTGGGCAACTACTTAGGAGCAGTGACGATTTTCTATCACAACTTGATGGAAACTCCTTTCTGCTGACCATCTTTGCACTACACCCGCATACGTCTGCTTTCCTGTTTATTCACCAGTCATGTTTTGCCTGGATGTTTGCCTTATGGTTTTGTACAGTGCCCCGTACACTGAAGACTTCAGTCTCAAGCTGGCAGCCCTGGAGTAGCAGATACCAGAGGAAATGGCCTCTGTTTTCAGTCAGTGCTGGCTTTAGCTGAATCATTTTCTCAAACTGATCAGCTCTACTAAACCCTAGATCTAAGCCCTTATTTCTGCATATCTGCGAAATCAGGCTGTATTTGCAGGAAAGAGGGTGAGCAGGAGCTAATGCATGGTGGGATTACACTGTTACTTTATTACCTGACAGCACTCAGCCAGAGTGCTTTTTCAATGTCATATATGGTCAGACTAAGCCCCTTATAAAAGACCACGGTATCTGTGGGGCTTCCTCGCTTCCTGCTGGCTGTGTCTGCCCCAGAGCAGTGTAAAGGCCAGGTCAGCCCTACAGTTTTCCTACCTGCACAAAGTCCCGATGTAGGCACTCCTCTACCTGCCTAAGACTCCTTTCTTCACTTGACATACATTGTACTATCCTTTGCACATGTAACTGAGACACATCTAACGCGAGGTTCACTGTATGAACTCAGGGTGCCAGTCCTCCTACTGCCTGGCCAGCGGGGCTTGGACTGTCGTGTCACAGAAGAGTCCCAGCCTCGCACTGCTGCCAACACACACACGAGTTTCAGGGCCCATACTCCAAATGGGCTTCTACTAAATGATACACTTCCCATAGCCAACCTGGCAACAAGGTTAATCCATGCCCCAAGCGTGACCCAAAGGACCAAAGTAACCGTCCTCCAGTGGCTTGTCTGATCATGTTCACAGAGAGGAACTGGCAAGGATAGCAGTAGCAGTAAGCTTTCTCCGTGTCATCTGGAGTCAGTAAAAACCCCACTCATTATAAAAATTTCGTGCACAGCTTAAATCTGCCCTGCTCATTGCTTGGATACATGTGCCAATCAGCACTGTAGGCTGCATGATGCAACTCACCCCTGCTCATGAGCAACATAATCATGCAATAAACCTCTCTTGCTGGATATCCCTTGGGAGAAAGCTTCTGGCCACTGGCTAACTCCTGAGACAGATCAGACTAATGAGTCTGAAATAGAGGTCACTGAAGTTCAGAGCTGGTTCACTTTGCACCTGGGTATTTAATTCTTCAGGTCTCTGGTTCCCATCAATGAGCTATAAGCACAGGAGAGCAGTAGGAACCAAGGATCAGAGTGTCCTTGGGCGTCTGCCTCCCGTAACACACCGAATTAAAACAAATAGCCTCTGCTTCACCCCATTTAGCCAGCTTACTTGCAATTCACACCTATCCCATACAGCCATTTCCGTTTTCATTTCTTCCTCCCAATTCACTGAAAAATTCTTCCTCACTCTTTCCGTAAACTCAGCAGCTTGTTCCTGTTGAAGTTAAAGTCAGATGTTAACTTAGTGATTAATACCTTAAAAAGGTCAGCTTTGAATCTCACTGCCAAGTTCACCCACCTCTCTAAGCAACTCCTTATACCTCTTCTCTTCCCTTCATAACATATTTGCAGTTGAAAATAATTAAAACCAATATGCTACTTTACATCTTGAAAACACATTAGTTGTAATCTTGCTTTTGGGTGTTGGGAAACGTTTTGAGGCTGGGCTTGGGGAAGAAGGACCTCTTTAATCCGCCTCTCACTCGGATTACACTCTGAAAATCTGATCTCTGGCTGACTATCTAGTGCTGTGTACCACCAAACCACCTCTCCAAGCAGATTCTGGTGGATCTGGGGAAGTGAATTCAATCTAATCATTGTCATCTTTTGGTGGGATCACATCAAATTTTACAAACGAACTAAAGGCCTCAAGCCAGGGCAGTCTTTGTAAACTTGGACAAATAATCTCACCACTTTGGAGATTAAAGCTGGATTTGTCACATACTGCACAGCTCAGCTTGTCATGGTTCTGTCTGGGCTTCTATATGTGCAGCGTCACCAAAGAAGCAGCTCTGCTGTGCATCAACAGATGCAATGTAACCCTTTTGATAGGTAATATTTAGGGAATTTGATCTTGGAGCCTCTTGCATGGAGAAATTCATTAGGAGCAAGCACATTTCGCCTGTGAGTGGTTTTGTTTTCTTGTTCCTTTTGAAGTAAAAGAGGAAATGTGGGAACTATTTCTAAATTACCCATGCACCAGAGTGACAGAAGAAACCCAGAAACAGATAAAGACCAACAGCTGGAACATATTGGTGGTACAAGGAAGCAATTAGCCTATGGCATAAAAGAATGAAATCACATATAGAAATTATTTGTGTCTCTTAGCATTACTTTAGCAAACTGGAAACTTTGGGGCAAAGGAGACCCATGGTGCCAGGCCAGTGCTGGTGTGGTACAGAGTTATGCCACTCTAGGGGGAAGAGTTCCAGCCTTTCCTTAATGGTGTTGTATGAGACCTCGCAGATGTGGGAGAAGAGATGAGAGGGAAGAAGGGGTCAGCCACTTCCCCTTTCTCTGAGCTTTCCCAGCACTGCTCTAAGTTCCTGTAAGAGCTTGCTTCTCCCTGACATGGGGATGCCTCGAGGTAGCTTTGGTCCATCTACCCCTGGGAACTTGCATCATAAACTGGCTGACCGACCGCAGCCTCTCAGCTGCTCTCCTACTTATGGTCAGCCTCAACTTCGGGCACAAAGAGCCATCCTCATAGGATTGCTTAAAAGTTACATCATCAAGCAATAAATCAGTGAAAATACCTTAGGGTGGGAGAGAAATTTGAGATAAACATTCTTTACCAGACATTGTAAAAGAAACCATAGCCGCATCAGAATGAATGAGCTAACTCCCATTGCCTTCAGTGCGGCCTTCAGTCTTTACATGTGGGATGCCATGCTGCCATAGTGATGAGTTCAGGATAGCTTTAGTTGCATGAAGTCATTCAGCTGGATTGATGATTCTAATCAAATTTCCTGCCTTGGTTACAGTTTTACCATCCAAAGCCTCAATTTAATCAGTGGTCATACTAATAGTGGGATTTGTTTCAGGAGGGACTCCATTTTCCACTCCTAGTTTCTGAGAGCTGGTTAATCCTTTCATGGGGCAGGGTTTGTATATCATGCCTCATAAAATCCCTATATGAGGATTTGGGAAGAAAGGATGGGATTTGTCATAAGTACTCACGAGCGTGTCTTCACAGCAGGCACAGAGATAGCCAACCAGATGGCTTCGCCCCATTAACTTCTTACAGGTGGAGACAAAGGTCCAAAAACACACAGCAGCCAGATCCATGTATGCTAACCTCCCTCTCCCTCCCTAGAAAGGTCTGGGAACAGAAACACCCAAGCTGTCCTTGCATAAGCCATTTCATCCAGCTCTACATTTCACAGCTCCAAACTGGTGAGCCTGCATCATGATGTGTTTCATGAGCCTATCAGTCCAGAGGATCTCCATGCAGTGTCCCTATCCCACTGTGCAGAGTGGACATGCCAGCCCCAGTCCCGCTGAGGTTATGGAAGAATTCACTGCATACAAAGGGTCACAGCAGCGTTTGTGCTATTGGGATCCCCTCCCACCAAGGACTATTGCTAGCCCTGTGTGGTGCAGGATCAGTTTAAAATAACTTCACTTCGAGCACCCCATGGAAATCCCCTGCCAGTCACCCTCCTCACGTGCTTTTTGTTCTGAGAATCAACAGGCCTCAAAGAGCGGTCTCAGAAGAGGCCACATCTGTACAGAGTTTGCTTTCATCCCCACAAGGGTTCCCAAACAATGCCAGTGCCAGCCGGAGGTTTGCTGAATGGTATGAGAACCAAAGGCTTTCTTTGCTTTCTGTTCATCCATTAAAACCTTGTGAGTCAAAATTAAGAGGACAGGAGTGGGAGCTTTTGGAGGCTGTGGTTTCTCACAAATGCCTAAAGCGAAGTACTAATGAGAAAGGTTTTTTTAAAAAAAGAAAAGTCTGCAACCCATCACCACAGCCATGGCACAATTAGAGACAAATCCGGTGTGCGCTGCTTTACATTTATGATGCAGACAAACTAATTTAGCTAATTAGGGCTGTCTACAAAATGCATATGAAATAGCACTCTCTCCCGAAGTCCAGTATCAGAGATTCTTGCTACTGAAGTCCACAAGTGTACATACACGCAGCCTGGACACCTGCTACTGTCTGAGCGTGGAATTAGCTGAGCCACCTCTGCATGGGAAGTTTTGAACACTTTCTTCATTGTCCCACCCACAACTGATGTGTGAAACCCCATCAGCTGAGAAGCCCACAAGGATAAGTGTAAACAAATTTGAATTCAGAGTTTAAGAAACAAAGCCAAGAAGAAGTGAAAAGCCCAGTTGGCTTCTCTTGCTTGAGACCAAGTTTTATCTTACAGGTTTTGAGCAGTCCTAAACAGATTAAGGTACGATTTAGCTTTTTTGAGAGAGCAAACACTTTTTATTTGTCAGTGCAAAGACTTCTGTTGTTGTTGTTTAAAAGGAGCTCCTGCTTTGCTGAAGCTTGCTCTATATATATTGATGGCAACTGTTTGTGCAGCACAGAAGCTGAGCTTCTAGAGAAGTTCAGTTCCTGCATTTCTGAGGTGCTGGCACTATCTCCATGATAAATCCAGGACAGCTCTAAAAGACTTCAGCAACCAGTTTTGGAAAATAATTTAATGGCATAAAGTCTGATGGGAAGAAGTAGAATTATAAGGAAGCAAGTACCCATCTTCCTAGACTAGTTTCAGGCTTTGTCTCTGGACGAGCCCAATGCTCATGCAACCATGGAAGGACAACACATTTGGTGACAACTAGATAGCATAGGCAACTGCTGCCTCCACTTCTCTTGCCTCACTCCCTGTGCCCAGTACTGCCTCCAGCCAGAGTGCCAGGCTTGAGCTCCGCTGGTGAGCCCAATGCCCTTCTTTCGGGCATATGTCCATTTACCTCCATATGGGTTTCTGCCCACATTCCAAAATCCTACCTGGATCCCATGACAGCCTCAGTAATGTGCCTGGGAAAGAAACAAATACCTTCCTCTACTGGGCGTGGACCAGCTCACTCACATTTGTCTCATTTATCCCAGAGAAGTGGAGATATTGCCTCACAGATGAAATCAGCTCAGGTCTCCACCTCTTTTTCCAGTAAAGGGCAAACCCTTTCTCTCTAGACAAAACAGAAGGAGTGGGCTTACAGAGACCACAGCATCCTTTGCTCCTCCAGGCTTGCCCAAGCTAAAGAAGAGGGCCTATGTGTTACTCCAAAAGGAATTTCCCTGCTTCCTGCCGCTTGCCATTCCTGGCCGCTGCAGCCTGTGTGCGATACATCAATGTGTATGCTCAGCAGGGAAAAAATGCCGCTGACCGAGGTGGTGGTTGAGAGATGAAAAAGACTGATCCACACAGTGGTTTCTTCTGTCTTCCTCTAAATGCGTTCACTTCAGGAGCCCCTTTCTCATTAGAGCTGGAAAAGATGTAAACAGAAGCCAGTCCCTGCTGAAAATAACTCTGCTTATGTCCTGTGTGGAGCCTGCTTTACTCTCCGGCTGGGTTTGACTCCTAATGACAAACTAGGTTGTTACTAGTCAAAGTTTGCATATAGGATAGTTGCACAGGATACCCACTGGATACATTTCTTCCAGTTCATTAGAAGCATGAATGGCTTTAGCAAACAGGTGGAGCAGGATTGTGTCTTATCTCATGGAATGAGCCACAAGAGGGAGACAAATACCCATGTGGTGCCATTGTGGGCTCATGCCCTTAACCTTAGGTAGGAGAAGGTTTTCTCAGCTCTTGAGAGCTTTCCAGGTTTCAGATTATTTCCCTAACCTTAAGTCAAAAATCTCGAAAAGCCTCAAGAATGAAACATGGAGAAATAAAATTCATGTCAGAAAAACTTCCCCTATGCAGTTTGAAAGTGTTTAATTTCCTTTTTGGATTAAAAAAGTTAATTGTTGCTCATTCACAGACTCATTGAAACATGACACTTTCAGCTTTCAAAATATGAAGTCTTTGGAACCTCATTTTCTTCCCCAAGCAATTGCTGAATTCAGCAAGATGGTGAAATAGAGCCCTTCCTACAGTTTTTGGCTCTTAGCAAAACCATGTAATTTGGAAGTTCCTAAGAAATCTCAAGAGGCACAGAGCTAATTCAATCATAGGATACAATTGCTGCCTTTCATGTCCACAGTCTCTTTGGCACAGGTCAAAAATTTGTCTGGAAACACACAGAAGATTTTTATCTGGAGAAAGAAACTAAAAACTGAAGCACAAGTATGAGGATGTAGGAAGAAGAAGGCTCATACTTGGCCCCCACCTGCTCTAGCTGCTCTAGCTGCATACAAAAGATGCCACAACAACTGCAGGGTTCAGAAGAACCTCTGCCAGTGTTCAACTCCATATGTAGACCATGGAGGAGGTAGGTCCATGGAACAGGGCTTTGGAGACGCTCCCCACATTTATGTCCCAGAGCACAAAAAGTAGGGTATGTGTATATCACTGACAGGCCACATTAGTGAAGTATTTGAATTCCTGCATGAGCCCAAGGTCTCAAAATGCTGAAAACAAGATCTGGCTGTAAAACAGGACAAACTGGGCCCACAGCATAAACATTTCTCATGTGAGGCAAATACCTTACTTTCCAAGTCAGTGGACAAAAGAAATGTGGTGTAAATATCCATGGCTGTAGGTGAATAATACACCTACAATGAATTCAATCTGAAAAAGGTAGTCAGTGGAAATTATTGTATAGGAATGGTATGACCTATGGCCGCATGTGGCAGTCCATCCATCTCTACAACTGAAATGAAACATTAATGTAAAAGCACATGAACATAGGGCATAATGTGAGATAAAAACTACTCTTCGGCTCAACCCTGTAAGACTGACTGAGGCTTCATCAACAGCAGCAAACCATACAGTGCCAGTTCTCTGGCAACTCTGGCATGGTGCAATCCCAGCTGTGCTATCAAACTTTTAGTTTCCAGAGTATCCTGTGGGGTACAGCTGCAGACTTATGCTGGTTTCCATATTGTGCTTGGAAATTGTTTGAGAGAAGGCTATTTGGCTTGAGCTAGAATATGCCACAGATCAATCTAACAGTTTAACAGGATACTCAACTCAGGGCTGTTGTCCTTTCTATATCATTGCTCTGTTTACTAGTACAGATGTAGCCTAAGATGCCAGCAGGGTGACACTTCCCATATTCCTCCTACTTCTTTATGTCCGAAGTTCCTTATGCTTTGGAGCACTAATCAAGATTACTAGCTATGCTTTTAAAAAAAGTATAAAAATAAAACATGGATCTATCAAAAACATCCTACTGTGACTGCCTGGTTCTCTGTGCTACTATTTCTATAGCTCTGAGTGCTGAAAAATGGCAAGAAGGAAGGAGTTGGTGATCCACTGCCCAACAGCTCTTGGGAGCCCAGAGGGTATTTCAAATGTTCCAGTGGCCCATGGTATCCTGTTCCCTGTACAAGGCAGCATCCGTGGCTCATTGCTTGTGGCCCTCTTCCTGCCAGCATCTGACACGGCAATGTCAGCCAGGGCTGCTCAGGGTCATTGACACAGTTACAGCAGCATGAGACTTACAATAAAACATCAGAGATGTTTCTTGATGAATGTACTAATAAGCCCAGAGCCCACTTCTCATTTTACACAGACTGCACCACTCTCACATGTGCTACAGAAGGTTGTGAAATCACAACCAAGCCCTTGGAGTCATGTGTGGATCTCTCCCAAGCTTTGCAGTCAGGGCACATGGCTTCACTTCGTGTAAAAGCTGGGGTGAGAACTGTATTCACTGCCCTTCGAAGACAGGAAAGCACGTGCAGCAGACTGCATGGTGAGGTTAGAGACCAGCAGTAACAGGGGAATGATCAGCTTCAGTGAGACCTAATTACTCCTAAGGTGCCTGTTGCTGAAAGTTGTTTTCCACTGTGAAGTTCAGGGAAGTTTTGTTCCCTCTAAAGAAACTCCATGCTGCTCATTTTGAAATCAGTGAGAATTCGGAGTTTGCCCAAAGACAGGACAGTCATGCCTTTAGAGTGAAGAGAGAGCTCTGTCAGCCAGTGTCTTGTGAATGTTAGGGGTTCTCGGAGGAAAGATAGCTTTGGCCATTCCAACATAACTTCATAAACCACTTTTTCCCCCTCTGTCTCCTTCTTGTAACTTCGACCACAGCTTAGGCACTACAGTTTTCCCATTAAAAAAAAATATTTTAGAGTTCCCTACCCCGTCAACAACTGTTGTTCACCATCTTTCTCTCTCCCCCTGTGATGTGTTTACATGAGGAAATGAATTTTCAAATTAGAGAAAAACACAGCAGAAAGTACCCAATCCATGTCAGGGAGAAGAGGAAACTCAAGAGTTTCTTCTTCTCTTCCACTGCACCCTGCAAGAAAATACTTTAAACAGCTTTCAATGCCCCATCCCTGGCAGTGTTCAAGGCCAGGTTGGGTGGAGCTTTGAGCAACCTGGTCTAGTGGAAGGGTCCCTGGCTGTGGCAGGCCAGGGGGGTGGAACTAGTTGATCTTTAGGGTCCTTTCCAACCCGAACCATTCTATCATTCTGTGATTCAACGTAAGGAGTTGGGGGAATGTATTAATTCTCCTAACACACAAGGAAAGACAACAGGCTTCTCTGAAGGCAACACTGAAAAATACTGGCTAAGCAAACACCATGCATTAAAAAAATGAACTTTTCTATGTACTCATAACAACCTTTAAAAAAACTTGCCTGTATCTTAAGGTGTGGTGATGGAGATTTATTGACCAGGGCTGCTAGATATGTGTGTGAATACAACCATGCGCACAGGCATACACACACACACACACACACACACTATATTATTTTTTTGCTGAGCATCTGGTTGTCTGGATAAGTTCATGTAATTCTCACACTTGAAGCTCCAAGGGGCTGAGAATAATATCAAATGCTCACACTCTTATCCTCCTAATGCTGAGGGGGGCTTCTGGGAACCCAAAATCATACTCTTTCAAATAAACGAGAAGTAACATTAGGGGTGGAATTAATGACAAAAAGTTCCATTTTGTGCTTAACCCTTTCCACTCACTTCCATGACCTGTTCTAACCACAGCAAGTGTTAGGAGCCCTGAAACATTGGTTTGTGGTTTGTTTACACAGGGATGTGGGGACTAAGTCATGTTGTTGTTGGGTTTCCTTTTTTTTTGTGTGTGTTGTGCTTTTTAAAAGCAATGGTGGAACCAAAAGATATTTTTTACCACCCTGAAGGATCTTCGCACCCTAAGGCACTGCTGACATCATTTAGTAGCACAATCGATTTATGCCATATCCACATCTAGTTATTCACTATGTTCATTCCTATCTGAAGCTGGAGGTCTCAGCTCCAGTGTTGAATGAAAAGTCCAGCCATCTAAAGCATCTTAAATCTTACCCTTTGCTTTGCCCTCGTTCCCGGTCCTCCCATTGCTCTCACAGATATCCAGGCCTACAGCAGAGAGGTCCCCTTCAAATTACTGAATGTTTTCTCTCCCTCAAAACCTTGAATTAATCAGCAGCCTCATTCTTGCCTCTTCTCTAAAACTTGCTTGCTTGCTAAAACTTTGGCCTCTGCCCTCACAGTGCTTTGCGTAAAGTATGTTAGTTTATTCCCATTTTATATTACAAGCCTTCCTTACAGACTACTAGAACTACCATGGACTAAATCATCCGCCTCATCCTGAGCACTGATTTCATCACTCAGCTCAATAAAGCTCTGTAAAACTTAATTCATCCTAAAATTATATGCTGTTTTCTCTTTTGCTAGAAAGAGCACTGTTGCATTCCAGCTGCCATCCCATCTATCAGCCACCATACTGCTTCAGGTCCTACCTTGTACAATGCTGTCTTGATCCAGCTGTTACTGAACTCCTCCTATCGCAAGTATCTCATCACTTTTCTCATCATAATGCCTATGTCCTTCTTCCTCCAGAGACCCTTGAGGATATCTACTTCTTCTCAGGATTTACTTTAGCTGACTTGGAAGCATAGGCCCTCTTTCCCCAGCTAATGATTTTTTCTTCGTTGTGATTTAATTATAATACGGTAATGAATACACATGTGTGTGTTTTAAAGGAATCCATATCACATGTCTTTAGTAGACATCAGGTGTTAATTTGTATTTTTTGACATGTTCTCCCATTGTTGCTTGTTGTATTTCTGGTCTGGTAAACAGCAGAGGGGAAGGACTTGTCTGTCATAGTCATTGGCTACCAGAAACCTCCATGGGGCCACAGTATTAATCCACTGAGTGATCCATGCTGCATGCAGTTGTTCGTTACGTCAGCTCTTGAGTGATTAAGTGAATAGTAGGGGGTGCTACTTCTCATCTGTATTTCACTATACAGCCCTGACTTTGCCATGTCTGGCAAGGCTGGCATGCAAGCAGTGCTGACCTTCAGCTCAGATTTTCAGTAAGATAGTTCCATAAACACAATGACATCGTGTCATGACATCATTACTTTCCTGTAGGTTTGAATCAGCTTGCTTGCTTTTACAGGAAATTATATATATTCACTGCTCCTCCAACTTGACATCAGGGAAGTGCCACACACAATTGCTTTCAACATTTAGCTCTCAAGTGGATGAACAACATTCCCATAATCCATTAAATACCCACCCAGAACAGACTTTGTCATCACAAAACTAGAGGCAGCTAAATAAACAGAAAGGTCAGTTTTACACTACAAAAGCTTGAAAAAAATCACAGTATTACGTCTGGGGAAAGGGTAAAGCAAAAATGACAGTACATTGTGCTATGAGGGCTTCTGGCCTGATTGAAAACACTAGGTAATACAATACTGGTGCCAAGAGACCATAGTTTTAATGTCTCCATCTCCCCAGGTCCTTCCTAATATTATCAATGATGTCATTGCACCCTGGACTATTCATTTTAGCATTGACTGGAAAGGCTTTGCAGAAGAAAGAATTATACTGGAAATTGGAAGTACACCATATGAGATGAGATAGATAATGTGAACAAATGCACAAAACTAGACACATCAGAAGGAAATCAAAAGAGACATTCTGCATTGTTTATGGACTACAGGACAGTACACAAAATCAGAGACCTTAGACCTTGAGGGCCTCAGTGAAACAAAAGAGTGGAAAGCATTGTATTTATGGGACAAATCGGGTTTCATCTAAGATTCCTTCTTTCATATCAGTTTAGATCTCACACTGTTCTACTGCTCCACCAGTAATAAATACAGAAAATATTCTTGTATTTACAAGAAGTATTGAAAACCTCATTATTTGTTGGAAAGGAGGGGCAGAGGGTAAAGGGGAAAGTGTCATAGTTTACAGCCATGTGTTTTCAAATAGAGGCTAATGCATGCATACCAGCACTCACTTTTACACACCAGTGCCAAAATACTGATGCGCTGCAAAGTGATCTTTGCAGTGATACTGCACGCAGAGCAGAGACCTTAAAAACAGGGGCTAAAATGGTATACTTTGGGCCACCAGTGTTGTAAGTTGGAAATAACTTCATGACTCTCCCTTCACTCCTACCAAAGATGGCTTTGCTGAGTTCCAAGTTCAGGATTCAAACTCCTACTTGACTCTAAACAGGCATCTTCAAACACCAAGTTCTAGACACATATGTAAACTTTGCCATCTGAAGGCTTTTGTGTGACAACATCTGGGAATACATTTATGGGATGTTAATTCAAAGGATTGAGTTATGCCTATGAACTAACACCCTGCATGTGATCACTGAGCTAGCTGCAGTGCTACAGTCCCATCCCAAAACCTGCAGACATCATCTATACCAGCCTGTCAACAGTTCATGCACACTTTAAAAGCATCAAAGTGTTTTTCCCCATTTTTCCAAGAAAAAAAACACATAAACACATAGAAAGACACCGACGTATTTCTTTGCATAATTTCAGCAAAAACATGCTTTTCTTATTAAACTCTGGTGCTCTCCTTTGAGTACAAGCATCTTCTTTTCCAGGAAATCTATGACTAAGTATGTGTAAATACTCATCTCAGGGGTCTACCCCTGTGGTGGCTGTGGCCACCCCCAGAACTTCTCACCACATATCTGTGTGAATTGCCTCATAGTCACATGTATAATACATTCTCCCTTCTTCCAGTTCCCCTCTCCGTCTGGGTGCTTGCCAAGTATGCTGGCTGGCTATGTATTAGCAACAGAAATTGGACTTGAGTCCCAACAAGACCCTGGTGGAAGCTGGAAGTATCCCCACTGGCTGAAGTGGAGTTCAGCTGGCTTCCACCACTTCAGCAAGGGCTTCCTAGCTCCATTATTGGGTCGCTGTGGACTGTGATTGCTTTAATCCTGCAGACTGTTGAGAGCTTTCGATTCCACTTAACTTCAGCACAGACTAAGGTCGCTCAATTGTCACTAGATAAACCCATTATAAAATGCAGCTAAGTGTGCCACTCTCTGGCAACAGCTGGTCGCCCCTATGTAGGACAAGACCAAGCCTTACAAGAAAGTTGAGCTCATGTTTCCAAGAAGGTTTGAACAGAGAGTTGCCAATGTCAGCGGTTTACTCAAGGCTAGCAGTAAACTTGAGTTGTTTATTGGATCCCAGCTTTCTTTGCATGTACACAGGAAAACAGATGCTTCCCACTCCCAGGCCCCATGCTTGAGCTATGCCCCCTCAGCAAAACCCGCAGGTAGGGTACACAAATGGGGCGGCAGAGATGTTGCTTCCTGCCTCTAGCTGCTCTGAGCTGGTGATACGACATTATCTATCCTGCACACTTCTTTGGCCTCCCTGGCAGGGTATCAGGCCAGCTCACTTTATGCACTTTGTTTTTCCTGTGCGGTAAGAACAGTTGCTGCCTCTGCTCACAAACAGGGAGCAGAGGCCAGGGCTTGCAAGCGCTTTGGCTCTAACAGTGCGCATAGGGCACGGATGACAGTGCTGGGAAGCAAGCCAGGTCTCCCAGAGCCTGAGCAGCTGGGTGCCCTAACTGCTAGGTTACCTTTCATCTTCCAGCATGGTCCATCCATAGCCTTGTCTTCAGTGAGCCTCAGGTGCAGTCCTCCACTCATTTGTTTATACCAGCTGCAAATTAAGTTTCAGGCTCTTACACTGAATTAGAGAGGCAAAGGGGAAATAAATAGAGCAAAAACTCATGTGCCTGGACGTATGCTTAACCATGGGGCTTCAGGATGGGCACTTATCACAGTCACTTGCCTCTTGTGAAACAGTGGGTGCTGGTCCCTAACTATGCCAGGACTGTGATTTATTACAGCTGTGTGCCCTTCTGTGGTCTAGGAGAGGATCCTCCAGCTTTCTGCTTGAAGAAAGTCCTCTCAAGTGGCACAGGTTGTTGGAGAGCATGATGCACTCACTGCTCTGCTCTCCTGTGACATTCCTTTACATAAGCAGCCGAATAGTAAAACAAATCAGTGCTCATTGCTAATTTTGTTATTTATAGTGAGCCACCACAGATGGAAACTGCAGCACCATTCTATCTTTAGGGCGTAGTGCCTGCCTGTCCATACAGACAATTGGCAATTAGCACAAGAACAATTTGTTTATCTATTCTTAAACTTAAACAAATAGGAGAGCCATTTATCTGTCAAAATTCAACTCCTTCCCATTGCCAGATCTCCATGTTAACTGCTTAATGAATAGAGCTCATTGCTTCAGGCATTTAGGTAAAAAGTATCATCTTCTAAAAGAACTCCCATTAAAGAAAATGAAATATGCAATAAAAAATAACAGATTACGTACTGAATGGATAGCATTTAGATCGCAAGAATCAGGAGCACAGGACAAGGAAAAGATCACAGCAATGTCAAGCAGAGGCATAGAAATGGACCAACCTGTATGTAGGGGAGGTGTGGTATGTATATTATCCTGGTTACTCCTGGCTAGTTTCTACCAGTCCAGCCACCCAGCTCTCTGATTGCTCCAAGTGAATCCTTGAGTGAGCATGAAACTGGGGAGTAGAAGACAGAGACGATACTTGCAGTTCTCAAAGTAAAATCCCACATGTGCACTAGGATGCAGTTGCATGGCTTGGATGGCAGGACCCTGCCCAATGTAAACACCACACAAGCCAGGGAGAAGACATGACATATTTTTTTCTATTTTTATTGCTGATTCCAACCCTTCTTTATTTTCTTTTACTGCCTATACCAACCCCTGAAGTTAGAGAAGAGAGGAAGAGGCTTTATGAATTGATGGACTTTGCGAGTTGCAGCCAAGGGTTGGCCCCTGTTCCTTCTCTTCTTGCCCCCACCAGTGGGAGGGGAATGGGAGTTGCTGAAGGACTACTCACGCTCAAGTTAAAGGCCAAAGCAGTCTGTGTGGAAAAATAGAAACAACTAACCCTGTCTTTCTCACAATTCAGATATTCTCAGCATCTGAAAATGTTCACTGAGTCAAGCTTGCAGGTGCAGTTTCTTTTCCATTCATATGGGTGTACATACATCCATATGTACAGGGTGGTAAAAGCACTGGGAAAAAATAAGGTTCTAGAAGTCGCTGCTATGAGGCAGCAAAGGTGGGTGAGATCTGAGGAATTCTGCCTGGCCTCCATTTTCAATCATATTGGTCCAGCAAAGAGCTGCTTACTTATTGTGCTACCTGGACAATCTTTATTTGACCATTTTATTCTCCCATTAGCATACAGGAATGGGATAAAAGCTGCTAAATTAAAGTAAATTATTTCAAATACAGTGGCTGGAATGAAATAACTAATGAGAAGCTCCTTCTTTTGTCTTTCAGCTCACAACTCCGAACTTCCCTGTAGTGGTCAAGCTGGGACATGCTCATGCTGGAATGGGAAAGGTAAGTAAAAGAAAAAACACTTATAGCTCAGGAAACAGATATATATGTGGCACAGCATTCCTGTGATTGTACATGGCGTGTGGACAGCCAGAGAAGGGGTTAAACCTCCCTGCAGCCTATCTGGGTTGCACTGGCTGTTCCTGTGGGAGAAAAGGCCTTTTTCCGCTGTCACGCACTCGGAGACAGGCAGTGGGATTGGGTTGGTGGCTGTCTGGGATGCGGGAAGGGGGGTTGTGAAGAGTGGGGGAAAAGCTGGCTGGGCTGAAGTCATTAGGCTTGTCTTTTATATGTTTTCTCCTCTCCTGAAAGTGGTAATGTTGTTTATTCAAGCACCTGTAATGTGCAGCTACACCCCATAGCTCTCACAATGAGGAGCAGTGGCACTGGTCTTTTTGAGCGCATTATGATGACCTGATTCAATAAAACAGGAGCCCTTCAGTTATTTTTTTCCTCCTTGCAAGGAAGAACAAGACCTTACAAAGCAGAATGGCTGGTTGCCTGCCAAGGAATCCTGAAAAACATTTCACTCCTCAGAAGGACATGTTTGTTTTTCCCAGGCTCTCTGGGATCTTTATTCCCCCAGTGAATTAGCAACCCCTGTTTCTTGGGGTGACTGGGCTCCCCTTTCAGTGAGGCATCACCAGCACATTCCTGCTGCACTTTAGCCTCCTCTTTCTTGTATATATCTTTTAAAAAAGCATCCCCTATCTGCCTAAAACTTGATTTGTTCACAAGTAGGAAATTGTGACATATCATCTCTGAATCCAAACGGGCGGTACATGAACTTTGTACCACTGTCACAGTGCCTCCGTAGAGCAGACAGACCTTCTCCCAGCCTCACACTTCACCTGAAAATTATATATAGGTATGGCAAACTTAAACTTGGTACAGCTTGTTTGTTTGTGCTCTGGAAACAGGAGCTCCTTCTGGCTTCCTGGATTGCACGTGGAAGCTCTCATAATCTTTCTTGCTTTGGTTGCAATGTTCCCCTGTCTGGATGGTAGTTGCTGGAGAGGAAGTGGGCTCATATCCTTGGGCCAGTGGTGAAGTTGTCTTTCAGCATCAAAGAACAAACATTTAAATAAGCAGGAAATGTTAAAATATGGCAGTGTGTGTGTTAAACAGGCAGAGGTGTCATTGAATTAAAGTACATGCAGACAGCCTAGAGCTGAACGTGTCCATAGGAAGGATTTCATTAGCAAAATCCTACCAGGAACACCAGGAGGAAGAAACCTTTCCCTGAGGAAAGGTTTCAAGTTCCCTGAGATCCTGCAATCCTGGATCTCTCTGCTCTGCAATTTGACCTGTAATGTGGGGAGGGCTTCGAGTGTCTCTCTTGTGCATAAAGGACTCTCGGTGACTACAGAAACAAGTGCAGAATCAGAGAAAAGTACCCCAATCTTAACAGTATTTCAGGACAAAACTCTCTGCAGAATATTTAGCTATTGTCTTCTGCACCAGATACCAGATCTTCTTCCACCTCTCGCTTTCCCTCTTACTTCATTCTTTAATGATGTTGATTTTTGCTGTCACAAGTTATAGGAGAAAAGCATTTCTACTCAAACTCCAGGCATAGTTGTACGCAGAGGTACAAGGGGGGTACGTAGGAAATTGTTCCAGATGAAGATAGGCTGACATCCAGCATTTTAGAAGAAAGAATTGGCCTGAGGCCAAGTTTACTTTAGTCCATTATGAAATTAAGAACTACAAGCAAAGTCTGATGTGGATTTGGGCACAGAGTTTCAACACTGCTCTCTTTGGTAGATGAGGAAGGAATGGGAAGGAGCAGTTGTTGACCTTATGGTTTTAGTTTGGGCCATTCTCCAGCCACAAGCAGCCTGAAGGAAAGTTGAGACTGATTAAATTAGTCTTCTTGAAGTCTCACTGCATTTCCTCGCAGAAGGCAAAAACAGAAGAGAGTGAAAATAAAATGAAGAACAGGTCTGTTGGTTTAAAAGACAAGTTGCAGGAATTTGTTTCATGTTGTTTTTAAGACAATAGGGTTCAAGCCCAAGTGGAACTGATGGAAAGAAACTGATAGAAAATGTTAGGAGGAATACAGATAAGCAGAACTATGGGTATACTAAAAAAGTAACATTTATAGGTTAGCAAAATCAAACCTCCAATAAAGTAATTCAGAAGAGGAAAGTTTCCAGGAGACAATATGGTGTTTTTAACCATCATAATGTAAAAGCAATAACCAATGATGATAAAGAGCTTACAGAGAGATAAAAGATTTCTTAGCCTTGGTCTTCAGAAGTAGAAATGATAGCAAGAAATAGCGGGTCTTTATCTGTAAAATATAAGTAATATGAAAAGAGAGAGATTTGCTTTTGGTTTAGATGAGCATAAGAAAGTAAATGTTAATAAAGCACCTGCATCGGGTCATGTTTTCTATAAAAGCAGTGACTGAAGAAACAAAGGATAAAATGACCAACCTATTAGCCAAAGTCCACATGTGAATATTAAAAATAGTACTTACTGCAATTAACAATGCCAAGATAGTAAGCCCTGTATTTATACCTGTAATGGGTGCTTCAAAGGGTGTGAGCATTCAGATTACAGTCTCATTACCATCAGAAATTGTCAAGGAAGTACTTACATTTTTCTTGTTATTAATGGTAAAATCACACGTAATGGGAGGCACCAAAACTTAGAAGAATGAGCAAAGATGGGAAGTCCACTGTTATTCTTTATTTGTACTAAAGCAGTGGCCAGGAGCCAGAAAAACTCTGGACACAGGAAAGGCCTCTTCCCCAAAAAGATCCACCATTGACTTGCAGGGAGATTTGTGTCACTTCACAGTTCTTCTCCAGTTTCTCTATGTTACAGAGCAGAGAGATTACAATGATTACCTTACTCTTATTGATAACTCATGTTCCTAAGGCTCTTGGCACTATAAGAAGTGCCAAGTGTTTATTATTTTGCAATAATGGCTAGAAAGACTATAATTATAATGGCCAGACTTTCATTATCACATATCATTTGTTTTCACAACATTTTCACAGAATTCACTCACCACATTTTTTGATCAGAGGGTTGAAGAGAGAATCATCAAAGCTAAAGTAACCATGTTAGGACTTGTAACAAACAGGCTCTACTGACTGTCTTTAGTTTGGAAGAGGAACAGTTAGTACTCAAGCTCAGAACCAAAAGGGGTGGCAGTATACCATTAGTGATAGAAATGCTCTTGCCAAGTGCATGTAAGGTGCAGGTGGAGATGAATAAAGCAAATTTGCAATAAAAGGCATCTTTTGAAATTTCCATTGAGAAATCCAGAAACAACAGCCTCTCTATTGACTTGAACAGGGACACCAGGAATAGCCTTCACACAGAGAGACAATGGGGCCCCAGATAGTCTCATCTCAAAATAGGACACATGCCCCTCAGCCTCGCCCATGACCACCATTATATCTCTTTTAAAATTTGGATCTACTTCATATTTTGCTGGCACTGGAAAATCATAAGAAGTGGTCTCTGTACTGCTAGTCCAGACTCAATACAAATAAAGTATCTGTAGAAATACTGCTTAGACAATTGTTTACAATGGAGCCAGCAGAGAAGACCTTTCTCATGTTGTATTTAACACGAGCCCAGGCTCATGAAGTCAATAGCACTCAAGGAGTTTTCCAGAGAAACTGTGGGTGGACGCTAAGAGGAGATGTCCTTCACTGTGCAGAACTTTTGTTCACCCAGCAGCTCCTAAGAGGTCAAGACACTTTTAAGCATTGTGCATTTTGAGCCTATCTACCCCAGAAGTGATTGGGCATCTCTGTTGAATAGGGTGAGCACTACAGTGAGAAAGGAATAACACTTCTTCCTGACTCTGGATCTCATAATGCCAGAGCCCATGGAAAAGAATAAAGCTCTGAGTGTGTTAATATCTGCCATTTGTGTGCTAACATGACCCTAAAGCGCCCTAGGAACAGAGCCCAGCACTGCGAATTCACTCAAAGAGCCTCTTCACCTCTTCCTGATCAGATCATGAGAAGGAAACAACTGCCAGATCTGCAAAGAGGAAAAACAGTATCTGTTCATGTGGCTTTATATCTATTTATATTAATTTAATAAATATATATATATTGGTTCTCTTACTTTATTTTTAGACCTCTCTAATTAGGCCAATTTAAGAGTCACCTCCTGTCCCCTCCTGCCACATAATTATGAAAACACCTCCCCAGTACAAATCCTGGCCCAGATGAATTTATTACGTTGTAGAAGAAAAACTTGTTGTTCACAATAATGTGGTCAGAGTTATTTTCTCTCTTACTGGATGGGAAAGACTTCTCTACTTTTTCCTTTTTTTTTTCCCCTGGTATAAATATACCACAAACTAAACAGAGCCACTCTGTACTGTAAAAGTACTGCAAGCTTTTTATCAGAAAGGACAGCTCGTCACCTTGTCTCTCTCGGGACTGGAAATAGAATGTTCCAAAAGCGAGAGCTTTGAAAATCCAGTGTGCTAAAGACGAAAGGAAGGGGAAAGGGCTACCTCGGTTTGTCAAGAAACAAATATTTTCTTTTACAGAGGACAAATAATGACTTGACATGTAACATTCACAACAGAGCATACCAATCACTGCGTTCCCACTGACTCATGAGCAAGGAGGTACCACCCGTCTTGAAAATAGCATCCCCATTTCTTGCACCTCAGTCTGGAAGCTTTTGCTGGACACAGAAAATGGTGACTGATCCAGGGCACTGGAGACCAAAGCTGCCAAGATCTGGGGCTGAGAAGTTCTTCATTAGGAAGTTAGTAGGGATTATAAGGTTTAATGCATTAAAGATAGTGTAACACTTGGAGAACTTCAGCATGAGGATAATAAGGAAAGGCAGAGTCTGTTGTGCCTTTATTATTTTGAAGTGGGTCAAAGTCAGTCCTAAAATGTGTGTGTTGGTTGGATCAGGTGTTTTCTGAGAAGGGGAGTATAATTTGGAGGAGAGTGAAGGAGAGAATCGGGAACCCCTCTGTGCAGAGCCATGCCTGAAGACCTGTTGTCCCAAAATGGTAAAGGAATTACAGAAAGGCTAAGTGCAGGTCAAGATGGACCAAAAATCACAAATTTTACTTGGCCATGCCAGTTACTCTGGAGGAAAATACTCAGACTGTGCCTTTTCACAAGCCTACCAAGACTCAGTCAAACACCACGTTGCCAAGCCCGGCCTTGGCTCAGCCTTGGCTCAGCCTTGGGCACTTACCTTCCAGCTGAACCTGCCTCTAACCCCAGTTTGGACACAGAAACTGCTTCTGCAACATCTCCAAAGTGGTGTGGGTTTAACCTGAAAGGCAAAGTTACCTCTGGATGACACTCAGAGAGGCAAGGCTAGGGCAGCCCTAGCAGACTACTGTAATTATGCCACTTTGGCTGACTGACTATTCTCTCATGTGGCCGTGTAACCAATAAAAGCAAAAGGGGACTGTGAGGCAATACAGTGCTTAGGCTAAAGATGAGAGAGGAGTGCCATAGCCCCGGCACCCTGGTGCCCAGGAATATCTGGGATATACTAGAGACAGTAGATTCAGGAACTACAAGACAGGAAGTAGAAATTTCTACCCAGGAGCCTGCACTCACACAAATCCCAGGAGTGGCTGAGGCTACCCAGGAAATATCCATGGTGTGTTTTTAACAATGCTAGGACCCACTCTGCAAAATCCTGTCTTGCAGGAAGGCCTCAAAAGAAGGCCTCCACAGGAGAGATGGAGCAGAACTGTTTCTTTCTGAACTGTCCCTCACACTGCTCTCCAGCCAGGGGCAGGAACATCAGTTCTTCTTGGGCAGGCTGAGGGTGGAAATGGGCACCAGCTCCAGACCACATAGCAGACCACTTAACGTCAGCCTCTGAGATGCCACCCCAGGGCAAAGGCGCAGTCACATCTGCATGCGCATGTCCCCAGGGATCCAGCTAGACTCCCCTCTCTAATGCAGCAATGGGGAGCATGCTGGGGCACAGCCAGCGCTTGGGTTAGAGAAGAGAGCCAGAAGGGAAGCCGGGACTATCCCAGGGAGCTTTCTTACTCAGAAAAGGCATTTGTCAACACACTGGCCCAAACTCTTCACAACAGGTCACTAAAACGCTACAGCAAACAGCAGCTGATGGCTCCAGGATGAGTCTATTGCTGCTCAAACAGCCAGCACAGCTAAGCAAACAGGCCACCAGGGCAGGGGCTGTGTTTGCACTCGCTGTTTGCACTCTTCTACGCAGCTAATGGGATATTGCATTTATCCTAAGAAGGTTACAAAAAAGAGAGAGGAAAAAAATGGCTTCCTGTTGATCTCTTTCCAACTTCTTTTCTCAGTTTCATGCATTGGCCAACCTGCCGTCTTAGATTTATCCCTTATTAGGTGAATTGGTAACTGTTTGCTTTAAAATTATTTTTAATAGTCCCTTCTTAAATAATGCCCTCTGGTGTCACACTACATGCACCCTGGCTTTGGTTATCTCTAGAGTTTTTTCTCCTGTTAGGAAAGTGGATATTTTATTGATATGTAAAAGGGCTACAAAACAGGAGGAAATGAATTATACAAAATTTAAAAGCAGAAAGCTAATAAAATGGTGGATTTGATAGATAAGGCAGGAAGATAAATCTAATTTGACTGTAACTCAAGTGCTACCTGATCTTGAAGTAATATCTGTAGCCTGGACTAAACCAGTATTAACCCAGGGCACGGCTGTTATTTTGTCAAATTTGGCCAACTCTAACAATTAACAAACAGTGGATCATATTTCAGCTTTGATGTGGTGATTATTTTGATGCCTGGTGGGAAATAAGCCATGATCTCCTTAAAGGGGACCTCTCTGAGGTGCTTTCTCTGAAAAGTCCATGGGAAGAGTTCTGGTACAGGCCAGAGATAGATGTCAGAGGTGTTCCCTGAGGACTGTGCAGTGGTGTGGCACTGTGGGAGTCATCTTCTTTGTTTTCATTTCTTACTTTGTGTCCTCGGTTAGTACTCCCCCTCTTTATTTACCCAGCCAAAAATCCTCAGGCCCATTGGAGAAAGCACATTCAAATGCTTTCGCTCTTTCCCCAAAGGGAGAGAATGATAGAGAGGAGGAGGAAATGGACTCTTCCTTTCCATAGCACGCCATACTTTTTTTGGTGGGGTGGATGGGAGGGAATTATTAAGATGAGCATACAGCTAGCAATAACAATACGGTCTAATTCCAATCTGGAGGGGGAAGCAGCATCCCTTCCTCTGCCTCTGGTACGAATGTTCCTGGGCTGGGTACTGGGGATGCAAACGTTTCAGCCGGGTCCCAAAGACATCTGCTGCACAAGTGTAGCACTTTGTTTCAGATCCCACAAATGTCCTTATTCCAAGTAGGTCATTACATAATGGCTTTTGTCTTTCCCATTGCCAAAAGGGTCTGGAAGAATATGCTGTAACACCGTGCATCGCCTGCCCATGCAGTCCCTCCTGTGATCATCCCATGAGGGTGGGTCCCTCTCGCTTGACGTTATTCAGCCCAGCACAGCTCTTATCTGTGCAATGAAAATACCCAAAATACTAAGCCCCGACACAGCCTGCATTGTTGCCCCTGGGATTTTGCAAGCTGTCCCCCAGTTGGGGGCTTCCGTCATGTGAGGTGCTCCCCACTCCAGCTCTTCCTGCTGCCTCCAGGGCATTCCTACCACCTCACCCTGCCCTGCCACACCAGCACTGCATGCAGCCCCACACAGACACAGAGGGGGACAACACAGCCCAGAGCAAGGTTGCTCCTCCTGGATGACGTGCAATGGTTGCCTTTACATTTCCCCTTTGTGTTTGTTATTTTTTTTTTTTTTACCACCCTCCCACCCCACAGATGACTGTCTTCTTCCTCTGCTGCTTTTCTCAGTGGTCCCTGAATAGTGAAAGCACAGTTCTCACCACAGAAAAAAGGAGGAGGACTAGTGGTATTTGGCATTCAACAAAAGGAGAAGTAAAGACCAGGTCTTTTTTTCTTCTTAGTCAGGCATCTAGAAATGGTCACAGGTCAAACTGGTTGCACTTTTCACCTTCCCCATAACCTGTCCAGTTCTCAAGAGCTTTTCTGCGCCAGGATGTGGCTGCATCTTTGGCTTATGTTACAGCTGGCGCTTACACAAAACTATCTAAACAGAATAACACAGGTTAGCAACAAGCTTGTCCTCTGTTCTCTAGTGAAGATGGCTCCTGCCCTCTCATGGTTGAAGGCAGATATGTAAAACCACTTTGTTTGTTCTTTGCGAAGAAACACCAAATACCACTGCACGTGTTTCCCTAAGCTGGCTCCACACAGTCTGGCACCACCCTCCTTTAACACACACTCACACAACTGGAAAACTCTTCTGTGGCAGAGACTGACAGGTTGTCACGAGCAAGTAGACACTGTGCAATCCCCATCTGTGGCCTCAAAGTCTTACTAAATTACAAAGTGTAGGTAATACACAAATGAAAGCCACTCACTTGCTCATCCTTTTCACATGGTATTGGTCTATTTTCCACCAATTAATCCACCCTTCCTGCATCCGTCTGGCTCTAAGGAACAAGACTTGTACAGGTTTCTCTGATACACCAAACATGTTTTTGCCAATAGACTAAAGGCCAGGGTTGATGGTATGAATGATGTAAAATTGTCTACTATGTCCTCATTACCTGCTTGTGCAGATTTTCTCTCTCAAATCAATGAGCTTTTGTAGACATTTGATCATATCGTTAGAGCTCCCACTCACTGGTTTGGTCCTTCCTTCAGTTTTTTGGTTTTTGGATAAGATACAGAGCATATCTCATAACTGAATACAAATCTGTGAAAAGCCACCTTCTCAGAAAAACTCCAGCTCATAGGCCACTGCCCTCTCATTTCCAAGTGCGACTCAAGTCTAACACCCAACCAGCTGTCCCACGTATGTGCCTGTGGCACTGCACTCACACAAATCTCCCCAAGAATCACAGGCTCCCCCAGAGACATCCTTTTCCTGCAGAGCTTCCTTCCAGCCAGGAGGCCTGCATAGCTCCTCAAAAAAAGTCTGTAGGGGGGTTAATGTGAAATGCCAGGGAACTAAAGCCTAGAGGTGGCAGACAACCAGCTCTCTTGTTGATTTCCTGGCAGTGGTTTGTATTTCCTGACCACCCAAAATACTCTGTTTTCATCCATCCCAACATGGGAAATAGCAGTTCCAGTGTTTGAATGAAGTAATGCTCCTGAGGAGATCAAGTATTTTTCTGAAGTATTATAAAAGCAATGAGCATTAGCAAGAGCCATCTGCCTCTCTGGTGCCAGGTTTACCAGGGCTTGTGCACAAGAAAAGAGAAAAGGGTTGATTTGCTCTGGCTTGGGTTGGGCTGGGGAACTTCTCTCTTTAAATCACAATCCATGCTCTGCCCTCAGCTCTGACTGCGTGGGGTTTAACTGACATTGTGCCGTCCAGGCACAGAGATGACTTCTGCTCACAAAGTATCCCTGTTCTTTTTGCTCTTTGTCACTTTTCCCTGTATTTTGGAAATCAAGGTCAAAGTTGAGAACCAGCACGACTTCCGGGACATGGCCAGCATAGTAGCCATGGCAAAAACCTACGCCACCACTGAGCCGTTCATTGACTCCAAGTATGACATCCGAATCCAGAAAATCGGCAGCAACTACAAGGCTTACATGTGAGTGCATGGCTATGCCAGAGCGAGACGGGGGGAGACAGTGCTGTGGATGTGATTGAGTCGGTGTCTGCTCTGGGCAGGAGTAGGAAGCTGACTTAATTTCCTTGAAGAATAGCCCTTCTGTTCTCCTCCCACCTCTGAACCCAGATCCCTCATCCACCCATCATCTTCTCCATTACTCACCGTCAGCTCACTATTTCTGGAATGTAAATCTCTCTACCTGTTTCTGAGGTTCAGTTAGTTCCCACTAGAACAACTGTGCTCTGCCATCACCTGTGACCTCTCCCTCCTGCTGTCAAAGGGCTCATCTTTCCCAGCAAAATCCTCCCTGTACCCTCTACCGGGAATCAAACCCACCCCATTCCCCACATGGGGAAAAACAATAAAGCAGATTGAGCCAGCTGCAACTCCTGGAATTCTACAGTGTCCAACCCATAGCAACAGCCCATTTTCTCCCCAGCCGGAGATGATGGCATCACAATCACATGAAGAGCACACAGCTCCAGGTACAAATGGCCTCAGCCTGGCCGTTTTACATCTGTGCTCCTTGAAGCATACAAAGAAGGGAAAGGAGAAGGAGGGACATACTCTACACTGTGGGATCATGAGGGAAGTGGCATGAAGGCAATCCGCAGCACTAGTATGCTTAAAAATATTAAAAAGCATTCAGCCAAACTTCAGTAGTTGTCAAGCTCAGTTAAAGATGAAACCACAAGAGTCAGTAAGACACCTGTTTCTCCTTACTGCAAACCAGTAGATGAGAAAAGCCAAATAGCACAGCTTCTACAGAAGCTCCTTATCCAGCCACAAAATTCTAGACAAGTAGACAGCTCCAGCAGTACATTCTTCAGGTCGCCAGATAAATTTCATATGTTGCCTAACACCCATAACACTTTGAGTTCTTGGTCCATGTTTACAAACCCCTAGGCCATAATTCTGGTGAAACATAGTTAAATGAGATAATCAAATGTATACGATCACATGTTTTTCAGCTATAGCTGCCTAAAATTCCCAGTTGGATTCCTAGCACAGAGGTATTTAAGTAAACTAGATAATGACTGAGTCACATTCTTCATGGGAAGGACTTGTGGGACACTTGGCTACTTCAGGAGAACTCAGTGAGAGAAAATTTGTTTTAAAACATCACAGGTCAACAATAGCACAGTTGCCTAATATTACATTAACATCTCGGGGAGTCTGGCGCAAATTGGCCAAAGGAAGGAAGGTTTAAAATATCAATTAAAATTCCCTATTCCTGCCAACCTACCCAGCCTTGGCTCCAAAGCCTGCTCCCAGCCTGCCTTTAAGTGAAACAAAGGTCCAGTTAGCCTGACCATATCCTCTCCTTGTTTATTATTCACACTCACCACGCACTCATCCAGAAAGGGATCAGAAATAATACCAGATGATTGAGGAAAGAAAGCGGTCACACTAAGAGCTAATCCCACTTGGGAATATAGCTGCACAAACAATTGTTTCCTAAATGAAAAATGTTTTCACATGAAAACAGCCATGAACTGGAAACACCTTAGTGAGAAATGAAGTTTATTAGCAAAGAAAGCAAATGGCAAAATTCACCCAGCAACTTGCTAACCCAGAAGGTTGATTTATATTGAGAGCCATTTACAGACGTGAGCTTGGGAGAGATGTGCAGTTAGTCCCATCGGGAGCTGTTCCTTCTGTCCCAGCATCAGACAGAATAGAAAGTCATTTCTATGGTATAAATAAGTCCCTACTATATCCAAAGACAGAGGTTAAAGCACCCAAAATATCAGAACTCTCACTGGCCTCTCAAATAGAAGACTCAAAGTCATTAGTCATGCTAGCAAATCTCAGCCTTAAAGGCAATTACAGCATCTGCAGTAGTGTCATACTAAGTGAGTGAATTGCTTTGATCTGAGAGCCATGGAATCTACCCAATATTTTTATACCTTCACCCACACATACAGACTTTAAAAGTCCCCTTCCTTCTGAGAAAAGACTGTACTGAAATTCTCCAGAATATGTTTACTTTTCACCAAGCATCTGCCAGAGGGAGGATGCTGCAGGGTGACTCATGCATTCCTCCCCGCCCCAGATGTTCAATGCACTTCCTTCCAGCCCATGACCCAAGGCTTGAGTTCAGTTTCCCATTGATTTCAGTTCAGTGACTCCAGATTTACACTACTAACAAACACCTACTTAGCCCATGCCTTGGGCCAGTCTCAAAACAGCAGATAAGCAGCATGTGATACATGCCTAAAATTCCACCAAACGTATTTGACTGTCATTGTAATACTGGCAAAGAGAAAACGCAAATACTGCTCACGTGGCTAGGGAAACTGGGGCAGAAATTATGCTTCTACCCTTACCCTAACTCCAGTTAAGGTATCATTTCCAGTTAAGACTCATGAAATGTTCACTTTGAATGAAGCCAGCAGCTGTGCTGACTTTTAGGGTGAGATATTCCTTGCCACCAGCTCTCAGTAAGAGGGTAATATCCTTTCCTTTCCAGTTTCATAAGTGTGACTTCTGATCTTGTCACCTCAAAGGCAGTTCAGTGTGTTCTGTAGGGGATACAACATCAGCTGTGCTTAAACTAGTGCTACTTTTAGACTGATATGGCCTAGCTTGGAGATGGTGAGTATAAGGCACCAACAGCCCATGACCTGCTAGTCTATCCACTTACACTAAGCAATGCTGCAGGTGCCTTGGTCACAAATCTGCTTGATCCCTAAAAGTCTGCTTACATTTGGTATGCCAAGTACATTTTCTAAACACTGATATCCAATCATCTTGTCACTAATCAGACGCCAGCAGTTCTCATCAGTACTAATGGGATCCTGAATGCCATCTGCCACTGCAGGGCAATTTTCTGAACCTAAATGTTAATAAAGAGTGGTTCTTCCCATTGCAGAACTGAAAAATGTAATCCTAAGAATCCTGTGTCAAAAGAGAAAGAGAGACTGAGGGTTGAACACTGGCCTTACAGGCCATCAAAGGGCTCGTAACAGTCAAAGCTTGAGTAGGAATACATTCTTTTGCTTAGAAAGCAGGGCAGGAAAATTGATGTTGAGTGAAAGGAGCAAGGGACAAGAGTCATCTATATGGAAACACAGTTATTCAAAACAGTAATCATGATCTTTTGCCCCCCACCTCTCCATCCCCCACCCTGTCCCCTTAAATATGGTTACAAAGACTATTTACATCTCACAGCAAATATGCATACCACTTCAGGGGAGAAATGGAAAAAAGACTCTGGACTGTCCCTCACCAGGGTAAAGGGGAATCTTAGTCAGTCAACTATAATGATCCAGGTTTACAGTCTAACAGGACATCAGTATGACCACTGCTTCACAAAGATTTGCAAGTTCAGAGTCTCTTTTCCACATCATGTTGAAAAGGTAAGAGAACTGGCAGTGAGGGTTTCCACAACCTCATGTTGAAGTGTTGGATCACACCTTCTTCTCCCCTCATAAATCTCTACCTAAATCTTCTTCAGCTTGGAGATGCTCCCTGGAGCATCCTGTCAGCCTGTTGGCTTGTCCTAGCTTGTATGCTATGCCAGGGTTATGTGCACAATGTTATCGCAGCAGGTTGGCCAAGGTTTGCCTTGTGCCTCAAGTCAAGAAAAAGAAAGTGTTCACCCCTTGATGGATGATGGTGAAACTCAGGATTTGCCAGCAACAGTACCTTGTTTTTTGGAAATTAACCACCAGCAGCAGCTGATGAGACTCCAGCGATTTTTGCAGTTATAAATTCTCCAATTCCAGACACAGTGAGCCATGGACAGGTCAATGCAAAGTCAGTGAAAAGAGAGTATAATCATATATGCTATGACACCAGTACAATCGAAATCAAAGTTAGGGATACCCAGAATGTCAGAGCTGACATTTGTGAAGCTGCACAGGCAGATGTTTGCCTGGAGAATTGTTCTTTTATGGATGGATGATGCTACCCATTGCAGAGCACAAGGGTGATTATCCCAGTGATCTACAGACATTTCAGCTTTCCTGAGCCTGATGTATAAAGAAAGAAAGTAGTCACAGACTGATGTGTGCTCAAGATTCCTTGGAGTTTTCCCTGTCTAACTCCTCATTCAGTTTTTCATTAGCCTGAACAACATATCCTGTATGGAGTGTTGTTGAGGCAGGATTTATAAATGCTTCTGTGAGGAAGAACCTCACCTCATCCCCTCTTGTACAAGCACTGAGTCAAGGATGAGGAGGACTACAGTACAAGGGAGGATGGGGCAGGAGTGTATTTTCATGTTTGGATTATGTTTTTGGTTTGTTTTCCTAGGAGGACATCCATCTCTGGAAACTGGAAGGCAAACACAGGTTCTGCAATGCTAGAACAGATTGCAATGACAGAGAGGTAAGGAAGAGGGTTTCAAGACAGTGTTAGCTATTCTCGGGTAAGAAGAGAGGAATTATATTTCAGACTTTGGTTAATTGAGAGAACTGGTAAGTGAGGTCTCCTGGGAGGCTGGATAAAGGAGTTTAAAAGACCAAGTGTTTCCTTATAAAAATACTAAGGACGTAAAGACAAACTGTCCTATTTTGGAGAACAGACTGTAAGTACAGCTAGAGACCAACATTGCTAACCCATTAGAACTTTAGTGAATGTAGCCACAGGAAACAAGACCAGCACGCTAAGGTCAAGCACACTAGCGCAAACATGTAGGGATAAAATCAGAAAGGTCACAGCACAAAACAAGAAGTAACAAGAAGTTATTCTAAGTACATTACTAATGAGAGGCAGACACAGAAAAATGTTTTTCTTCTGCTCAACAGAGGGAAAAATCTGTCAGCTGAAATGTTGAAAGCACTAGTCTCCCAAAAGTGGACCCTCTTTTTGCTAAGGTCTTCTCGCTGCTGAACAGAGCAGAAAGAATTGCCTTGTGCAGATGGTAATTCCATATATTCAAATCACTGTGATAATTGCTAATATTGCAACTGCATGACGTTGTTGACTTATGCTTTGCTGTAACTCCCAAACCCTATTCTGCAGAACTGCTATCATGTCACTTGTTCTCCATACTATTTAAGTAGATTATTCATAGATTTACAGAATCCATAGATTATGTGTAGGCACTCATCCCTAGCGAATCTAAGATTTTTTCAAATTATACCTCCAATTTGTCAGGATCCTGATTAATTCTGAGTCTGCCCAGGTTTGGGCATCACATTTGAAGAGTTAGCAAGGAGCTGAAGAAAGCCCAAAGGACAATAAATGCCCCAAAAAAACATAATCAACTTATGAGAAAAGCATGCAACAATTGCTTATGTAGTTTTCCACTTTTTTCAATTAGCAGACCACTAATATTTTTCCAGTAGAGGTGTAGACTCATGCATAATGAGTCTATGCCTGCAGTGCAGAGGTTCACTTCTCTTCATTAGCTGTCACAGAATTGGAAGAAGTTGTCCACAAGCTGAACACCATTTCATCCTAAAAATGAAAAAACTTAAATGCACACGCTCTTCAAATACATAAAATGCTTCTAATAGGCATTGCTCACTCTTTATATTACTAGTACAATACTGTGAGAAATAATGGACTTAAATTATAGCAGAAAAGGTTCTTTTGAACATTTCCCGTATTTCCTAACAGTAAGGATAGCATAGCACAGAAATGGATTGCCTACGTGAGATGAGGAATATCCGTACTCTTTCAGACCAAGCTGAAGAAATGTCTCCTGTGTGGGCTACTAGAGCTGCACAGGTGGTCATCTAAAGTCTCTTCTGCACCTTTAGTCCCGTGAAACAGGCAAGCCAAACCCTAAATCAGATGCTGAAAGTCACTCTGCAAGACCTGAATAGGACTGTGGGACCTGGACATTGTTATGCATCCTAGTTGTTCATAACGCAGCTGAAGCTGAAGAAATGAAGGGTAGGCATTCCCTCATTGCAGTGTTGTAGGACTATAATCCAGATTCCTGCCAACCTGCTACACTGCATTTTGAAAGTTCATTGTATAGATGAAGTACCACAATTCACCATTCTAGCCTTACCCAAATATAAATGCAACAAAACCCATTGAAATCAGAGCCATCACTGCATACAGCAAGGCAGGAGTGTGCTGAAATGCTCTGATGAGTAGGAGCAAACTGAAGTACTTACTGTACTGAACAGTAGCCCAAAGGATTGATATGTTCAGATAATACTAGGCAAAATGTCAGTAAATCCTCTGCAAATGCTACCCCAATGCATATACATAAATATGCTTTTCTGTCCCATAATATTGTTATTACACCCAGCAGCCCTGATGCCTCCCAGTGCTCACCTAGGGACAGCAACGTTGAAGACACATGGCTATCGGGGTCTGTGGGACAGACTCAGCCTGGCTGCTGAGACATCCTTCAGGGAGAGAGGTGGTTCCCATGATGATGCCCCTGGGTGTGGGGTCACAGCAGTGCCTGAGGGGAGCTCACTGTGCCTCCTGGCTGGCTCAAGGGGTCCAGAGTTCTCCTCCTCCTTATCCTACTGACTCCTTCTCAGGCACTGTCTTCCTCACAGGGGCTGGAGTGAACATGCTCCTCATTAGGGATAAGAGAGCACTGGTGGTCATATAAGCCTCAGACATTGTGTTCACACAAGTCGATCATTATATCACCAAGCTGTGGGGACTCTGGCTGGCTTCAAGGACGTAAACTTGTTCTTTGGCCAGAACAGCCCTTTTCTCAGTCCCTGTAGGGTCTGCAAAATGTCAGTGTTTTCATGAGACTGTGGCCTTCCCTCCTCTCTCCGCATCTTTTCACGGTCCTGCTTACAGATCTGCTGTTCTGAGATTATTGTTTTTATTGAAATGGTCAGGACTGCGGCACAGCTGCACAGGAAATAAAACCAGGCTGCCTCATTCCCTCCTCATTTCCACAGCAGGGGGATGCAGTCTCCCCCATAATATGCCTCTTGTCATTCTCTCTTCTCCTCTGACACCAGGATAGCTAAGGGGGCACCAGCTCACGTTCTCATCCTGGGACAGCTAGAGACAAGAGCTGCAGCCTGTAGCTCTCCCTCTAACAAAACAGTGCCTGGTCCATGTGGTGGGACTGCCTGGGTAGGAGCAATGCCCAGAGGATAGAAAGGAGGCAGGATGAAATTGAAAGAGTAAATTGTAAAATGCAGGAGCTGCTAGGTTACAGATCAGGGAGGGGACGGCTACTCCTTGCTGAATTCTGCACTCACTTTCCAATCCTTTTGCGGACCCAGGACATCTTATCAGGAGAAAGCTGACTGCATAATGGAGGGCTTTCAGGCAAAGCCAATACAAACGCTAAGGGGCCAACACTACTGGGAGATTAAATGAGCTAAATATTTATAGCTTGGCTAAATGACAACCAACTGGAGATCTGATGTAAACAGCAAGGAGGGAAAGAATATTTTAAGGTGGCTTTGAGGGCTGGATTGAAACAATCTGAAATGAAGTAAAACTTTAGGCAAGATTCTTTTTTTTTTTTTTTGCTCCATCCCATGTGCAAGAGAGAGAGGCAATGACCCAGTAAAGCATATGAAGTATGTCTTGTGATAAAAAAGGCTCCTGAATCCTTTCGTGCTCCTAGGGGCAGTGGGATGGGTGGCTGTATTTGATGGACTACCCAATGACAGCTAAACCATGCTTCTGTGGTTTCTGCAGGTACAGGCTCTGGGCAGACGCCTGCGCGGAAATGTTTGGAGGTCTTGACATCTGTGCTGTCAAAGCTGTCCACAGCAAAGATGGAAAAGACTATATCATTGAGGTGAGAGCATGGAGAACCTGAATGCAAGTCTCCTTTGGGAAGTGTTATCTGCATACACACTCCCTAAGAATCCACACGCACCCTTAGTCCTGCGTGCATGGTTCAACAGACCCTGCTCCTCTGTGCCCACCTGTATCCTCCAACCCGTGGCCCACCGATATGCAAGAAACTGATTTAGAGACCCAATTAAACTGGCAGATAAGCAGCAAGGTGTCAGAGTTGAAGTGCCTCTGTCTCTCAATGTAGACTGTGAAAGGAAATGGAGAGCCACAAAGTGCTTGGCCACCCCAGCTCTCCAGCTGTTAAATCCCCACAGTGCACAACCTTACCAGCATGGGACAGATGTGAAACTTACCTTCTTAGACAACTGCAAGTGTTGCTGGTGGCATCCAAAGTTTTGTGCAGCTCAGTGCACCAGTGCCCCAGTACCATCCTTCGTATGCTAAGTACTTGCAAAGCCAGTACTTCTACCATAGTTGCTAATAATAGGGACCAACAGCATCATGAATAGACATGCTCATATCCAGTCCAACCTGAATTCAGACGCCAGGTGATGCTGGCATATTAGTCATGTTAACCTCCCCTCATTACCCAGAGGGCCAGCAGGTGATTCAGTCCAATAAAAATCTCATTTCTCTGTGAAGGAACCTGTCTTTCTCTAGTCACTTTAAAGGGAACCTCAATAACAAAAATCCTAGCTGCATCTAATTTAAAAGAGTAAAATATATGGTGAGAGTGTAGCAAAAAGGTCCATAAGCAGCAGGAAAAACTTAATTTAAAAAAAAAAAAGATATATTTTCTAAAGTCTTTGCTCTGACAGAATTCACTGCAATAACAGACCAGCAGGACAAAGCACCGCAGGGTTACTCTGGGCAGTGTGGACTACAAACTTTTGTGTTCGGAGCTGGACAGACTGTGGCTCTGAGAGCTAAAGTTCAACATGCTCCTTGCCAGGCCAGGGAGTAGATGTGGGAGTGGGGTAAATAGGGTCGTCCTAACAGGGCAAAGAAGGGAAAGCTGGCCAGAAAATCAAAGTGGAAACTTAAGAGACGCTCTAGGGGAGAGAAAATCTGGCAAGTAAGCAAGAGCTTCTGTCACTATGTGACTCAAGGAGGCACAGCATCCGACCTGCTGTAAACTCCACCAACACAGGCCAGCCGAGGAAGATGAGCAGAGGCAGCCTATGGCTTCATGCAGGGGTGCTGACACACTAGAAAGCTATGTGTGGGAGAGCAGTCCCACCCGCTGAGGGTTGGGATGCTGATGAGAACCACATGAGCCCTCCAGCGACTGCACATTCCTGCATTATGTATCTGCTCTCCAGGGAGCAGTGACCTGTCAAAGGCCATGTGATATAAGCGTGCTGCCAGCAACCAAACACCCCATCTTTCCTGAAGGGATGGGGCCGTGGCTGACGGCTTTGCTCCTGTATGCAACCCATCAGCACCTAGGGGACCATCCCCCAGAGCAGACTGTCTCTCTGCCACACACTTTTATATCCCCATGCACATGTAGCTGAGAAAGGAAGAGCAAGAAAGCAGTCTTGCTAGAGATGACTGTAAGGACTGTGTCCATACATGGTCAGACATGAGATGTGG